>NW_005362713.1:458268-487851 GCF_000412655.1 Myotis brandtii | reverse complement strand
ATGTATATATGTATATATATACACACACACATATATAGATGTATGCACATATATATTTTCTAGAAAAATTAATAAATTATTAGTGAGTGTTATATACAAGAATTACTTCTTTGCCGAAACCGGTTTGGCTCTGTGGATGGAGCATCGGCCTGCAGACTGAGGGGTCCCAGGTTCGATTCTGGTCGGGGGCATGTGCCTGGATTGCGGGCACATCCCCAGTAGGAGATGTGCGGGAGGCAGCTGATCGATGTTTCTCTCTCATCGATGTTTCTAGCTCTCTATCTCTCTCCCTTCCTCTCTGTAAAAAATCAATAAAATATATTTTAAAAAAAAGAATTACTTCTTTGATAATAAATTATCAAAATGATACTTCCCTATTAGGTCAATGATGCAGCACTAATAATCAAATAAAAACAAGCTTAAAAAAAAACAACACTGATGAAAAAAATAATTATAAAAATGTTTACCTTAAGTAAGTTTAGGATTAGCTTAGTGGTTCATGATTAGAAGGACAGCAGTAAAGATTATCTTTGAACTTGAACACAGCACTTCTCATAATGGCCCACCAGCCAAGCCACAAGTATGTTTTACTTGGAGACTACATATTTGTGGATAAAATGAGTCGTGAAAATTGTCTTAACAAGCATTCAGCTATTTCTATTTCTAATAATTAAATACATTTCATAACATTCATGTAAAATACTTATCATAAGACCTCCTAGCACATCAAATATGCTCAATAAATGTCATTTACGATTTAGGTGTGAAAATGATGAATTTAAGCCATGGTCTTTTTGTAATTGGGTCTTGAAAAAAAAAAGGCAAGTTCTATAGCAGTATAGTAATAAATTAGTTGCTACTGAGTAAGAGGTTTCAATAATGCCAGTCACGCCTAAATGTTTTAAGTCCACAGCAGTTATATGTTATATGACATGGAGTCAAGGCTCCTCTCTGGAGATGCACCAGAGTTAGGACATGCAAGACAGTTTCCCATTTAGAAAAAGTCTACATATGGCTAAGAGCCAGCACAACACACAGTGAATCACTGAGTTAGCTCTTACAGTCAGATGGATCTGGGTTTGAATCCTGAGTCTATCACTTACTATGTGTGAGATGCTGAGTGAATTATCTTACTCCTCTGAGATGGAATTTCATGATTTATAAAATTAGGATGATAACAATATCTACACCACATCAAGTAATTGTAAGCAGTAATGGTGACATTCACAAACACCTGAGGAATAATATGCTGTGGGCTGAGAACAGGGCTTCCTTCTTTCCGAGGGTAGACAGCCACTCTCATTTTGTATCTGGTCTCTCATTATCACAAGACCTATGTCAGTGGTTCTCAGCCTTCCTAATGCCACGACCCTTTAATACAGTTCCTCATGTTGTGGTGACCCCCAATTTCATTGTTACAAATTGAACATAATTAAAGCATAGTGATTAATCACAAAACAATATGTAATTATATATGTGTTTTCCGATGGTCTTAGGCGACCCCTGTGAAAGGGTCGTTCGACCCCCAAAAGGGTCGCGACCCACAGGTTGAGAACCGCTGCCCTAGATGAAAGGTCATGTTTTCTTTTGGTAAATAAGTAAACTGAAGTTAAATAAACTTAAGTAACATGTCCAAATTCACACACTTTATCAAATGGCAAAACCAGTAATTTGTACCACAGAGAATTTAAAATGCAGTGCTAAAACTTTATTATTTGTGCTATTTGGGTAATTCCAATGAGTTCACAGACTTTTAGAATATGCAACATAGCCAGATGATTATTTAAAAAACTCAGTGGGCATATTCAATACCAACATTCAGGTGTTGAATAATGCCCTATTTCTTTCTTAGCTGATCTATACTACACAGGATAATTCTCAAACTCAAGCCACACTGCGGAGCAGTATTTCTGGGGAAAAGTGGTTTCAAGTGACCCACTTGAAAAAATACACTGAATACAAGGAAAGGTAAATTAGCACTCATCACTAAGAAGAACTTCACCTTCACCGTTTCATACTAGTCCAAGATTTTTAGCATTACCATAAGAAACAATACTCATACTAGTTTCCGTAAACATTCTAAAGTCACCAATAATAATAAAATGGCAGTTAGACACATCAAGTCCCGATAAGAGTAAAAAGATGTCTAAGTCTGCAAGGCAGAAAGCAGGAAATGTTCTCAAGTGTCATAATGTTACTGTATAACAGAAAACAGGAATTGCTTAACATTATTTTCTTGGTACATACACATTTATTATTAATATTAAATACATTTTAAAGGTTTAAAGAAAGATGGCAATGGTGCCATCTGTAACATGCCTATAATTTCATGCAGGCTCTGACATGCATCATGCAAACTGGGGGGGGGGGGGGAGAAACAAAAACACAAGAATGACAATGAGGACGGTGGTAGGAGAATCTGAAATTGTACTGTACCACGCTTTGTCAGAGAAGTAATGGACTAACTTCTCAACTCCTTGCCAAAGGCGTAATGGGAGAGCAGAGACAAGAAAGAGACAGGACAATGGTGTCAGAGAGCACATACACCCCGAGGAACTGCCAGGGCTGGGTAGCAGCCAACAGTACCTGCTCTGCCTTTGTTTTTTTCTAGGCATCCTTAACGTGTTTGTATGAAATGAAAACATTTTAATAGATTTATACTTTCTTGCTCAAGTGTTATATTTTCTTGCAAGTTAACACAAATAAATATTCATATCCACAGAACAGTGTCTATAAAAGTTCTCATACTTAAAAGGAATCACTTGGAGAATTTTTCCAAATAAAATATTCAAAAGAATTCTGACACAATTTAATATTCATACTTCAAAGATCTAAAAAGGTTTAGCTACATGTAATCCCTTACAAAGAAAATAGAAATTATTTTTAATAATTTCTGTCTTCCACATTATAAACTGAACACAACTCAGTATTTGTTGGTTTACTTTTATGACTGCTGCTACATTAGACTGAGAAAAGCATAATCTGATCTTCGTGTATGTCTTAAATATAATGTCCTAAACGGTAAGTGAGGCGCCACACATCACTGCAGAGATGGAGACACGACCGAGTTCCTGGTCTAACTACAGTCCCACCTTGTTTACAGGTTCAGGTATCTGTGGTCTCAGGTACCTGTGATCAGCCATGGTCTGAAAACATTAAATGGAAAATTCCAGGAATAAACAATTCATACGTTTTTAGCTGCGTGCTGTTCCGAGTGGTCTGATGAAATCTCACTCCGGAGACCCACGGGATGTAAACCACCCTATGTCCACACACATCGACGCTGTGTGTGCCACCTGCCATAGTAACTGAGGAGCCCTGCTGTTTCAGACCCATGTGCACAGCCCCACAGAGCTCATGCTCCAGTCACCCTCAATTTACTTAATAATACCCCAAAGCACAAGATAGTGATGCTGGCAATTCGAATATGCCAAAGAGAACCATAGAGTGCATCCTCTTTAAGTTGAAAAGGTGTGTGTGTATAGGAAGGAAAATAGTGTATACATAAGGGTTTGGCACTATCTACGGTTTCCGGCATCCACTAGAGGTTTCTAAATGTATCCCCTGAAGATGAGGGAGATCACTGCAGAGTAAATGAATTCCACTCTAGAATCCACACAACCCACTCACAGCCTCCAGGCTTCTTGGAAACCAGGAATGCTCTTGTTTCCTTATATCTCAGAATGGTGCCTCGCCTATCAGAGAGCTTAGAAGAGATACCTGATTTATAAACATATATTATAAACAAACAAATTCTAAAATAAATTCATTGGCTCTTCCAAGTTGATCAGTTAACTGCTTCAGTGTACAGATGATATGTAGAACTGCGCACCTGAAACTGTATAATTTTGTTAACCAGTATTATCCCAATAAATTCAATAAAAAGTTAAAAATTAAAAAAAATCCCCCCCCCAAAAAAAACTATCAGTGAATAATAGTGACTTAAGTAAGCACAGGCACAATCAGTATAAGATGCTTAATTTTCATATCTCTGAGACACAGGACCATCCGTATCTAGTTTTGGAATGCAAAGTAGTTCAGAAAACAAAACTAAGTAACTTCAAAATAGCACAATTCCCTGGTCTGACCAATATGCACGGTCCATTTATCCAGAGCGGGATACGCAGGCACTAGCACAGCACACACAGCGAGCGTCCCACGGTCTGCAGAGCAGCTGTTACGAGGCGTGCACAGAGAACGGCAGCCGCTGTGTTTCTCATAATTGCAAGGTGTCGAGACGGAAACGAACTCATGCCTAAGCTTAGAGGACAGCCTCCTGGAACATGAATTTTATGCACATTTCTAGTCAATTAACCAATACTAAACAGCACTTGAATTAGCTGCAAAAATGAACAAAGAACGATATTCTACAGTAACTGCACTTCAAAGTAGCAGCTTACTGTAAAATGCAATTGTTCCGTTTTTACTGAGTTACCCTAGATTCCATTTCACTGGAAAATATTTTATTTTTATGAAAAGTCACTCCTAAAGCTAACTTCTCACTAAAGCATGAAACTGATGCACTTCTCATATGTGAAGTTAGTCACGTGGTGAAGCCACTCTGAGCCATGTTAACGCCCACCTTAAACAACACATCAGTGTCTCTAGAAAGGCGAGCCTTTAATGAACGTCCTCTAGAAACCTACTGAAGTACAGAGATGCTGACACTGATTTATATGCAAGAATGGCCTGCATTGCAACAGTATCTCTATTAATAGGGAAAAATGGAGACAATACCAATGCCCAACAACAGGAAACTATTAAATAAATTAGAGTATATCCACATGATAATATAATGTCATGGAGCCATTAAAATGTTTTCAAGAAATATTAACTATGTAAGAAATGTTCACATAATGACACTATGTGAGAAAAAACAAAACAAAAATTGAGAAGAAAGTATGAGTGTAGATGTCCTAAGAGAAAGTACTACTTGGAGAATATTTAATCTGAATGGCAACTTTATGCACAATGTGCTGAGTGTTGAATGCACAGTTCCATTCAGGGAATACACACTGGGCTGTAATTTTCAAGAAGGGAGTGAGCCCTGCCTGAAGGTTATAAGGGAAGGAGGAGGATATTAGATAATATAATCACCATTGTTCATGGTGTTCTGGTGAATACAGTTAGTTATTATTATAATATAAATTTAGAAATCAGGCAGCATTACAAAAATCTGCTGGGCTATTAAGACATAAACATGATGTATGTGATTTTTGGCGTTTCAAAACATTTTTTTTCTTCCCATCTCAGTTATTGCACCTATAAGCTACAAGTAGATAAGATTTCTAAATTCTTTCAAGCAAGGTGTTAAACAGAAAACTTCAGAAATCATATTAGGCATGTTAAAAAGTTGGTATTATTTCAAAATAAACTTTTTGAATAAGTTATGTATTCCTAAGAGCATATACTCTAGCAAGAAATGCTATTTGAGATTACCACTAAGGCTTTTTACTTGCCAAAAGGAATGATTTTTGTTAACTACCACTGTGCGGTAGGTTAGCTGTTGTTTCTGATTTCAGACAGCTGGAAATTAGAGCAGCTGGCCCAATGCCAGCCAAGTCGATCTGGACAGAGGTGCTTAAGGAGACAGGAGGACCCCACAGGGAGATGCTTTCTGCTGGCCCAGAGAAAGCTCTCATTGGAGACTGGAGGTCAAACATCCTCACCTTGAGACTAGTGACACACTGGAGAAAAGAAATATAAGTCAAAATGTCTCGAGAAAGAAAAAAAATACTCGAAGACTAGGACTTCCCTTTTATCTCCATTTTTCCAGAATTATTCTTAAGTTCGGTCAAGGGCATCCCTGGCCAGGGCAGCTTCCTGGAGTGACTAGAGCTACACACTCCCTGTCAACATGAGTTGTTCACTTTGCATATGGCGACCAGGCTATCTTTTTATGCTGGAAGGTCTACTATTTGTTTGCTTATTTATTTTTAAAGTCTCATCCTAGGGCATGCTTATCGAGAAGGGGTGGGAGGGAGTGAGAGAGAGAAAGAGAAATACATTGATGTGAGAGAGAAACATCAATCATTTGCCCTCCAGACTGGGGATTGAACTGCAACCCAGGTAACCCAGGTATGCGCCCTGACCAGGAGTCAAACTGGCAACCTTTTGGCGCACAGGACAACACTCCACCAACTGAGCCACTCTGGCGAGGGAAAGTCTACTGTTGCTCTACATTAAAAAGAGCCAAAACAGATTGCCTGATGACTAATAATCAACCCTACCTGGCTTCTACATTTAGAATTAAAGTCAGTTCACTTAAGTTGATGTTCAAGAGAGCATCAGAAAGAATGTATTAATGAAACATTATAATGTAGGCAAACTCACTCAACTATCTATCATCCCTTACAGAACTATCCAAAAAAAAAAAAATCAGCACTAGGAATCCCATATTAACTAAATGTGGAGACAAATATTATTTCACTGAATGTTTAGTGTAGGAAAAGGAAATATCTGAAAAAACACTAGATTTGCTTCCATAATTCCATACCCTTTTCTTTCTCTATATTTTATCATTAAAAAATAAAAATAATGATTTTATTGTTTAATTGCTTCAGCTGTTCTCAGGGTAAACTCAAAACAGTGTACTAGGCTAGAGCCTATTTCTCCTCGAAAGGATCATTTCTAGCTCAGCTCTCGGAAAGTTAAGAACAAGTCTAGTGGTCACTTTCCACGAGCGTCCAGGGCCAGTTCTCGCAGCTGCGCAGGCCAGGAAAGATTCCCGTGCACAGGTACCGTCTCCTAGGTGGCTCACACAGCCACACTCGGACAACCTACACTTTCTTTTACTAACTTGGAGCTACAAAGGAGGTTTGTTCTAGAAAAGCTAGAAAGACAGGTTTTGATAGCGGTGTTGCACGACAGTGCTCCTTCATAGCTGGAAATGAAAATGACAACTCTACACCCGATAGGAAAGGAGGGAGAAGCATTTGCAAATGGAGGGACAAGAAAATTCTAAAGCTATACAAATAAGAAACTAGTGACATGGATGTTTCTGGAAAACATATTTTTTAAAAAAATCTAAAATATTTGTAATACAGAATAATTAAACCTCAAATTTCACTCCCATATTGCAGCTACTGAGGGAAGGAGAACGGGGAGAAGCGTGGTGGGAGAAAGGAACAAGGCTAAACGCAGCCTTCAGTAAATTCAGTCACGTGTTAACCTGAGGTCAACCTGTCACCCATGCTGTTTACTGGCTACAAGCCCAAAATACAGTCTCACTTGTAACTGCACTTGAAATTCAGAGTAGTTCGCTAGCAAGTTAGAATAATTCCTTATGAACAAAAAATCTTTAAATAGAGGAGAAAAGAAAGCAACTTACTTGAAGATACAAGAGGCAAAAAAGGAGGGTTTACAAAGATGGTAAGAGATGTAAAAGGAAGAGGAGGAAGAAAAATTCCCCTTTTTGCTGCATCCTCGAAACAAATTCACTTGCTACTAAATACTTGATATAAAAGCCTATACAAACTCTCTATTCTATTTATCTTTAAAACAAACAGCCAAAAAATAAACTTCAACATTGTCTCAAATTCATGTTGATTCCTAATAATTTTGATTAATTAAAAAATAAATTATTTTAATAAATCACATTTTTAATTGCTTAAAATTGCTCCCTTTTGGCCCTTCAATACATCACATAGATAAGGATAATTTAAGAAAAAATTGATATGAATCACAAATCAGGGTAAATCTGTGGAGAAGGCATGAAAGTGACTGACAATATTTATATCTTTTTCATTAACATTAGCTCTTTTGGGTGACTTTTCAAAAAAGATAAAATATAACCAACTTACCAGATGTACTTAAGTACACAATGTAAAATAATATACAATGTTTTGGAAAGCAGATTTAATGTAAACAAATCTTTTTAAGTCACATTAGAAATGTTAGTAAACCATGCACATTCAAAAGCCATTTCTTTTGTACTTGTAAGCAGCTGATAAATTAAAAGGACATATTAATTGTTAAAAACCACCCTTGAAAACTGATTTACAAGATTTTTCTTTTAGAAGACAGTGAAAAGTAATCAAAGCCTTTTGATTAGGAAATGTTTAAAGAAATGTGCAATGGTCTGGTATGCCTGTTCCCTAAACAGTATGCATCTGTTCATTATATCACTGCTAATAGCATAATTTCCCCCCCAGAAAACTCAGTCATTGAATTCCACATGTAATCATCAGACATGTGCTTGGAAGTGAACACACTGTTGTGATAGTGTACATCTTAAACATAACTAGGTCAAAACAATTTTTATTCACATATATCCAGGCCATGAAAAAGCACAATGCACTAGAGACAGGTGAAGGTTGGCAGGGTTAGGGCCACTGGCAATAGGTGTTAACAGCTTTAGAATAAAAAGGAGTCGGATAGCTTTCTGCAGGCTCTAAGTAGAAGTCTATTTACATGCAGTGGAAGGACAAGGACCATAATCCAGAGGAGAGCCCAGGAAGTGCTGGTTTAGCACATGCCTGCAGGTCACTGAGCAGGAGGGGCGGTGCTGGGAAGGGACAGAACATGCAGAAGGGAAATACCAGGAGGGAAGGCGGAGCGGGAGAGGAGTGAGAGACACAGACTCACTCTGTCTGCGGTGCGGTGGCACAGTCCGTGGGGTCCCCTGGAAGGAGCCCTGCCAAGGAGAGAAGGAGGGAGCAGAATACCCACCCTGTGTAGAGAGAGATGGGTAGGGAGGTATAATAAAAAAGGGAACTGAAAAATAGAGAAACCAGTCATACTTTAAAAAAAAACACAATAGTGTTTATGAGAAGACAGATTTCATTTTTTAATATAGGCAGCTCAAATTACTAAAAACACACACAATTCCAAACTGATTTGTTTTTCATATATTTTAAGAAAAAAAAATTTTTCTTCTAATATTTGTATTTAATACACAAAAAATAAAATATTCTTTCTGACACACATTACATTTATCTTCATATATCTATTTTTAAAGTAGCATATCCCAGTTTTGCAAGCAATGAAAGCATTTAAAAGGGGAGATAAACTGTAGGTGTTAAACAAAGAGACAAAACATCAATTATCAATCAGGCAATAAAAAAATTACCTCACAAAAATTAGTACTTCTTTTTAAGCCATAGGTTTTCAGAGGATTAGCAGATAAAGACCATTAGCTAAAGACAGCAGAACCAACGCAGCATTAAGAAGATTGAGGATGCCGTGAGAGTCACTACATCAAGAACTTGACATGCAGGCCAGTTATACACGCATGCTGTTTAATCTGAGTGACCCGTGGTTTCTTTGTTTTACTTATTTTAATAGAGATTGTCAAAAGTAGAATACATCTGAATGTCATTTACTTAAATTTCTTCACTTTTCAGATAAAACTGAGTCTTTAAAAAAGAATTTGTGCAATGTCACACAAATAGAGCTGATAGGGGCAGAAACAGAATGTTGGGGAACCAGCTAGAATTGTAAGGAATAGTAATCATGCTCTGTTAGCTGTGATTGTTTTGTTCTGATTCTAGCCTGGCTGGCAGCCCCACTCCGGACCTGGGAGCTCAGCTGGAAGTGCAGCCCAGCCCCCATTTGGAGCTGCCAAGCCTCATGGGAAGATGAACAATTCTGCTGCAGGAAACAGACCGCCATCCTGCGAAGAGCTGCTCTCCCAGAATGCGGGCAGGATTGGAGTAAGTGCTCATATATGAATGAACTCTGTCTCTGCTTAATTGGCTTGAGAGTGACAGGCAGCATGGACCCATCAATTGGCTACAGACCCAGATGGGTCTCATGTCTTCCTCTTCCTAGCCTCCTCCCTGACTGAAGCATAGCAATAAATAAAACTATTGAAACATTATCACCAAGGAAAATGAGCCTATAAATCATACCCAGTTCAATTTGCAAAAGAAAGTATGCATAATGTTTCAGACCAATTAATCTGTCATAGAAATAATGTTATTAGAAGATTACTAACGTAGTTTACTGGTGTTTACACATTTCAAGAACATTGATCCAAATAACAATTTGTTTGCCCCTCTGTATCAGTAACATTCCTGGCTCAGTTCAGTATAATCAGATACTTTCAATTTCAGAGCGATCCTACATTGCTCGCTATAACATAAGTGATCCACTATTTTTAAAAAAGACCCATATTCTATGTTGATGAAGGAAAAAAAACAGCTATAAGTTACTAAATAGAATTGATGACCTTTAGAATATCCTAGTAAATAAACATCCATTTTTAAAAAATTATTACTTTCTTCATAAATTAACCATAGATGTTTCTGAAAATAGCTTAGAAAATATTTAATAGGGTGATGACCCCAGGCACTCTCTGAAGGAGACCAATTCCAGCATGACAGCAGGGCTGAATCTGGGAATGGCTGAAGGAATTTCCCCAAACCTGAAAAGGGATTACTGCTTGGCTGCTAGATAGCTAAAAGGCATTTTAATCTACATGTTATTGCCTCCTACTGACCAAACACCTGAACAGCCCTAGGCTAATTCCCCCATTCTGACAATGGACTCTGTACAAGTGTATATCTTTGCCTCGCCTCAGGACCATTTGTGTTAATAAAAAGCATGGGGTCCTGGGATGAAGAGACCTTAGACCTTAGACCTAAGACCTTAGATCAGAGGTCCTCAAACTTTTTACACAGGGGGCCAGTTCACTGTCCCTCAGACCATTGGAGGGCCGGACTATAGTTTAAAAAAAAAACTATGAACAAATTCCTATGCACACTGCACATATCTTATTTTGAAGTAAAAAAACAAAACGGGAACAAATACAATATTTGTATTTGCATGTGGCCCGCGGGCCATAGTTTGAGGACCCCTGCCTTAGATCCTAGATCCTAGTTTCCTTTAAACTAGGCTCCTCTGACCCCCAAATGCCTTTCTTCATCTCTGGACTCTTTATTAATCTACGCACAGCCTTCTCCAGATTCCTGAACCCTTCTTGATGCTGGGACAAGAACCCCGGCAACTCTCCATAGATATTACCTGATAAAACTCTATTCTGCTGTTTCATAAATGTTTTGGTTCAAAAGCTTTAGACAAAACTAGTCCTCAACCCTCCCGATGAGTTTCATCAGGGCCAACTTCTACCCACAACACTGGGTGGAGGCACTTGCAGGCAGGGGTTTTGTACCTAAGCTAACCCAGCAGTCAAAGTCCTTCTCACAGAAACAGGTTCTCTCTGGAGCCTGCAGAAACAGAGCTCGCTGGGCCCAGGCACGGGGCTGTCCTGGGTCTTCCCTAAACCCTCCAATCTTGAGAAAGCCAGCGCCCCTCTGAGAGCCTCGGTTCTTCATTTGTAAGATCAGGCTTGGGATGTGCTGTAGAGTGAATATTTGTGCCTCCTAAAATTTCACATGTTGAAACCTATTCCCCCAGTGTGATGGTTTGAAGGTGAGGCCTTTGGGAAATGATCAGGTCATAGGGGCGGAGCCCACCCACATGGGATCCGTGCTCTTATAATAGAAGAAACCCCAAGAGCTCCCTGTCGAAGAACCAGGATGTGGGCCTCACTAGACACTGAGCTGCTGGTGCTCTGACCGTAGGCGCCCAGCCTCCAGAACTGCCGGAAAGAACTTCTCTCATTTATCAGCCGCCAGTCCATGGCGTTCTGTGACAGCTGCCTGAACAGACTAAGGCAGAATGACTCCTTCTAAAAAACTTCTTTAGTTCTTATAATTCAGTTACTCAAATATCTGTCCCTATTTTCACTTGTCCAGAATCATTGCTATCCTTTCACTTTATAACTCTCTTTATAGGACATTTAAAACAATCCACTTTAGACTTAGTTGTTCCTTCTAACACATTATCTATGCTAAACGTTCCCCTCCTCTGCCCAACAGCCCCAGCCCCCAGCAGACTCTAAATAACTGTGTAAATTTAAATGAAATTAAAATAAGTTACTATGTTTATCTGGAGATGAAGCTGTAACATCCATCAGGCCTGGACACATACTGCAAGCAGTAAAGAATCTTTAAAAAAAAACCAAAAACATGACAATCCATCTTCACGCCCCCAAGACCAACAAGTCAGGATCTCTGAGAGAGGACAGAGCATAAAAAGGAGAGAGAGACAACCTGGTGAACTAAGCAGCTCTGCCTGCTACTGCCAGTGGGCGCCCATTCATTAAGCTGACTGAACAGTTGCCATCTGAGTTTATGCCTGAAAAGCAAAGAATGTTATTCATTTTATTTCTACCACTTAAAATGACTTCTTCCACTTCCCTACACTTCAAACCCATTTTCAAAAGCTTTTCCCTGTCCTACTTACAGTAACCATCACTCTAGTTTATACACACCCATGTTTCTTGGCAGATGCTTGTCTCAGGGCATTTTTCTCCATCTGTTCATTATGTGGATATAAATATTTTTATTATTCTTCTAGTACACATAACTACCCTTAGAATAGCTTTGTTACTTTCTTGGTGTGGACTATAGCTTCTTGATAAGTGACTCACAGAGTAGAAACAACATACGGTGATTAAAATTTAATAGAAGAGGGACTGCAGTACGAGCACAGGATGAAACAGATTCACTTTTTCTCCTGCCAAGTATAGTGAACAACCCTGGATATTATTTATAGAACAAACATACAACTCTGAAGGGTGATGCTAAGGAGACAGACCAGTCAGGGACCTTTAAATCTGAGGAAAAACATGGTAGATAATTCCTGGGTTTTCTTTTGGCCTAGTGTATCCTGGATTAGGTGACTGAGAAGCCAGCACCCAGAAATGCCAATGGGCACAGACAAAAGCAAAAGCAAAAAGGTCTCCAGTAAAACCTGCACCCTTCCAAGGTGCTGCTAGGAAAGAGGTAGCCTAGTAATTCACACATTTGCACACACCACGGACTCAGCCCGACCCCATTCATCTGGCTTTAACACTGTCTTTCATGGATCTTAAGGAATGTATAGGAAATGTTTAAGATACTTATATGGGGGAGAGGAAGGGACTTAAAGGAAAGTAGGGTTTCCATACTTAGTAGACTACATAAATATAAATACATTATTAAAATAAAATAAAACAGAACAAATGGAGACCAGCCTTAAAAATTATCTGAGCAGCCGAAACCGGTCTGGCTCAGTAGATAGAGCGTCGGCCTGCGGACTGAAAGGTCCCAGGTTCTATTCCGGTCAAGGGCATGTACCTGGGTTGCGGGCACATCCCCAGTGGGAGATGTGCAGGAGGCAGCTGATCGATGTTTCTAACTCTCTATCTCTCTCCCTTCCTCTCTATAAAAAATCAATAAAATATATTTTTAAAAAAAAATTATCTGAGCAGACAAAACCAGTTTAGTGTTATAAACAAAGTTTAATTTTGATTATTTTGCAAGATTCGCTAGACCTGGGTCATTTCTTGCTTATACCTCTGGAAATCATAACTAAAATTTGAACTATCTCTCAAGGTTGATATGAGGTAACCACTGAAAATTCTAATATAACTAATCACTGTGGAGAATAAACAGCCACTGTTTTCTCACTATATAAGCTGCTTTATAACAATACTAGAGGCCCAGTGCACCTTCTTGCAGTCCGGGACTCCTCGCTCCTTACTGCCCACCTGCTCGCTGCTCCTTACCACTCAGCTCGCTGCTCCTTACCGCTCAGCTCGCTGCTCCTTAGCGCTCAGCTTGCTGCTTCTTACCGCTCAGCTCGCTGCTCCTTAGCACTGCCGTGGAGGCGGGAGAGGCTCCTGCCACTGCCACTGTGCTCGCCAGCCATGAGCCTGGCTTCTGGCTGAGCAGTGCTCCCCCTGTGGGAACGCACTGACCACCAGAAGGCAGCTCCTGCTGAGTGTCTGCCCCCTTGTGGTCAGTGCATGTCATAGCAACCGGATGTTCTGCCGTTCGGTCGATTTGCATATTAGCCTTTTATTATATAGGACTAGAGGCCCGGTTTGTGGCCCCGCCCCCTGTCACTCACAGAGCCACAGGGCGATCAGGGGGTTTGGGCGCTGCCCCCTGTCACACACAGAGCCGCAGGGCAATCAGGGGATTGGGGAGCTCCCCCCTATCAGGCACAGAGGAGGGCTGATCAGGGGGTTGGGGTGCCTTCCCCTGTCACGAACAGAGTAGGGCGGATAGGGAGGTTGTGGCCCCGCCCCCTGTCACTCACAGAGCCACAGGGCGATCAGGGGGTTTGGGCGCTGCCCCCTGTCACACACAGAGCCGCAGGGCAATCAGGGGATTGGGGAGCTCCCCCCTATCAGGCACAGAGGAGGGCTGATCAGGGGGTTGGGGTGCCTTCCCCTGTCACGAACAGAGTAGGGCGGATAGGGAGGTTGTGGCCCCGCCCCCTGTCACTCACAGAGCCACAGGGCGATCAGGGGGTTTGGGCGCTGCCCCCTGTCACACACAGAGCCGCAGGGCAATCAGGGGATTGGGGAGCTCCCCCCTATCAGGCACAGAGGAGGGCTGATCAGGGGGTTGGGGTGCCTTCCCCTGTCACGAACAGAGCAGGGTGGATAGGGAGGTTGTGGCCCCGCCCCCTGTCACTCACAGAGCCACAGGGCGATCATGGGGTTTGGGCGCAGCCCCCTGTATCACACAGAGCCGCAGGGCGATCAGGGGGTTTGGACGCTGCCCCCTGTCACGCTGATCCCGGTGCCGGGAGCCTCGCTGCTCCGCTGATCCCGGTGCTGGGAGGCCTATTACCCTTTTACTATATAGGATAGAGGCCTGGTGCATGGGTAGGGGCTGGCTGGTTTGCCCTGAAGGGTGTCCTGGATCAGGGTGGGGGTCCCCACTGGGGTGCCTGGCCAGTCTGGGTGAGGGGCTGAGGGCTGTTTTCCGGCTGGCGAGTGACTAAAGCTTCCAACCGCTCCTTGTTTTCTTCTCTCTTTTTTTTTTTTTTTTCTGGGCCAGCTTTAGCTCTGAGGCCTTGCTGCTGAAAACATAGATACAATGTTGAGGTCTGAGCCCGGCTGAATGGAAGCCCTTTTCTGGGGTTTTGTTTAGCTTCTTATTTGCAACATAGTATATAGTTGCTTAGAGTTGCAACTGAGAGGCTGGCAAGTTAGGCGGAGAACGTTGGAATCTGCAGCAAGCAAGCCTCGTGCTCGCTTCAGTGCCTGGCTGCCGGCCGCCATCTTGGCTGACAGTTAATTTGCATATACTCACTGATTAGCCAATGAAAAGGGTAGCGGTCGTACGCCAATTACCATGTTTCTCTTTTATTAGTGTAGATACCTCTGAACTCCATTCCATTTTTTGGTTTGAATGCTCCCAGGTTGCAAATTGTCTTTTTGATGTTAGCATCATCAACTTTTACTAATTACTATTTTGGGGATTCATTGGTGTTATTACTGTTCTTTATGAAACTTTGACACTATATAACAATACCTAGACCAACTATAACATTTCCATAAAAAAGATACACTTAAAACACTAAGTATAAATCAAAATGCAATTTTAAAAGAGGTATAAGTAACATATAGAAAGGCAAAAAAAGAGAAAAAAAACAAAGGAGAAAGGAAACAAAAATAAATAAAATGGTAGACCAAAGCCCTAACATCAATAACTACATTAAATATAAAGGATGTATAGACATCAATTAAAAGGCAGATTGGGCCTGGCTGGTGTGGCTCAGTGGTTGAGTGTCAACCTATGAACCAGGAGGTTCACTTCCTAGTAGAGGCATGTACCCAGGGTGTGGGTTCGATCCCCAGTGGGAGGCGTGCAGGAGGCAGCCAATCAATGATTCTCTCTCATCATTGATATTTCTATCTCTCTCTCCCTCTCCCTTTCTCTCTGAAATCAATAAAAATATATATTTTTTAAAAAGGCAGATTAGCAGAGTGAATGAAAAAAATCATGGTCTAATTACATGCATGGTCAATGAAATTCACCTTATATATAACAATTTAGGTATTTTAAAATCAAACATAAAAAAGATATACCATGCAATAAAAATCAAAAGAAAGCAAAAGTGGCTATATTAATATCAAATAAAGGATTCAGAGCAATTTAGCAGATACAAAGAGGAACCTTATAAAATGATAAAAGGACCAATATACCAAGCAGACATAGCAATCCTAAATGTGTATGCACCAAACTAAAGAACTATACATGAAACAAAACTAATAGAATTAGGAGAAATTCCATAAAAATATAGTTGGTGAGTCTAGCAACCTTCTCTCAATAATTGATAAAACTAAACAATAAAATCAGCAATGATGCAGAACGCAAGCACACCATCAACAATCTGAATCTAATCAACATTTATAGAATACTCCATCCAACAATAGCAAATGATCATATCCTTTCCAAGAGTTCACAGAACATTGACCAAAAAACAGATCTTAGTCTAGGCCACAAAACAAATAACAACAAACATAAAAGAATTGGAATTATACTGAATTGAAATTATCCTAATCAAATTAGAAATCAGTAACAGAAAAATTTTCCAAAAACTTGGATACTAAACAACATAAAAAAGATAAGTATCACATGATCTCACTCCTATGTGGAATCTAATGAACCAAATAAACTGATGATCAAAGAGAGACCCAGAGACAGAGGAGCATGAACAGACTGTTGAACCTCAGAGGGAAGGCAGGGGAGGGAGGGTGGGAAGAGATCAACTAATGAACTTGTATGCATATATGCATAACCCATGGACATAGACAGTGAGGTGGTGAGGGCCTGCGGGGAGGGGGAGGACCAGAGTGGGCTGGAAGAGGTTAATGGGGGAGACAGGGGGACCTATGTAATACTTTCAACAATAAAGATTTAACAATAAAATAAAATACTTAACATTTCATTTTATCTCCAAGATAAAATTTTAAAACTATAGGGATGTTCTATGGGTTATCACAATGGAATGCTGACATCTCTACCACAGAGCATAAACCCAGATAGCTGGGTTTTAGGAAAGTCAGTTGTCATCATGACCTCTCACTGGACCAAGCCTGAGTCCTCCTTCCCGGGCTCAGATCCTTCCTCCTGTTTCCTGCACCCTTCTCACCTCTTGCTGCCACTCAAAGGCAGGCAACTAAGACGTCACCTACAAATCAGAAAGCCTGCTTCTGGCCTCAGACTGCTGTGTCCAAGTTGCACAATTTACTTCTTGGTCCCAGTTTCTTCCATGCAGGAAGAGAGTGAGAGTAACACCATTCTCGGCCCACTGGAGGTTTCTGTAAGCATCTTGAGACCTGGGCCTGTGTGTACCCTTTTCATCTTACACTCTCAGATTAGGACAGTGCCCGGAATAGAGTGGGTGCACAAATATCTGTAAGTAAGTGGATATCTGCTTTTCTTCCTTTCCCTGTTCTAATACCTTATTTCATCCTCGTATTCCTGTTGGTTCTTGAATTTAAAAATTTATTTGCAGCAATTAGGTGATACCAAAATTCTTAGGAAAAAATTTATGAAAACTTATGTTGGGTCCAACACATTCACATTCCATTGCTCTGCTGCTGTCAGTGGCCCTCCACTCTCCCTCTTCCGAAAGGCTCTGCCTGCGATGTCTATTTTTTCCTATTTCTTTCCACATCCTAAATAGCCATTCCCAAGTATTACAGGGAGTACTTTTCTCCTCCACCATCCTCTGCCTTCCCTTGCAGCCAGATTTCTTCCTCCTATTCCAGGAAATGGTCACAGGAAATGGTTACATGTGCCTCACAAATCTCTGAGACACATTCTATAACCCTCAACTAACTAGGAGAGTGTCAAGAAGGGCATTTAAATGTCCCAAGATATTGCAGGGAATGGTGAAGAACAAGTACTCAGATCATTACTTTCAATCTTCCCAAAGGCTTAGCCAGACTTAAAAAGACAAACAAAACCTACACTAAACTTGGGAAATATTTTTAATATAACATGCTTTGATTCCCAAAATCACCACCTGACAAACTAGATGTTGCCAGAATCCCACTGAATCTCTCCATCCCCGTAATCAACATCTTGTTTAAATATTTTGGGTTCTTGCTAAAAAAGAATCAAGTGTAACTTTTAAAAGAAAAAATAAAATCTTTGTTATTACAGTAAATGTTTCCAAAATAATTTAAACTAGAGTCCCGGTGCACGAATTCGTGCACTAGTAGGGTCCCTCAGCCTGGCCTGCGGGATTGGGCCAAAACCAGCTCTCCGACATCCCCCAAGGGGTCCCAGATTGTGTGAGGGCACAGGCCAGGCCAAGGGTCCCCACCACCCACCAGTGCACAATTGGGGCTGGGGAGGGACATGGGAGGTTGACCAGCTGGGGAGGGACCGCAGGAGGGATCCAGGGTGTGTCCAGTACATCTCACTCAGTCCCGATCGGCCGGACCCCAGCAACAAGCTAACCTACCAGTCGGAGCATTTGCTCCTTGGTGGTCAGTGCACATCATAGCGACTGGTCGACCAGTTGACTGTCTGCCCCCTGGTGGTCAGTGCACGTCATAGCGAGCAGTTAAGTGGCCTTAGCATATCATTAGCATATTATGCTTTGATTGGTTGAACGGATGACTGGATGACTGGACACTTAGCATATTAGGCTTTTATTATATAGGATGAATCCATCAAAGTCCAAAGAACATAAAAATCAGGGAATAAACTCAATATTTAATATTAATATTTAATAGTTAACATTAAAGTGATTAAATATATGTAACTATTCCTTTAAATAAATGTAACTACTTTCTCACTAACTCCTAGGTAAATTTTTAAATTCTATCTTTTAAAGCAGTGGTTCTCAACCTGTGGGTTGTGACCCCTTTGGTGGTCAAACGACCCTTTCACAGAGTTCGCCTAAGACCATCCTGCATATCAGATATTTACATTATGATTCATAAGAGTAGCAACATTACAGTTATGAAGTGGCAATGAAAATAATTTTATGGTTGGGTCACAACATGAGGAACTGTATTTAAAGGGCCAGAAGGTTAAGAACCACTGTTTTAAAGGAACTTTAACACTATCTTCACCTATTTCTTTAAACATATGTCTGTGTTCCTGCCAAAATCATGTCCTTACTTTGCCCAACTCTATATATGTATCTCCCATTTCAATCTGCAACCCCTCTCAGTACTTCAGGCTCCTCAGTGTGCTTTTGGGGGAAGGAACCCTGGACTGAAAGTCAGCAGTCTGAAGTTAATAGTACTATTTCAGCCACTGGTTAATTAGGAGACTTTACTATGCCATTTAATCTCCCTTATCTATAAAACAAAGGTATTCAGCCAGGTGATTCCTATAATAAAGGATAACAAGGAAGCATAAAGTCTGGGTTTGTTAGGTGCATTAGGCTGAAAATCTGACCTTCACTTCCCTCAAGATCACAGTAAAACTATCTCAGGAATATATTCAGGAATGTCTTGGAGTGTTCTGCACCATTTACTTTTGTCTGGTGAGCAGGCCTGCAAGTAATCAATCGCGTTTCCAGAAGAGTGAAGCTGAGAAGCCAGAGATGGTATAAACTCCCAGGAAGATGGGACTTCACACTTAATGAAGCCACACTCCACTTAGTGACAATGTTAGAAGAGCGTTGCCTGAGAAGATCCTGGAGAAACCTAGAAGGCCCAACGCTCCATCTAGAACAAGAGGCACGGTCTTTCATTTTGCAATTGTTTCTAAAGAAATAAATTTCCACATCCTTTGACTTTAAAGAAATATTCCATCACCACTATCTTTAATGAGCACTTGTTAATAGCAGAGTCCCCTTATTTGGTATTTCCTTCCCCAAATCCTCACTCTATTTCAAAAGTCAATTGATGGGAGAGGCTCACCAAACTTATGTTGAATAAATTAATTATCAGCATTATATTTATACAGAGCACACAAAAATTGTTAATTAGATGAAAAGAAATAACTTACAAACTTTAAAGGTCTACATCTAAGTTTTAAAAACTGGATTGCTGATTATTAACCATTATAGGTTCTTGTTCATTTGTGCTACTAGGATTCCACTGCCAAAATAAGACAAAAGAAGAGTCAAGGCTGGGTAATTAGGCATTCTCTTAACAAGAAGTAGCTACTTGTAGCATATGCCATAGGATAAGGATTGTGGCATCTGATGACTCTCTGGCTCAGACACAACCTGAACTAAGTTTAGAAAAACTCAGGTTAAATTATGGTCAGTGTATTCTAGCACTAACTATGTTTTGAGATGTAACCTTGAAAAACAACAACGAAGGAAAAACTGCATGGTTATTTTCTACTGTTTAGAACAAACCATTCCCTAACCATGTCTAAAACATAACCTTTACTGCATTTATACTTCCTAACAGCCTCAACATTTGAGAAATTCTAATAATAAAATCTATTTGAAAAATTTCAACAAAAAAAGAATACGTGGCATCATATATTTTCAGAGTCATTTGCTGCTAGAAGGAAGGCTGCATTTTGGACTTCTGTTTCTTTAAGGGTATGGGGAAATAATACTCTCATAAATATAGGCAATAAGAGAAGACTAGACACTCAAATAAAATGGGTTACAATGTGCAGAATGGAAAAGCTATTAAATGCACATTCACTTATGTAAGACACACAAGAAAAGCTTTAGAAAGCACATATACACCTAAGAGACAAGAAAAAGACAACTTAAAAAAAATTAACAGCCATGGCCGATTCAAAATTTTTAGAGATTAGAGTAAAAAAAGGTGGAACAAAACAGCAAAACAGTAAATGACAAGAAAGGGGTTAATTACTTACAGGAATTCTTCTCCAGGATGTTTGGGTATATTTATCGGCATATGTGCATTTTTCCTCTTTAGATTTTTGGTGGCAGTTACACCGAGTTGCCTGGACAAAAACACAATTTTTTATAGTGGTATAATTTTTCATACACCTATACATGGACAAACAAAGTAATTAGGGTCTCTCTTAGGGGGTAAATAGCCTCCTGTCTTATTCAGAGATTGGGTCCTAGAGTCAGCTTACAATTTTGAATAGTTAAAATTACCTTTGGAAATCTCCTTTATTATCCATAAAACATACTACCTATGACTTTATACATATAGATGCAGTACTATATATATAGATGTAGAATATATATAACAATACATAGCATCTAAAGAATACAATTGTAAGATTTTAAGTATTTCCCTAAACTATGATGCTACTACAATAACTGCAGCACAATTTCTTAAGTTCATTTTTATTGGACTCTACTGGATATTAAATACCCCAGCCCACAAGTAAGATTGTCTTTTCACATGTCCAGTGCTTTAAGCTCCTTTAATGATGTGCTGACTTTATTGGACTGGAAAACTTTGAAGGATCTCTGTCCTTTGACAAGATCTATCTGGGCATCTCAGTTCACAAATGAATTCTCTACACATGATTCTACTCAAAGCATACACATTTAGTCACTTACACAACAGAAAGTAATGTATCTATTGTGTAAACTTTGGTCTTTCAAATAATATCAAAATTTTTTACAAATAAAAAGAATGATAATGAGAATTTTTCTTCAGTGGGAAGTGGAATATAACCTTATTATTTGTTAAATAACTCCAATAGAGGTAAATATACTTTCTTGTAGGGATACTTATATAACAAATTCTTGACTATTGCATCAAGCTAAAATTACAAGTTTCTACTTTAAAAATAATTACCAATATTCAAAATTTATCTTAATTGCAATTGGATCATTCCAATTTCCACTTACAAAATAAAATCTAATTAAAACAAAAAAAAATCTGTAAGTAATGACATTTTCCATTTCTTGTAGTACAGACATATTTCCAATTCCTAAGAAATGAGACAGTCATTGAAACAAAATTCAATATATAATTGACTATTGAACAATGTGGGGTTTAGGTGTGTCAACCTCCTGTGCAGTTGAAAATCTGCATATAACTTTTGACTCCCCCAAAGGTTTACTTATAGCCTTCTGTTGACCAGAGCCATAACAACATAAACAGTTGATTAACACATATTTTATATGTTATATGTATTATATATTGTATTCTTTTTTTAAAAAAAACTTTATTATTGAAAGTATTACACATGTCCCCCTTTTCCCCATTGACCTCTTCTAGCCCACCGCCACCCCCACCAGGCCTTCACCGCACTGTTGTCTGTGTCCATGGGTTATGCATATAAGCATACAAGTCTTTGGTTGATCTCAGATGAGTGGATATATACTGTATTCTTATAATAAAGCTCCAGAAAAGAAAACATTATTAAGAAAATCATAAGGAAAATACACTTATAATACTGTATGAATTTACTGAAAAAAAAAAAACCCACAAAAAACTGTGTATAAGTGGACCCACACAGTTCAATCCCATGTTGTTCTATTCAACAGTCGATTGAAGAGTCTCTAGGTATTCACTGCAATAGGACTTTTCACATATATAGGAGGTGTATAAAGAAGGAAAGATAACATAAAGCATTCATCTTAAGGCAAGCATATGACTTATTCTCTCTTGACTAGTGCGATTCTGGAAATAAGTTCCTCTCTGTGTCTGTGTGCTATCAGACAAAGAGTAAGATTTGGCAAGTATTTGAGTTTTCCATAATTCGGAAAACCTAGTTTTCAGTGATATGCTTTTCATTTCCAACAAAGATTTTCCTTGGCTTGTTGGTATTTTTATGCCATTATGTTCTTGTTATCCTGGCCTTTTATATTATTAGAAACTAAATTATATTTAACTTCGAGACAGTGTATATATTGTTTTCATATGGAACTATATCTGAATCTGTAACCACTATACAATTATAAAGATTCTACTCAGCATCATCCATGGAGGAGAACCATTTTCTTAGAACACCCTTCACGGTCTCTAATAGACAGCTGTACTGGTACCACAGTCTGATAATCCAGTTTCCTTCTGCTATCAGAGGAGAGAAAACACCTTGTTCTCAGCTCACCAGTACTCACTTCTTTAAAATCACATTAAGAAAAGACATTTACCCTTTATCAATAAAATGATTGTAAATTGGTGAATTTAAAAACCCCAAAACATAAGGCCACTGAAAATGAATGGACAAAGATTTTCTTTTTACCTTGAATATTTACTATTTAGACTGTAAGTTAAACCACATACTTTTAGAGTGCACATAATCTAAAAATAATATAATAGTGCAACTTTGGAAGCCAAAAATAAAGTCAAATTTAAATTCTGGCTATAATTTTATATTGCTCAGTTTAAAAAGTCTTCACTTCACATACTATACTATAATACTTACAAGCTGATGTTCTAATAGTTGGATTTTTTCATCTTTTTTCTTTATTTCCTCTTTAAGTTGTTTTATTTCATTTAATAAATCTTCATTCTGAAACATTACAAAAAATTTAACATGAAGTATTTAATGACATTTAAAATACTCTAATGAGAAACATTAAATCAATGATGAAGACTGAGCAATGAATGATTCATTCATTCAAGGTAAATATTCCTCTTAAATATTCCAGCTATTAGCCTATAAAAGGAACACAAAAAACAACAACAAAAAACACATTTTAGTGTTCAATGAATTCATAGTCTAATGGAATTTGACGTGTAAACAATGAACAATAGCAGCAACAGCTAACGTTCATTGAGTACTCAACAGATGCCAAGAACTAAGTACTTTTAGGTATCAAAGCATTTTATCCTGACTACAACCCTGAGATAGGTACTATTATCCCCATTTTACAGATTAAAAAGCTGGGACACAGGCTGTATATTACAACAAGTTACACACAAAGCAGTAACTCCAGCTAAATTTCAAGGGATGTATAAGATGTGCCTGTCACTGAAAATGAAGGGCACAACAAGCAGAGGGAACAGTATAATTAAAGGAAGAGTTATTTCATGGCTGGTTCCAAAATCAGCAGAGCCCTGGCTGGTGTGGCTGTTGGCTGGGCGTAACCCTGTGCACCAAAAGGTTGCCAGTTCAATTACTGATCAGGGCACATGCCCAGCATGCAGGTGCAGGAGGCAGCCGATTAATATTTCACTCTCACATGGATGTTTCTCTTTCTCTCTTCTTCTCCCTTATCTTTTCTCTAAAAATAATAAAACATCTTAAAAAAAGATTATTTTTTGAGAAGCCACTTTTCTGAAAACTGCTTGAATCGACTTAATCTATAAGAAATTCGTAATAGTATTAAATGGAAATTTATTGTCAAGTTAAGCCAGAATCCTGTTATATTTTTAAATATAAAGTATCATTACCCTATAGCTAGCCTATTTTGTTTACTACTATTCAATTACCCAGAAATACATACTGAGGAAGTAGTGCAAGCAAGGATATTAGAATATATATATACTAGAGGCCTGGTGCACAAAAATTCATGCACTGGGGGGGGGGGCGGGCAGTGTCTGTCAGTCTGGCCTGCGCCCTCTCATAGTTCAGGACCCCTCGGGGGATGTCCACCTGCTGGCTTAGGCCCAATCCGGGCCTAAGCTGGCAGTCAGACATCCCTCTGGCAGCCTAGGAGCCCTTGGGGGATGTCTGACTGACAGCTTGGGCCCGCTCCCCGCTTACGCCACAGTCAGACATCCTTAGCGCTGCCACCAAGGAGGTGGGAGGCTCCTCCACCGCCGCTGCACTCCCAGCCATCTACCTGGCTTGTGGCTGAGTGGAGCTCCCACTGTGGGAGCACACTGACCACCAGGGGGCAGCTCCTGCATTGAGTGTCTGCCTCCTGGTGGTCAGTGCGTGTCATAGCACTGGTTTTTCAACCGTTAGGGTCAATTTGCATATTACCCTTTTATTATATAGGATGAATAATACTATCATGTTTCCAGAGAGAAAAACATGTAAGCAAATAATTAGGATGTGTTGTCATCTCCTTCAGATATGTTAGGAACAAAAAGACTTGCAGTTTCTTTAACAAGAGGTCAGAAACAGATATTTTACAAAGACTTTCACATAGCAAGTAAGCATTACAATGAGGAAGAAAAGATTTTTAAAAATGCTGCTATGTAGGTAGGAAGCAAGCCGCATAGGAAGTTTTTACCATAATGAAACATTTGGGTTTGAGTCACATGCAAGGGAATGTTTGGGCAGATTCCAAGCAGAGACATTATTTGACTTGTATTTTTTAAAGGTCACTCTGAGGTCTTTGGCATTCTATGTAGAGAGTAGAAAAGGCTAAGAAAGCAAGCAGAATGACCTGTTATGCAGCTATTTCTGAAATCTACACAAGAAATGTGGTATATGGAGAGGAAAGAATATCTGAGAGATAGCTTTTTGAGGTAGAACACATACGATTTATTAATGGATTGGTTGCAATGTTGGAGGGAAAAGAAAAAATAAGAATGATTTTACATTTTTGGTTTTAACAAGTGAATAGATAGTGGCTCTTTCTACAGAGCTGGGTAAGATAGGAAAATAACAATTTGGGAAGGGGTGTGAAGAGATTAATCAAGAGCTTCCTTGTTCTCTGGCTTTTGTCAACTGAGCAAACTGGAATCTCTAGCATTTGATCTGACAGAGAGAGGAGAGAAAAGTCAGGTGTTTATTCCCTATCACATTTCTTTTTTGTTTGTTTGTTTTTAATCCTCACCAGAGGATTTTATTCCAATGATTTTTAGGGAGAGTGGAAGAGAGAGGGAAAGACAGAGAAAAATATCGATGTGAGAGAAACACATCGATTGGTGACCTCTTGCATGAGTCCTGACCAGGGCAGGGGCCTGGGAGAAGCCTGTAACCAAGGTAAGTGCCCTTGACTGGAATCAAACCAGGACCCTTTGGTCTGCAAGCCAACACTCCATCCACTGAGCCAAACTGGCTAGGGCCCTATCTAAAAAAAATCTTATATAATAAAAGGCTAATACGCAAATTGTCCCCTCGGGAGTTCAACAGACTGGGAGTTCGACTGCTTGCTATGATGTGCGGTGACCACCAGGGGGCGGCACAGAATCAAGGAAGGCCCCGGCTGGCAGCTGGCAACCAGGGGAAGGAAGGATTAGCCTGGCAACCAAGGATTAGCCCTGATTGCCAGTCAGGCATAGAGACCCTACCTGTGCACAAATTTCGTGTACCGGGCCTCTACTACTACTACTACTACTAATAATAATAATAAAATAAAATAAAATGCTGTTATGTATACTGCAATTGGAAAACTCTATTATTATAAAAAAGATTTCCAGTTGAAATTAAAGAGTTTAGGAATTTGAAAAATTCATAAGTCAAGACCAAAAAAAGACAGATTTCAGATCATGAAAGATATGTTTTAAGCTATGTGGCAAATGATGCTATTAAAAATGATGAACATATTTAATTACATGCAATTTTAAAGCATCTATACAATTGCCATCAAAGTTAAAAGCTGGAGAAAACCTAAGCAAACATGACAAAGGGTTTATATCTCAGTATACTAAAAGCCTGTTGAAACACATAAAATCATTTTCTAGGCTCCAAAAGACAAAGAGCCAGTTCTCACAAGCATATGCCATTGGCAAAATGTTCTGTTTAACTTGTTGAAGAATGTAAATTAAAGTATTAAAGATATTATTTTGTAGGTGTTAAATTTGAGAAAAATACCCAATGTGATTAACAAGACTGCAGGAAAATATGGCACATTATAAGATACCACAACAGACAAACACATGGCTATCCCAGAGTCATAAAAGTACTCGCAGTCTTTGACTTGGTTATCCCACTTCTAGGAATCAGGCCAAAAAAAACTTTGAGAAAACTTACAACAAGGTATTATCTGAAAGTTTACAAATGTACATCTGTCCCATAAGGGAACAATTGAAATGCAACTTGATGGAGTACTAGACAGCCATCACTCAGTCAGTGCTAAGTTCTGCCACTGATGGAGGAAAGAGCCCCAAAATGAAATCAAAATATAATTAGTAATAACATTGGTAAGCAAGATGTATACAGCACTCATCATATGACAGGCACTGCTCTAAGGAAAAATCCTTTTTACACATAAAGATAAGCAAAGGAGAATACAACAGGGGATGGGTTAACTCCAGGAGAGTTTTAAAGGATGAGTAAAATGTTCTGAAGACACAGAAGTGTGGCAGGCCTTGGATTTTAGGGTAAGAGATTCTAAGTATTGCAGACAATACAGAGATGAGGACAAGCACAGCACATCTGGAGAACTACAAGTGGTGCCATTGCACAAAAGCTGTGGTGGGAGCAATGTGGTTAATTACTAGGCAATGGTCAGATCAGAGGGCCATGAGTATCAAGTATGGCCTAAGCCAGGGAATGACATATGAATTTGCATTTGAGATGTCTTTGACAGCTGTTTTAAAGACACACTTGACAACATCAACAACAAAACTAGGCTAGGGAACTTATAATCAAGATGTAATACTCCAGACAAGTAGGAGCCTGACGCACAATGGTGATAATAGGGGTGAGCAGGGAGAGGAGAAAAATCAAATTAGAAGATTTTGGTGATTCACTGCATGTGAGAGGAGAACACAGAGGAGCAGTCAAGAGTGACATCTGAAGGAGTGACATAGAGGAATGGCGGCTTAATGGCACATCTTTTCCTCTCCCGCTGACATTTCAACAAGTTAACCACCTATAATTCAACAAAGAAATCCCTGCTCAACATTACACGCATGCCTGAGCGACTGTGCACTGAGACAACTAAAGGTGGGCATCCGGGAATAAGTGGAGAGATGAGAAGGACAGCGCAGAGGGCCCTCAGACACAGCCCTGTGGCTGGTGGCTTGGCTGGGAGAGGGGAGGAAGCAGGCAGTAGCAGGTGCTTCCTTGGGTCAGGAGGAACAGAGAGCTGTGGGGGGCAGCCCAGCAGGGCCAGCAGCGTGTGTGTGTGTGTGTGTGTGTGTGTGTGTGTGTGTGTGTGTGAGAGAGAGAGAGAGAGAGAGAGAGAGAGAGAGAGAGAGAGAGAGAGAAAACAGTGTCTGAATCAGCAGACGCCTGACAGAGCACTGTGGGCCAGGGTGGTGGTGTATCAAACAAAGAAACAGAACCAGAGAGCCCTGCTGCCACTTGGACTCCCAAAACTCACCTCCCATTGCCCTTGGAGTTGGGTCCAGGAGCCTATGATCTGTAAACCAAGAGCTATTGCAGTAGAACCGCTGTTTCCCTCTGTGACTGATCCCCAGGAGGGGTGCTTGGGGCAGGACTGCATGGAGGTCAGAGATCACCATTACAGTGAGGACAAAACAAACCCCACCCCCAAGCAGCACTGTATTGTTGTTTTTTGCTTTTCCTTTCAGAGAATAAGGGGGGGGGGGGGGGGGGGGGGGGGGAATTAGAAGAGAGAGAAGAGAAGAGAAGAGAAGAGAACGCACGCAATGATGGGAGAGAATCATTGATCAGAGGCCTCCTGCACACCCCACACTGGGATTCAAGCCCACAACCTCGGCATGTACCCTGAGCGGGAATTGAAACATGACTTCCTGGTTCATAGGTTCAAGCTCAATCACTGAGCCACACCCCGACTGTATTGTCTTAAGGAAGCCAGGGAGGCTCAAATCTAGGAGAACACAGAGGTAAAAATCTTGCGATTCGGGCACCATCTACAGGAAAATAGTAGAAAGACTTCTTCAGAGATAAATGAGAAAGCAAAGGAGGACAGCAAATACCATGAAGGGCTGCAGTAATGACAATGACCAGAAAGAAAATGAAAAGTCCCCAGAAAGCAGGTCAGAACACATGGAAATGTGATATAATCTTGACAGATTTCAAGATTGCAGTTCTGAAAATACTCAATGAGATACGAGAAAATAATGACAGACAACTGAGTTCATTCAGAAAACAAATCAATGAGCAAAATGACTACTTTACCAAAGAGATTAAAACTTCAAAGAAGAATCAATCAGAAATCCTAGAAATGAAGCCTGCAATTAGGAGATTAAGAGTGAACTACTGCAGCCCATCTGCAGCCACGCTGTTGCTGTCTATCTCCAGCTGCCCAGCCTGGGGCTACAGGGGCCACAGGGAGCTTGCCTCCAGTGGCCAGGGCAGCCCAGAGTGCGAGACCACCTTGCCTCACTTATGAACCTGCTGAAGAAAGAAGCTAAGTGCTGTGAGAAGAGAGGAGATGGGAAAGAGTTCAGAAGGCCTAGAAAGAGACAGGTGGAAGAAGCACTGGGCAGTTTACTAAAATAGTGGGCTTTAGGGTTAATCCCTCTGACCATTCCAGCGCAGACTATTTTCCTGATGAAATGTCAAATGGAATGTGAGGAAAGAGGAAGAACAACTATTCCTACCATGTATCTCCCGTCACCTTTGTGAAAAGTTCAGCTCATGCACAGTAATATTTTTAGACGACAACACTATTTGTTAGTAAATCTCAGAATTGCCCTGCAATGTGCAGCATTAGCAATATATTACCACATAAAACACAGGCCCAATCCCTGGCAGAGGGGCTCGGATGGACAATGGGCGCAGTTGGACAGGATAAAGAACCTGTGCACCCGGCGAACAGAGGATAATGCAGCAGTGAGTGCTCCCCAACACTTGAGGTCATGACAGGATTTGGGGTAAGTGCCCAGTCGGGAGATCATGTTGACTCCGACATCCTAGAGGACTTGGAAGCAGGCCACCATTTACGGTGTGACACAGCCACAGTGGGAGCAGCTGCGGACCCGGCCTCCAGGGGCCAGACACCTGAGCTGGACTCCCCAAGCTGCCACCCAGTAATCCAGCGATCCAGAGATGGCAAAGCCACCATGCCCAGCTGCCACGGCTGCTGGGAGTAAGAGGAGAGGCCAGATGCTGCAGGAGTGCTCTGCAATGTGCACATGATTCTCGC
>NW_005362713.1:451868-458236 GCF_000412655.1 Myotis brandtii | reverse complement strand
CGCCCCCAGCCTCTTCAGGGCCACTTTGAGCAAAGGGTGGCAGTGAGAGTGAGGGGGTGGGGGGAGACAGGGACGGGGACAACCGGGACAACGGGACAAAGGAGACGATGGGGACAACACAGTCAGCAGCTGCAGGGGTGGAGCAGAGGCCCCAGGATCTTGAAAGCAGTGGCAATGGAGCTAGTAACTGTTCCCCATTTGCAGATGTGCTGAAGTGTTAATGACTGCAACAGCAGCAGAAATCCCGGAGAGAATGGAGAAAAGACTCCCCCTGAGCTGGAGCACCTCCAGGATTTTGCACTTTCCTTGAGGAAAGGAATTTGATCTCCTAGACCAGCGGTTCTCAACCTGTGGGTCGTGACTCCTTTGGCGGTCGAACGACCCTTTCACAGGGGTCGCCTAAGACCATCCTGCAAATCAGATATTTACATTATGATTCATAAGAGTAGCAACATTACAGTTATGAAGTAGCAACGAAAATAATTTTATGGTTGGGTCACAACATGAGGAACTGTATTTAAAGGGCCAGAAGGTTGAGAACCACTGTCTTAGACTAAGGGACAAGCCAGACACCCTGTTGGGGGCCTCGGAGGACCGGAGGCCACATGTGGAACCCACAGACTATAGTTTGCTCTGCTACAGCCTGGATAAAAGTACAGGCTCAGTTGCCTGTACCTAGAGGTTAAGCCGCCCATGTGGGGCGGGCAACTCTCTCCTGTACCATCTAGGGAGACTGGACAGGAGGTGTTTGTGGCCAGAGAAAATAAGGATCGTTCACCGCACTCAGCCTCTGCGGTTCTCGGGTGTGGCCAGTGAAGAGGAGCCTCACGGCACCTGGCACCTGACTGTGGCTTCCAGAGAACTACATGGTGGACTTGGCTGGTGCCTTCTTCTCCATGGACACGGCTCCAGAGAGTCAAGGACGGTTCGCTTTTGCATAGAAGGGTTGACAGGACACTACCATGTGTCAAGGTTTGATGGCACGGGATTTGGCTGCCTGGGGCGGCCACGGTGCCAATGTTTCATTGTGTTAACAATGTTGTATTAACCTCTAATTCTCTTGCAAATTTGAATGCAGCTCCCAGCAGTTGTTGCAGACCTATGATGGTTGGTCTTTAGGAGTACTGGTGAGTGTCCAGTTCCCCACTGAGCGCCGATGTTACGGCCACGTGACTGCTGTCCTGGAAGGGGCAACGTGGAGTTGAACCCCAGAAGCAGAGGGTACCTAGCTGCCAAGAAGGTAGTCACCCAAGGGAACAGAGGAGAGCACCCATCAGGTTTTAGTCCCAGTTATAGAAAAAATCTGGGAGCCAATACTCTCTCATAGAGAGACAAGTGGCAGTCTGTGTGCTGCCTTGTAAGCCCGTGTGACCACGCCCATGTTGGGGGTGGCACAAACCCCATTTGAATAAAGTAGGAGTTGGGGGCGGTATTTGCAACAGAGGGAAGCGGTGAGGACCAGCCCTCTGTCACAGGAGTTACAGGCCTTGTGAGGTCCTGTGACATGTGAGACCCTATGAAGGGATAAAGCTCGAGTGGAGGAGCTACTCCCTAGTTCGTTCTGAGTGGGCATGTCATCCTCACAGAGGCCATATGTGCTAAGGACGAGTCAAGTAGGGGGAACCCTACTACATGGACAGCTGTGACTGTCCATTTGAGTACAGATGAACTGTGGTTTGATTCAGATACTGGACAGAGTAGCCCTTTGGCCATTAGAAGGACAGCTTGGCTGTCTTTGTGGCACTAGCAACAGTGGCAAGTAGGCCATCATCCTATGTGGGGACAGGAAATGTGAACTCCACCAAGGGGTGGAACCTACAAGTTTTGCTATTAGGGCCCCACATATGAGTACTGGTCATAGCATGTTACAGTTTGTATTATTATTGTGAACTCTGTGTTTAGGGAGCTGGCAAGTAGGCAGAGTGGCCATCCAGCGTAAGAGGTGCAGCATGGGAACACTGTCAGAGTATCCCGGATGCTCAAGGCCAAGTGGAGTGTAGAGGCCTTGTTCAGAACATGCTGGATGTCCAAGGCCATGTTGAGCATGGAAATCTTAATCAGAACATTCATGGCTAAGATGCTATGTGCAGGTGCAAGGATGTAGCAATCCAGAATGCGCAAGCGTGCCCTTCTCTAACCCAAATGATTGATGTCACTATTTGGAAAGAAGCCTCTTTTGTCTAAGTGTTATTAAAGTATGGTACTGACCAGCAAGTTAGTGAGCTCATATGCAGCTACTATGATAGGCTGTGGGTCCAGAAGCAGTGCACGGCTGCTCAGATAATAGCTCCTATGTTGGAGGCTGCTACTATGCAGGAAAGGAGGTATCTCCGTTACCTAGCCAGTGTGTGGGACTGTTTTGAAAGACTGTTTGTTTTTTTTTAGTAGCTTCTTGATAGCAATGGCTACATGGCCACTAGCTTCTACAATAAAGACTTTCTTATACAGCCCCCCTCCCCCCAAAAGAGTAAACTACTGAGCATAGAAAATAGGACCAATGAGATAGAGGAAAGAACTAGTGATATCAAAGATAGAAACCAATAAATGACACAGAAAGAAGAGAGAATTAAGAAAAATGAAAGAGCTCTACGAGACCTATTTGACTCCATCAGAAAAAGGCAATATAAGAATTGTAGACATTCCAGAGGAGGAAGAGAGGGAGCATGGAATGGAGAGTCTATTAAAATGAATGGTGGATGAGAACGTCCCAAATCTATGGAAAGAACTAGATCCTCAAATCCAAGAAGAATACAGAACACCTCGTTACCTCAATCCAAAGAGGTCCTCTTCAAGGCACTTGGTATCAAAACTGTCAAAAATTAATGACAAAGAAAAAATTCTCAAAGCAGCCAGGGAAAAGAAGGAAGTGACCTACAAAGGAATAGCCATCAGAATTCCATCCGACTTCTTAGCAGAAACTCTACAAGCCAGAGGAGAGTGGAACCAAATATTCAAACGCCTGAAAGAGAGAAATTATCAGCCATGAATAATATATCCAGCAAAATTATTCTTTAAATATGAATGAGAAATAAAGACATTCTTGAGAGATTTTATCACCATGAAACCTCCATTGCAGGAAATACTCAAGGGAGATATTCCACCCGAAGCAAAGAACATAAGGTCACAACACAAGTTCACCAAAAAACTTACAGAGCCAACAGGAATAATTTGTGACAATAAAAATATCCATTTATAATTAAAACAATAAACTAGGAATAGAAGGAAAGTACCTCAACATAATAAAGACCATATATAATAAACTCTCAACTAATATCATACTCAGTGGTGAAAAACTGAAAGCTTTTCCTCTAAGATCGGGAACAAGACAAGGATGCCCACTCTCACCACTCTTATTCCACATAGTGCTGGAAGGCCCAGAGCAAAAAGGCAAGAGAAAGAAATAAAAGGCATCCAAATTGGGAAGGAAAAGTGTCACTTTTTGCGGATGACATGATTCTGAATATAGAAAACCCAAAGACTCCACCGAAAAACTATTAGAAACAATAAACAAATACAGTCAAGTTGCAGGATACAAAATCAATGTGAAAAAATCCATTGCCTTCCTGTATACTAACAACATAACTTCAGAAAAAGAAATGAAAAAAAAAACAATTCCTTTTGCAATTGCAACCCCCAAAAATAAAATACCTAAGAATAAACTTAACAAAGAACACAAAAGACCTATATGCTGAAAATTACAAAGCGTAATTAAAAGAGACTGCAAAAGTCATAGCAAAATGGAAAAATATTCCATGTTCATGGATTGGAAGAATCAATATAATTAAAATGGCCATATTGTCCAAAACAATGTACAGATTTAATGTGATCCCCATCAAAATCCCAATGTCATTTTTTAAAGAAATAGAACAAGAAATCATCAGATTTGCATGGAACCACAAAAGAACCCGAAAAGCCAAAGCAATCCTGAGAAAAAAGGAATGAAGCTGGAGGTATTATACTACAGAGCTACAATAATCAAAACAGCATGGTATTGGCAGAGAAACAGATATACCGATCAATGGAACAGAATAGAGAGCCCAGCTATAACACCACATGTCTTTGGACAGATAATTTTTGACAAAGGAACCAGAAATGGTATCAAGCTAGTCTCTTCAATAAATGGTGCTGGGAAAACTGGAAAGCCACATGCAAATGAATGAAACTGGATTACAGTTTGTCTCCATGTACAAATGGATCAAAGACCTAAACATAAGACCCTAAACAATGTTACATAGAAGACAATATAGGTACCAAACTTACGGACCTTGGCAGTAGAGAATATTTTATGAACTTGACCCCAAAGGCAAAGGAAGTAAAGGCAAAAATAAATGAACGGGACTATATAAAACTAAAATGCTTCTGCACAGCAAAAGAAACAACAAAACAAAGAGGCAGCCACCCAGGTCGGAGATGATATTTGCAAACAGTACCTCTGAGAAAGGTTTAATTTCCAAATATATAAAAAACTTGTAAAACTCAACAACAAACAAACAACCCAATCAAAAAGTGGGTAGAGGGCCCTAGCCGGTTTGGCTTAGTGGATAAAGCATTGGCCTGTGGACTGAAGGGTACTGGGTTCGATTCTAGTCAAGGGCACATGCCTAGGTTGTGGGCTGGATCCCCAGTAAGGGGCATGCAGGAGGCAGCCGCTTCAATGATTCTCTCTCATCATTGATGTCTCTCTTCTTTCTTCCTCTCCCTTCCTCTCTGAAATCAATAAAAAAATATATATTTTAAAATATATTTTATTGATTTTTTTACATAGAGGAAGGGAGAGAGATAGAGTTAGAAACATCGATGAGAGAGAAACATCAATCAGCTGCCTCCTGCACACCTCCTACTACGGATGTGCCTGCAACCAAGGTACATGCCCTTGACAGGAATCGAACCTGGGACCCTCCAGTCCGCAGGCCGACGCTCTATCCACTGAGCCAAACCAGCTACGGCGAAAATATATTTTTTAAAAAAGGTGGGCAGAGGACCTGAAAATACACCTTTCCCAAGAAGATATATCAACAGCCAATAGATACATGAAAAGATGTTCAATCTCACTGGCAATTAGGGAAATGTCAATCAAAACTACAATGAGATAGCACCTTACACCTGTTAGAGTGGCCATTATCAACAAGACAAGCAATAACAAGTGTTGGAGAGGCTGTGGAAAAAAGGGGACCCTCATTCACTGCTAGTGGGACTGTAGACTGGTATAGCCACTATGGAAAGCAGTCTGGTGATTCCTCAAAAAATGAAGAATAGAGCTACCATACAACCCAGCAGTCCGTCTCCTGGGTACATGCCTGAAAAACTCGAATTCATGTAGTCACAAAGATATAAGCACCCCTATGTTCATTGCAGCATTATTCATGGTAGCCAAGACATGGAAACAACCAAAGTATCCCGCAACAGAGAACTGGATAAAGAAGATGCAGTACATATACAGAATGGAACACTACTCAGCCATAAGAAAGGATGAAATAGCACCACTTGAAGCAATATGGATGCACCTTGAGAACATTATGTTAAGTGAAATAATTCAGTCAGAAAAGCTAAAAACTATATTAGGTCATTCATATGTAGGACGTAAAACTGAAACTCATGAACACAAACAGCAGTGCGGTGGTTACCAGAGGGAAGGGGAGAGGGAAAAGGGGTTCCTAATATAAGGTGACAGGAGATTTGACACTGGGTGGTGGGCATGGAGTGTAATACACAGATATTGTAACATAGAAACCCACACCTGAAACCTGTATGTTCATGTTGACCAATGTTACCCCAATCAATTTAATAAAAATATTAAAATTATAAAAAAAGAGTGCCATCTATACTTCTAGCTTGGGTGATATGGTGGATTGTTGTGCCATCAAAAGAATCTAATCTAATAAAAGAGAAGCATGCAAATTGACCATCCTTCGCTATGCCCCAAGCCATACCCACCAGACAATCAGAGTGACTATATGCAAATTAACCCAATCAAGATGGCGGCTGGCAGCCACCGAGCTGGAGCAAGCAGGAGGCTTGGTTGCCCTGGCAATGGAGGAAGCCAAGCTTCCCGCCTGCCCTGGCTGGCTGTGGCCTCCACTAAAGGCAACAAAGTTTCAATTATAGAAGATAAATAAATCCCAGATACCTGCTTCCAGCCAGCCTCCACTGGGAGCTTGGGTGGCTGGGGGCCGTGGCCAGCCTGCAAACAGCCATCAGCCCCATATCCAGGCTGGCCAGCCACCCCAGAGAGGACTCCCACCCTGAAGGGGCTGTGGCCAGCCTGCAAACAGCCATCAGCCACTCACCCAGGCTGGCCACATCCTCATGGAGTGAGGGTCCGTGCTGGGGGGCTTGTGAGCCTGCAAACAGCCATCAGCCACTCACAA
>NW_005362713.1:435898-451717 GCF_000412655.1 Myotis brandtii | reverse complement strand
GGACACCCTTCAGGGCAAACCAGCCAGCCCCCACCCATGCACCAGGCATATAATAAAAGGGTAATATGCAAACTAACCCTAATAGCAGAACGACTGGGAAGCACTGGTCACTATGACACACACTGACCACCAGGGGGCAGACGCTCAATGCAGGAGCTGCCCCCTGGCGGTCAGTGAGCTTCCACAGGGGGAGCTCTGCTCAGCCACAAGCCAGGCTGCCAGCTGCCAGCACAGCAGTGATGGCAGGAGCCTCTCCCGCCTCCTCAGCAGCGCTAAGGATGTCCGACTGCAGCTTAGGCCTGGTCCCCGCTGGCAAGTGGACATCCCCCGAGGGCTCCCGGGCTGCCAGAGGGATGTCTGACTGCCAGCTTAGGCCCAATCCCCCGGGGAGCAGGCCTAAGCCAGCAGGTGGACATCACCCAAGGGGTCCCAGACTGCCAGAGGGCACAGGCCGGGCTGAGGGACCCCCCCTGCTCCGAGTGCACAAATTTTTGTGCACCGGGCCTCTAGTCTATAATAATAAAAGCGTAATATGCTAATTAGACTGGACATCCTTCCGGATGAAGCCGGGACTGCGAGGGAAGCCTGGGTCCCAGGTGCCAGAGGGAAGCCTGTACTGGCAGCTGGGAGAAGGAACGCCTACTCTTGCATGAATTTTTGTGCATCAGGCCTCTAGTTGGAGAATAAAGGAGGGGAAGTATGTCCAAAAAGGAATATTCCCGAGTTTTAAATATACTATTAGAGGTACCTATGGGTGGGACATACGGTGGAAATTTCCAGTGGGCAACTGGATTATCAAGTATTAAAGAAAGATTTTATATATTATCAATCATGTCATATGTGATATCATGACAGTAAAAGGTTGAAAGGGGACTGGGCTAAATCTACCTTCTAAAGAAGAAAAGGAACCTACAAAGGAGATGAGAGAAAAAAGGGTAAAAGGGATTTCAGAGAGAAGTGACACAAAAACCAAGGAATAAAAGCTTTTAAGACAAAAGTCACACCAAACGTACAGCAGTAGCTATTTTAGGTTTTCCAGATTTCCATGTTTACTGGAAGGGGTTTTAAGGACAGGCAAGGAAAAGTTTACCTGATTTACTGAATTTAAGATAGAAATGTATACACTGAGGAAGAAGAGGAAGTGGATAAAGCACACTGAAGCAGACAACAGCGGCAGATGCAGGCAGGTCCTCAGCAGCAGCAGACAGTCACAAGGAGAGCGGGGTCCTCCACAGCATCGTGCCGCTTTTCCTGGAGCTGGGACAAAGCGAATGAGAATGACACCTGCTACAGGGAAGTTGGGTGGCAGGAAGCAGGTAGCAGGTGATCTTGTTTGATGAGCATGAGGCTACTGAAGAAGGTGAGAAGAGTGGCTGAGAACTGGGCTTGAGGAGAGTTTGTCTGGAACAGTTTATCAGGGGAATGGGAGAGGGAGATGTCCTGAGATAAAGGACAGATTAGAGACATGGCAACATGGCAGGTCCAGTGGAGATTTTAGACCTTAAACTTGTAATGACACAAGTCACCATCCTATCTAATAATAGCCAAAAATGGTAATTGACCATACCTTTGCTACGCCTCCCATTGGCTAATCAGCACAATATGCAAATTAACTGCCAACAAAGATGGCAGTTAATTTGCATATACCGGCTGGGAGCGAAGCAAGCCAGGCGGCAGAGGCGGGAGCAAATCCAGTCGGGCGGCTGAGGGAGGGGGGAACGAAACAACCCGGGCCGGGCAGCTGAGGGAGGCGGGAACGAAACAACCCGGGCCGGGCAGCTGAGGGAGGCGGGAATGAAACAACCCGGGCCGGGCAGCTGAGGGAGGCGGGAATGAAACAACCCGGGCCGGGCAGCTGAGGGAGGCGGGAATGAAACAACCTGGACATCCCCCGAGGAGTCCCAGACTGTGAGAGGGCACAGGCCGGGCTGAAGGACCCCGCCTCCCAAGTGCACAAATTGTTGTGCACTGGGCCTCTAGTATTTACATAATTTGAAACTGATAAACCATTTTAGATGAGAGGGAAACACAGCTAGGGATCCGCTGATGAAGAGCAGGAGAGTCTGGGAAAGGGACTATCTGCTACTGCATCTTACATTGAAGAGGAGGAAGAAAGACTAGGAATGGTCTGCCTGGAAGGAACGATGCAGGGACAAGAAAACAGGTCCAGAAACATGGAGGCATGGAGCAGACGAGGCATCTCAGAGGGAAGGAGGGAGGAGGTGGGAAGAGATTAACCAAAGAACTTACATGCATGACCCATGGACACAGACAATAGTGCAGTGCAGGCCTAGGTGGGGGGAGAGGGAGGGGGAGCAGGGTAGAGGGGGTCAGTGGTGGAAAATAAGGGGATATCTGTAGTACTTTCAAAATAAAGATACATTTTTAAAAAAGGAAGATAAAGTGACTGTCCCCAAGAGGTCACCTAAGAGCAAAAAAGCCAGTAGCAAACAGTATAACAGGTATATGACAATGATGTTAAAAATTTGCACAGAATATTATGGCTGTTTCTTGAAAAGAAAGGCTGACTGACATATTTGAATTCTGTGAAGTATAAAGCAAGGAGACGGCAAAGACATGGTCTCTCACCTTGGGAATGATGGCCAAGTTCAATGCACATAAGGGGAGGAGGGAGAGGACAGAAACCACAAACAATGACACTATTATTGAACATTTAAAAAGTTAGGGACTAGCCCTGGCCGGTTTGGCTCAGTGGCTAGAGCGTCGGCCTGCAGACTGGCGGGGCCCCGGTTCGATTCCGGTCAAGGGCACATGCCTGGGTTGCGGGCCCTCCCTTCCTCTTTGAAATCAATAAAAATATATTATATATAAAAGATGTTAGGGACTAACCAGCCACACAGATTTTTTCTTAAAGTTATATAATATGGACTTAAAACAATGGATACAAACTTTTCCCTCTCCACTGTATTTCTCAACTCCTTACATCTGAACTGGTCTCATGACTTCCTATGATCAACACAAGGTGGAAAAGGCAAAGTTGAAGTTTTAAACGTGGGCTTTATAAAACCTAACACTTTCTCTTGCCGTGAGGACCCCTAGTACTTCAACCAAGTGAACAAGACAGGGATGGCCTGTTGGGTGAAAGACTACAGGGAGAGAAGTTGTGGGCCCCAGGCAGCAATCAGCTAGCAGAGGCATGAGTGAGCCCAGAAGAAACCAGGGAAACATCCAGCGGAACCCAGCACAAAGTTCTAAAGTCCAATCCTATATAATAAAAGGCTACTATGCAAATTGTCCCCTTGACGGGGAGTTTGACTGGGAGTTCAACTGAGATTTCAACCAGGGGGCAGAGCTGGCTGGCCAACCGCCTGCGGCCCCTCCCCCCAGCCAGCCTGGCCCAATCGATCAGGGCGGGCTGGCCAGACCCCACCCATGCACACCCACACCGATCAGGGACGGGGACGGCCAGACCCCACCCATGCAGGAATTCGTTTACCGGACCTCTAGTAATAAATAAATGGGTTACTGTCTAAAAAGTAAATAAATAATGCCCTAGTCAGTTTTCTCAGTGGTTAGAGCACCAGCCTGCGGACTGAAGGGTCAGAGGTTCAATTCTGGTCCAGGGCACATACCTAGGTTGAAGGTAGATCCCCAGCCCCCACATTGGGGCGGGTATAGGAGGCAACCAATTGATGTGTCTCTCGCATTGATGTTTCTCTCGCTCTGTCTCTCCCCCTCCCTTCCACTCTCTTTAATAAATAAATAAATACTGTGTAAGAATGTGTCTATCATAGACAAACAGGAAGATCTGTGGAAAAAAATGAAGATACTTGCATAAAAAAGTTGACATTGAAAACTTTTTCTTTAAAATGAATTTTTTTACATGTAGAAAACTTTCACAAAAATGAATTCAGGAAAAAAGTCAACTGTGCGATAATCAGGGATTGTGTAAGTCAGTGCTTCTCAACGGTGTGCATGTTCTTGGCTCTTTAAAGAATGTTCTGCTGGGGACCAGCTGCCTTACAATTAGTCACAATGTGAGCAAGTGGAGAGATGGGAAGAGATGTATAACATATTGAAAAGCCACAGTGTGGCTACTATTCTATATTCTTTTGATTTGATTGTTTTATATACAATTTTGTTTCCAATAAGTCAGTCTACATCCTGTGAGAAAATTATGCTTCTTTGATCCCTAACAGCAGGCTTGGTCACTTGACTTGTGGGAGTAACATGCTACATCCAAGCAGACTCCACACAATTCTGCCAGCGTTCTTTCCCCTCAGGTATGAAAACACCATGTCCAAGGTAGGCGCTGACCTTCAGCCTGGACCCCAGGATGAAGAAGACAGAGGAAACTGAGTCCCAACTGACCTACATCCAATATGTACCATGTAAAGAAATAACAGGTGAGAAATAAACTGTTCTTATTGTAAGGCACCAATATTTCATGGTTGGTTGTTACTACAGATGACTAACAAACACTGACTAGCATACCCTGAAAGTAGAATGTAATGGCAAAAAAATTTATAAATCAAGAATTGAATAAATCAGAAATACTTGTATGTACTTAAAAAATAAATGTATGCTTCAAAAATAGTTGTAAAGGAAAAAGCTTTCTCTAACTAAAAACAGACAAAAGATGAGCATTATAACAAAATGTACTTTCACTCACTAAAATGTACCTGCATTCTATAATTATATTTATAAACATGAAAAAAGATAAAATAATTTCCTTTTCAGTATATTTCTTCAATGTTATCATATGTGATATGGTATATAAGTACTTATTAACCATTTTAACTGTTATTGGTAGTCATATTTTTAAACTGTTATTCATAATTATAAAAAATAATTTAAAAATTTAATGATTAAAAAAAAAAGAATCCTGTGCCAGTGGTAACACAGGAACAAATGCTTACTCAACTGATGAAATAAATTCAAATTAAAGCCCTACAGGGATTTCACTTTAACTTAATAAGGTAGCAAAAGTTAAAAGCAAGCTTGTTAAAATTCAAAACAGCAAAGCCAAAGGTTTTAAAACATTCATTAGTAAATGTTTTAATTATTGCTGTTTTACAACTTTAGTAATAAAAAGAACTTTGAAAAATTCAGCATGACCACCTAGTCATACCTTGTATATTTGATCGCCATCTTCTGGTTCCGGACTAGATGGCAATGATAGCTGGATATCATGTAATGATCCACTCCCATCATGCTGTCAGAAGGAGGAGAAGGAAAAGAGAGATTAATACATAACTGCGGGCATTCAGTTAACCTTAATTCACCCCAGAGCAAATGCTAGCATGGCAAAGAACAAGTAGAAAACAAGTTGTAGAAATCTCCCTTTCATCTCTATGCACTTGTAGAAGGAAATGTGGAAGAGCACACCTGGCCAGGTGGCTCCATTGGTTGGAGTGTCATCCCATACATCAGGGCACATACCTAGGTTGTGGGTTAGATCCCCGGTCAGGGAGCATATGGGAAGCAGCCAGTTGATGTTTCTCTCTCTCTCTCTCTCTCTCTCTCTCCCATTCCCTCTTTCTAAAATCAATAAAAACATATCCTTGGGTAAGCAGTAAAAGGAACAAAAAAATGTGGAAGAGGAAAAAAAAGAGCTAGGGCAAGAAAAATTTGTAGAAATAAATAACATAATATACTAGAGGCCCAGTGCATGAAAATTCATGCATTGGGGGGGGGGGGTCCCTCAGCCTGGTCTGCTGCTCTCTCGAAGTCTGGCCTCCCTCTGCAGGAGGTGACCTGGCAGGCTGATCAGGGGATGGCGCCGGCTGGTGAGCAGTAGCTCCACCCCCCCGTCCCACATCCCCTCCACCGCTGTCCCCTCCCTCTGCCCGCTGGCACGCGCCTTGGCTGGCCTGGTGCCACCTGCTCGCCAGCCCCACCCCTGCTGACCGTTCATTCTGTTGTTCGGTCGATTTGCATATTACACTTTTATTATATAAGATGAGTAGGCAAAGCAGAACACCTCTGAAACTTTTAGAATGGGAAAAGAAATATGAGAAATTTTCTAAAGAATTTTAAGATTCTCTCACCTATGAAAAATGTAAAATAAAAGTCAAATTAAATCTGCTTTGGTTTAGCTGTGGTGTTCAGGGGTATAAATGAGACAGAAACAGTAATATTAAGTAACTCAGCAAGGATTGGCCATAAAAACCATTTGATTAAAAATACTAGATACATGAGTATATATTCTGCATCTTATATAAAGTCTTAGAACTGGCAAAACTAACTAATGGTGTTAGAAATCAGAAGAACAGAGATTGACTCAGGGGAAGAGGTCACTGACTGGGAAGGAGCACTAAGGAACCACCAGGGTGATGGAAACCACATGCAGGGTGGGTGCGTGGTCACATGCTTATGCAGAGCCCCAGCTGTAGATTTAAGATTGATATATGTTAAGCAGTACTGGACGTATGCTATACCTCAATTTTTAAAATTCGAAAAAATTAAATTTTTTGTCCTTAAACACAATAAAGAAAACGACAGGATAATATTAAGTCCCTTGCCAAAATGGTTTGGGAACAACCAGCTAAGAAATGCATGTTCAATGACTCACAACCTCAAGAATGATGAACCAGTGAAGAACACACCTGGGATATGGGGAGAAGCTGAGCCCCTTATCGAGGCAGGAAAACTGCGGGTTGGCGCCGAGTTTGTTCAGATGGAACCTAGCTACCTTGGGAAACCCAGGGATTTGACAACCTTCAAGGAGCAACATGATCGCAATCTTCTCAGACATATCTGTCTTAAAGGAAATCCCCCAGACCACGGAAATGTCTGGCATTGAAACAAGAGTGCCAAAACAGGAGACATCAGCATGTAGGTCATTTTCTTCTTTATTTATTGTGCTGTACATCTACTAAATCAGAAGCTAAAGGGATGGGGCCTAGGAATGTGTATACAGAAAAGTTCAATTGGTAATACTGATTGATAGTGAAAAAATAAGCATTTGCCAAATTTCCAGCATAAATGACATTTACTGGTGGTATCACATGGACATCCAGAATTTGACTTGAGAAGGGAGGCAATGACCTAATGAATAACAAATATTCTCAGAACAACACCTTAAAAAATGTTTTGGGGGTGTTTTTTTTTTAAAGAAAAATTTTACAAGACTCATGTCAGTAAAAAGTTCAGCTCTGCTGTAAATGCCTTGACATATAAAACCAGGGCCAGGCCTACATGGACATCCAGAATTTGACTTGAGAAGGGAGGCAATGACCTAATGAATAACAAATATTCTCAGAACAAACACCTTAAAAAATGTTTTGGGGGTGTTTTTTTTTTTAAAGAAAAATTTTACAAGACTCATGTCAGTAAAAAGTTCAGCTCTGCTGTAAATGCCTTGACATATAAAACCAGGGCCAGGCCTACATACAAGTATATATTTGAGAAAAGAGGGACTTTAACATTGGACTTAATTCCAAATATCGATAGGATCTTTCTGCCCATTGCAAAGCAGGAACCTCAAGGAATGAGAGAGACACCATTTTGCCTTGAGCGTGTGTGTAGCTGTGGAAAGTATGCAGCAAACGGGAAATGTGAACATCAGTTTTCAGGGGGAAGAAAAATCGGGAGTCCAGGGACTCAGATACCACCAGGGAGGTTGCGAAGTACCAGGAGCTCAGGAAAGCGACTCCAGGAAGTTGTACGTGAGTTTCTAGATTCTCTCCTGAGCAGCACTTCTGAGATCTGATTCTAAACATCAGATCAAACACTGAGCAATAAACGAAGACCACTGCCCAGGACCCAAACTAGCCTCTGCAAGGTGTACACTCAGAAAGTAGCTGAAGAGTATGGCAAAGCCTTTGAAAACAGAACTGATGTTAAAACCACAATCCCAAAGTGGCTAGTTGGAACTTGTAGCCTCAACCCAAGCAAACTGTCTGCTGTAAAAAAATAAAAATCAATATTCTCCAGAGCATTTAAACAAGATGAAGAACCAAAATTACTAAACATACAAACAAGGAAAATATCAATTCACAGGAAAAGATAGTCAACAAACATCAATGCCAAAATAATACAGACGTTGGGATGAACTGGAAGAGATTTTAATAGAGCTATTATAAAAATTCTCCAAAAGTAAGGGTGAACTCTTAAAGGGAACTGAAAAAGAAGGTCTCAGCAAAGAAATAACACAAAGTGAAAACAAATGGAAAATTTAGAACAGAAAAGATTTAATAATCAAAAATTTAAAATACATGAGATGGACTAAGTACCACCATTTGAGATGACAGAGTGAACTTTAAGGTAGATCAACAGAAATCATCCAACCTGAACAACAAAGAGATAAAAAGATTGGCAAAACAAACAAACAAACAAAAAAACCTACAACCCCCCCCAAAATATAGAGCCTACTAAGAAAAATATATTTGAAGAAATAATGGTTAAACAAACCTCAAATTTGGTGAAAGACATGAACCTTCACATCTGAGAAGCTCAATTTAAAAGAATAGAACATAGACAAAGTGTGCTCTCTGAACATAAAGGAATTTAACTAGAAATCAGTCACAGAAGGATACTATTCAAACACTTGGAGAGTAAACAGAAACTTCTAAACATGCCTGAGTCAAAAGAAGAAGTCTCAGGGTAAACAAAAAAATACTTTGAATTGAAGGAAAATGAAGACACTACATACCAAAATTTGTGGAATGCAACTAAAGCAGTGCACAGAGAGAAAATTATTGTATAAGACTGCTTATATTAAAAGAAAGGTGTCAAATCAAAACTGAAGCAAAATAAGCCCAGAACAAGCAGAAAATAATAAAGAGCAGAAATTAATGAAAATGAAAATCAACAAATAGAGAGAAATCAATAAACCAAAAAAAGGTTCTTTGACAATTGCAAAGCCTCTAGCAAAACTGCCAAAGAGCAAAAGACAGAAAGCACAAATCAGACCCTTACCAGGACATAGAAGACAGAAATCAGGAAATGGAAGCAGAAATATCATTATTGATGTCACAGGCATTAAAAGCTAGTAAGGCAATAATACTAAGTGACTAAGCACACAAATTTGACAACTTATATGAAATGAAGAAATTACTCAAAAAACCACAAACTCATCCAAAATGAAACAGTTTGAGTAGATCTATGATTATTAGTGAAATGAATTCATAATTTAAACCTTCCTTAAGAGAAATATTGAAGGCAAATATTTTCCTGGCAAATTCTACCAAAATTTAAAGAAGTAATATCATTTCTATACAATCTTAGAGAAAACAATTAATCAAATTAATCTATCTACATAATAGAGGAATATGCAAATTAGCCCAGACACCGTAACATCCCGACCGGAGAATAGGGACCTGAGGCTGCATGGTGCCTGGCCGGGGCGAGGGACCTCAGGCCATGCCCCCCACCCCATGGGGCTTGATGGGGGACCTCAGGCTGCACCCCCCGCCCCAGCACCAGGCCAGGAGACCTCAGGCTGCACCTCCCGCCCCAGCACCAGGCCGAGGGACCTCAGGCTGTGTCCCCTGCCTGGGGGGCTTGATGGGGACCTCAGGCCATGCCCCCCCACCCCAGTGCCGGGCCAGGGGACCTTAGGTTGCGCCCCCACCTGGCAGGGCTTGACAGGGGACCTCAGGCTGCACGCCCCCACCCCGGCACCGGGCCGGGGAACCTGAGGCTGAGCCCCCCTGCCTGGAGGGGCTTGACGGGGGACCTGAGACTGCGCCTCCCACCTGGCGCCAGGCTGAGGGACCTGAGGCTGTGCCCCCCGCCTAGAGGGGCTTGACGGGGGTGGGGCCGGTGGGCCTGGGTCTCCTGCATTTTCGAAGTGCATGCGGGTGGTGGGCAGGGACTTGACTCTAGGTCCCGCGGCACACCCCAGACTCTAACAGGAGGGAGATTTTCATATACATTTTACTAATTTCCTTTCATCTCTGACACTTCTATTATAGAGAAAGGGAAAATAGCAATATTAAAATACTTCCTCTAGCCCTGACCAGTTTGGCTGAGTGGATGGAGTGTCGGCCTGTGGACTGAAGGGTCCCAGGTTCGATTCCAGTCAAGGGCATGTGCCTTGGTTGAGGGCGCATCCCCAGTGGGGGGTGTGCAAGAGGCAGCTGATTGATGTTTCTCTCTCATTGATGTTTCTAACTCTCTATCCCTCTCCCTTCCTCTCTGTAAAAAATCAAAATATATTTAAAAAAATATTTCCTCTAATTAATTCCCTTTTAATGTGTACGAATTTCTTGCACCGGGCCACTAGTAAAATCAATAGTAATCAAGAGTGTGACATTGGCAAAAGGACAAACACTGATCTAAGGATTACAATAGAGTACAGAAACAGACCCACACATATATGTTCAAGGGCATTTTTGACAAAAATACAAAGGCAATTCAATAGATAAACGATAGCTTTTTCAACAAATGGTGCTGGAACATCCATATGCAATAAAATTAATTTTTCTCAGACCTCACATCATATACAAAAATTCTCAAATCAGATTGTAGACCTAAACGTCAAACTTAATACTATAAAACTTCTCCAAATAAATAGAAAATCTCTCTGACCTTGGGTTGGCAGAGATTTCTTAAATGTGATACCAAAAACATTATCATAAAAATTTGATAAATTTCATTTCTGCTCTTTGAAAAACTATTAGCAAAATGAAAAAGAAGCCATGAAATAGGAGAAAATATTTTCAATAATTCAGGTAAAATACTTTGCAGGTGACTAACTCATAGAGAATATTTATAAATTGCTAGCTATTTTTTAAACAATAGTAACAAAAATAATGAAAATGTGAAGGTCCAGGGTATTTAACCAACCTCATTAACTCAACAGTATAGAGCTGCCAAAAGTGAATTCCATTTTTCAAAATATTTGTTAATGGGCCAAAGAACAAACACTTAACAAAAAAAAAAAAATCTATGAATGGCAAATAAACATAAGAAAACATGCTCAAAATCATTAATCAATAGGTAAATGCAAATTAAAACTATCATAAGATATCATTGCACACCCAGGAGAAAGGCTTTTGAAAAATTCTATCAATAGCAATTGTAGGCAAGGATGCAGAACAACTGGAACTTCTCATTAATCATTAGTGAGAATGCAAAATAACATAGCCACTTCGGAAAACAGTTTGGCAGTTTCTTAAAAAGTTAAATGTATCCTTCCCATACTACCTGGCAATCCCAGCCCCGGTATTTACCCAAGAGAAATGAAAACATGCATGCAGGAAAGTCTGTGTGTGAATGTTCATAGGGCTTTTTTCCTAATTGCCAAAAAGTGAAAGTGACAAAACTATCCTTCAACTGGTAAATGGATAAACAAACTAGGATGCATGCATACAATGGAATACTACTCAGGAACAAACAGGAACAAGTTACTGATACATGGATCAGCATGAATGAATTTGAAATGAATTATGGTAAGTGAAAAATACTAGAATCAAAAGGCTAGAGTCTTGTCTACTTATGTGACAGTCTTGAAAAGGCAAAACTACAGAGATATAAAACACTTCAGCAGTTTCTAGGAGTTAGCAGTGGGTGTAGGGATCAACTATAAAAGGAGAAAAAAGAATTTTTTGAGGATGTGACTGTAAAAACTACATAATTATATGCATTTGTCAAAGCTCACAGAACTGTACAATAAAAAAGGCTAAATTTTACTGCATGGAAATTATACCTCAACAGAACTGCTAGGTTGAATAATGTTTTCCCAGAAATTCAGGCTAACCCAGGACTGTTGGATGTAACTTCACTTGGAAATCAGGTATTTGCAGATGTAATCAAATAGAGTTCATCCAAAATGACTGGGATCCTTATGAGAGAGAAATTTGGACACAGACACACAGGTAATGTGAAGGTCCCAGGATGATGGAGCAGAGGGGAGAAATGCACCTACAAGTGAGGAATGCCCAGGACTGCCAGCAACCACCACAAGTTACAGATTCCTCTCCTGGAGCCTTCAGAGTGCATGGCCCTCATGACCCCTGATTCCCTATTTCTAGCCTCCAGACTGTGAAAGAATAAATTTCTGTTGTTTATGCCACCCAGCTTGTGATACTTTGTTATGGAGGCCCTAGGAAACTAATATAAGAACTGACACACACACAAAAAAGAAACAAAAAAAGACAATTGAAGCAAACAAAAAGAGAAATTACATATAAATCTCAACAATCAAAAAAATAAAACTGATATACCAATATTATTATAACAAGAGACAAGGCAGAATTAAAGATGAAAATATTAATAAGGATAAATTAAGACTTTAATTGGTGATCAGGAACAATCCACCAAAATGTATCAATCATAAAAATTTATATACAGTAGTTCCCCCTTATCTGAGGGAAATATGTTCTAAGACTCCCCAGTGGATGCCTGAAACCCGATAGTCCTTAACCCTATATATACTGTTCTTCCCTACACATATCTACCTGTGATAAACTTTACTTTATAAATCATGTACAGTAAGAGCTTAACAACTAATAACATAGAACAATTATAATAATATACTGTAAAAAATTATGCAAATGTTTCTCTCTCAAAATATCTAGAATTTTCCATTTAATATTTTTGGACCGCAATTGACCACAGGTAACTTAAACTGAAGAAAATAAAACCACAAATAAGGGAGCATTACTGCTCTAATAAAATAGCCTGAAGACCCTAAAACAAAAATTCACAGCATTAAAGGAGAAATGGAAAAAATCCATAATTATAGCAGGAAGTTATTCTCTGAAACTCACAGATCAAAGGTAATAATTTAGTAAAGATAAACAAGATATAAGCACAATAATTAAACGGGCAGTCGGATATCCCTCTCACAATCCAGGACTGCTGGCTCCCAACCGCTCGCCTGCCTGCCTGCCTGATTGCCCCTAACCGCTTCTGCCTGCCAGCCTGACAATGCCTAACTGCTCCCTGCCGGCCCAATTGCCCCTTACTGCCCTCCCCTGCTGGCCTGGTCATCCACAACTGCCCTCCCCTGCTGGCCTTATCGCCCACAACTGCCCTCCTCTGACGACCTGGTCCCCCCCAACTGCCCTCCCTGCTGGTCTGATCGCCCACAACTGCCCTCCCCTGCTGGCCATCTTGTGTCCACATGGGGGCAGCCATCTCGTGTGTTGGAGTGATGGTCAATTTGCATATTACCTTTTTATTTTATAAGATGTACTAAGATTGGAAATCAATTGAAAGTGAAAATCCCATATACCAAACCAATATTTTTGAAAACTTAAAATTAATATTCTAAATAAAATAAATTTATAATATAGCCAAAAACAATTGGAAGTTATTAATGTTTAAATTATTGCTATGCCTCCAAAAAAACCCAATTATTTTTAACATTCTAGCAGTTTTGACATAGGAGATAAAAAAAATTATTTCCATCAAAGCATAAGAGCTTAAAGAATAGGAATATAATCTCTAACTGAATCAATTAATAACACCAGCTCCCTCCAAATACCTTTGGCACTGACCAATGGTGGTACTCTCTATTATACCGTGACTAAGTTGAAAAGTGTCCGAGCCAAAATAAGGAAACAGTTTGAGAAAAGCATCTTTAAGCATTACAGGGGGTAATAAAACCTTAAAATAAATAGAAAACCTCTTTTTTAAAAAAGTCTGAATTCCAATCATGCATGCAAAGTTCATGATTCACATTACACATACTAAGGAGCTAACATTTATTGATCAATGATGGGTACTGTTGTACGCATTTTGCATAATAAATGCAAAAAATACTTAAGTACTACACATCACTGTATAAAACATGAGCAATTCAGTTTCAGCAAGCTCTAGTTAGGATTTTTAAACTCTGAATACAGGTAATCTTAAGCTAATTAAGTGTCAGCATTTTATTAAAGATTCAAAAAGATAGATAAGCCTTCCTTTATTCTTAAGAGTATTAAGGGACTACTGTCAGCAAACAATTTCCACTTTTTGGACACAGCACATAGGTAAACTTCTGTTCTAATAGTCTAACTCTTGTACATATTAACTTGCTGGAAAACCCTATAACAAACTCCATCTTACCCATGTGGTTCTTCTAGGACTTTGCAGAAACTGGGGTTTTCCTATGAGTTCCAGAGCAGCTACAATGGACATGGACACCTGAAGTGACCAACAACAACAAAAACCTGGCAGTGGTGACCAGCCTCTGCTGACAAGCATCATCAGTGATGTCAACAAAGCTGCCTTGTGTTTCAGATCTGCTGCAGCAAATCACAGGAGGCATCTTAGGAAAGGGATTCAATGGTTCTCAACCTTCCTAATGCCGCGACCCTTTAATACAGTTCCTCATGTTGTGGTGACCCAACCATAAAATTATTTTCGTTGCTACTTCATAACTGTAATTTTGCTACTGTTATGAATTGTAATGTAAATATCTGATATGCAGGATGTATTTTCATTGTTCTCGACCCACACATTGAGAACCGCTGGATTAGAGGAAGAAGAAAGATTCATTTTTTCATTTTCTTTTTAAAAATTAACTTTAAAAAAATATGGTTGAAAAACTGTATCGTATCACACAGACTCTGGAATGTGCACTGAGAATAATTTTTAAGTAATGCTGTAAAATTCACCGATGGGACTGAAAACCCAATGATTCAAGCTACAATTGAGAGGCTTTAAAAAATGCACTCACAAAGCCTAATTTTAAATAAGTGCTTCAGAGATTAGGTGATTCTAACAGATGGTTGAGACAAAGACATTTTTAAAACAGAAAAATCTACCATGCATTAAAATTGACTGGAATGTTGTGATATATGCATAGATCTGTAATATTATAAGCAAATATTATTTACAAATTTCTTTTGTTTAGACTTTTAAAGTAAATAAAGTATTTCATTTGTACATATTGAATCAGGATATCCTTTCCTATAGGTTTCTTGTGACACTTAAAAATATTAGCTGCAGATTTCTTCTAATTTAATAAAAATACTCAACTCTTCAAGCATCTGAATTTACTATAGTATAAAACAAGAAACTAAATAATTGATCCTTAATACAGAGTTTTTCTCAACATTTACTTTAAAATCCTTCTGTGTCCAATTGTTTTTCAGTAGATATTTCAGTACATACTTCTGGGTTTTCTATCCTCCCCTTGCTCTATATTTCTATTTGGGTCAGTATTATATCCTGCTCTAAAGGCCTCCCTCTCCCCCGCCCCCCCCCCTTTTTTTGTCATAATGTACACAGACCTTAGCCCAGTGGTTCTCAACCTTCTGGTCCTTTAAATACAGTTCTTCATGTTGTGACCTAACCATAAAGTTATTTTCGTTGCTACTTCATAACTGTAATGTTGCTACTGTTATGAATCGTAATATAAATATCTGATATGCAGGATTGTTTTAGGCGACCCCTGTGAAAGGGTTGTTCGACCGCCAAAGGGGTCGCAACCCACAGGTTGAGAACTGCTGCCTTAGCCTTTGGTGTTAATTCTAGAGTCATACTGATGAACTCTAAAAATAAAGCTGTTGTGACTTCAACTGAAATTGTATTACATTTATAAACTAGGGGCCCGGTGCACGAAATTCGTGCACTGGGTTGGGGGGGGAAGTGTCCCTCAGCCCAGCCTGCCCCCTCTCACATACTGGGAGCCCTCAGGCGTTGACCCCATCACCCTCCAATCGCAGGATCAGCCCCTTGCCCAGGCCTGATGCCTCTGCCAGAGGTGTCAGGCCTGGGCAGGGGACCCTCATTTCCCCCTGATCACTGGTTCTGCCCCCCGCCCAGGCCTGATGCCTCTGGCCCAGGCGTCAGGCCTGGGCAGGGGACCCCCAGACCCCTCCGATTGCTGGCTCTGCCCCTGGCCCAGGCCTGATGCCTCTGGCCCAGGATTCAGGCCTGGGCAGGGGACCCCCATCTCCCCCCGATCACTGG
>NW_005362713.1:434787-435557 GCF_000412655.1 Myotis brandtii | reverse complement strand
TCCCACCATTCCCGGCTCCGCCCCTGCTACCCACGATCTCTGGCACCGCCCCTGCCAAGACCTAAGGCCTCTGGTGGAGGCATTAGTCCTGGGCAGGAGACCCCCAGCTCCCTGCGATCTCCCGCTCTGCCCCTGCCTAGACCTAATGCCTCTGGCCAAGGCATTAGGCCTGGGCAGGGGACCCCCAGCTCCCCGCGATCTCCCGCTCTGAACCTGCCCAGGCCTAACGCCTCTGGCTGAGGGGTTAGGCCTGGGCAGGGGACCCCCAGCTCCCTGCGGTTGCAGGCTCCGCCCCTGCCCAGGCCTAACGCCGCTGGACAAGGCATTAGGTCTGTGTAGGGGACCCCCAGCTCCCCACGATTGCAGGCTTCACCCCTGCCCAGGCCTAACGTCTTTGGTCAAGGCTTTAGGCCTGGGCAAGGGATCCCTAGCTCCCCGGACTGCCGGCTCCGTCCCTGCCCATCTCCCATTGCTGGCTCCACCCCTGCTTGCCGCTATCACTGGCCGGGGCGGCAAAGGTGCCTGGTTCCCTGATCACAGCTGGGGGGCAGGGCAAAGGCGGCCTCCAGGGTCGCCTATGCCCTGCCCCCGGCTCTTAGCTCCCCCCTGGGTTTCCGATCACCGTCAGTGGCAGGGGGCTTCTTCCGTCCTTTCCCTTTCGCCTCCCAGCATTGTGCCTACATATGCAAATTAGCCACCATCTTTGTTGGCGGTTAATCGCCATCCTGGCTGGCAATTAATTTGCATATCGCCCTGATTAGCCAATGGGA
>NW_005362713.1:432954-433343 GCF_000412655.1 Myotis brandtii | reverse complement strand
TGAAGCTCCCAACCGCTCCTTTTTTTCTTTCTTTTTTTTTTTATTCTGGGCCAGCTTTAGCTCTGGCTCTAGCTCCGAGGCTTCCGCTGCTGAAAGCAGGTATCTGGTTTGTTTTGGTTCTGGTTCTATAATCGAAACACTGTATCATCTTCTGCTCTGAGATCTCGGCCGGCTGAAAGCTGGTTTCTGGGGTTTTGTTTAGCTTCTATATTTGTTACAATGTTTCAAACTGCCAGCTCAGAGGCCGGCAAGGCAGGCGGGGAACGTTGGAGTCCTCGTTCACTGAAGCAAGCAAGCCTCATGTTCGCTTCCAGCTGCCTGGCTGCCGGCCGCCATCTTGGCTGGCAGTTAATTTGCATATCACCCTGATTAGCCAATGGGAAGGGTAG
>NW_005362713.1:414810-430191 GCF_000412655.1 Myotis brandtii | reverse complement strand
AATCTCCCTCCCTCCCTTCCACTCTCTCTAAAAATCAATGGAAAAAATATCCTCAGGTGAGGGTTTAAAAAAAAAGAGAGAGAGAAATGAAGTTATGCATTGACCAGGCGGCTCAGTTGGTTGAGTTTCATCCTGTGCACTGAAGGGTCACCAGTTCAATTCCTCATCAGGGCACATGCCCATGTTGTGGGGTTGTCAATCCCCAGTCAGGGTGCATACAGGCGGCAACTGATTGATGTTTTTCTGTCACATCGATGTTTCTCTCCCTAGCCATCCTCTCTCTCTAAAAATCAATTTAAAAAAAAAGCATATCCTTGGGTGAGGATTTTTAAAAGAAGGAAGCTAGAAAGGAATAAGGTTGAGTCAGGCACATATTGAAGTATTTCCTTAGCTAACATTTTAAAATATCCCTTGGTCATGTGGGAGCTAGTTCTTAACTACCTAGACCAGGAATACAAATTCCTATAGAAAATCTGCCTTTTCAAAATAAGATAGATTTACAAAAATTGTCTCACCTCTTTCTCTCCATCATTGCTTGCTTTTTCTATTTTTCTCTCCAATTCCCATCCCCTAACTCTCCCAGGTTCTTATTGCCAACAATGGCATTGCAGCAGTGAAATGCATGCGGTCTATCCGTCGGTGGTCCTACGAGATGTTTCGAAATGAACGTGCAATCCGATTTGTTGTCATGGTCACACCTGAAGACCTTAAAGCCAATGCAGGTGAGTTATTTGCATTAAGAAAGCATCACTCTAGAGCAGCCGTGGGCAAGGATCCGGCCCTTTTGAAATGAATAAAACTAAAAAAAAAAGACCGTACCCTTTTATGTAATGATGTTTACTTTGAATTTATATTAGTTCACACAAACACTCCATCCATGCTTTTGTTCCAGCCCTCAGGTCCAGTTTAAGAACCCATTGTGGCCCTCGAGTCAAAAAGTTTGCCCACCCCTGTTCTAAGCTCTATCTGTATATTTCAAACTTGAAATCCTTTCTGTCTTGAAAGGAGTCCAAGAATGGGATCTCTGCAAAGGATCCTCAACGTGCTCACTTCAGCCTTAGCACAGAAAGGTCCAATCTCTATAAGCATGGAGAAGAGGAGTCCAGGAAATCCATAACCAAATAATATAAAATAATTTACATGACTGTAACAGAATACTTTTGCTAATCATCATTGCTGACATAGCAGAGCCATATTTCACTTCTGAGCATATGGCTTGAGTTTGGTTTTATTACTATCATAAGCTCTAAAACTTGGTCCCTGCTCAGAATTAGCTAGAACACACAACCCTGAGGAAGATGAGAAAATAAGTTGAGCAAGCAAGCCAAAATGTTCTTTCTCAACATTAATTTACGCAAAATTTGACTAGTCTATAAAAGACAAATATAGATTTAAAACTAAACAAAAGATATCCACATTTTGAAATTAGTGTTTTATTCCTAAGTTTTCTACTATGCATCTGACCTTGTCTCTTAAGTGTTATATGTTCAAACCAAAAAAATGCTATTGAATCAGAAGCCAGATTCAAACATCAGCTCACCCCGTGTCTTTTGAGAAGTCACATCACTGTTATGAGTCTAGATTTTCTCAAATAAAAAAATAAGATGGAGAAAGATTAAACTTGAAGGTTTCAAACAAAACTACAAGTATATGATTACTAGAGGCCCAGTGCACAAATTCGTGCATGGGTGGGGTCCGCCAATGGGGGCCGATCAGGCTGGGCCAGCAGGGGGGAAGGGACCGCGGGATGTTGCGGGGAGCCCCAATCGGGCCACAGTGCACGTCATAGCAACCGGTCGTCCTGGTCGTTCTGGTCGCTTGGCTTCTATATATATAGATGTAAATAAAAACTGCTCTTTCTTATTCCCATTTAGCCGAAATTAGTAGCAGTCACTGATGACTGAAAGCCTACCATGTTTCAGGTATTAAATCTCTCAATTTACAACTACTGTTTCTAATTCTCTCAGTAACCTTACAGTGCAGGTACTATAAAAATGAGGAAACAGAAGCAGAGATTGGCTTATCCAATATTAAACAGCTCATACATGTTGGGGACTGTATGGAGACCATATATAAATTCCTATATTTTTTTCTTCCACAAAAATTTCTATTGTGCACTATTTAAAAAAATATTTTTAATATATTTTTATTGATTTCAGAGAGGAAAGGAGAGGGAGAGAGAAATAGAAACATCAATGATTAAGAGAATCATTAATTGGCTGCCTCCTGCATTGCCCCCAACTGGGGATCAAGCTTGAAACCCATACATATGCTCTGACCAAAAATCAAACTGTGACCTTCTGGTTGATAGGTCAACCAGAAGCACTGAGGCACACCAGCTGGGCTATTAAGTACTATTTATAAGTATTATTTTTACAGAAACCTAAATAGACATTAAAAACCCAATTTAAAAATTTTAAAGTAATGTTAATACATCTTGCAACTCAAATATCAAAAGTCAAAAATGTTCATTATAAACTCACCTGGTGCAGCAGACGTTTCAGTTTGAGTAACTGAGTTTTTACAGCAGTACAATCCTGGACCATGTGCCGGAGGGTCATCTCATCCAGTATCACTGTATTTTCAGGTACATCTACAAACATTCTCTGAGCCTGGAAAAAGGGGGTCCCTCCATAGCTTTCAAAATGACCCAAAGGAGATTCTCTGTAGGGAGAGCCTCTAGAAGGGCAGGAGAAATTGGAGGTAAAAGATATGCAACACAAATTTCAGAAAGAAATAAAGGTAATAACATTATTGCAATGAATATTATAATTGATTTATCATTATCACAAAGCCTCTGGCTTTTACTCACCTCAGACCCTGAATATGTTTCCACTAAAAAGTGCAATCAGTTCTAGTTGCATTGCTCTTCCTTTTGTGTATTTTACACATTGGTTGAATAAACCTTATTCCTTAGGAACATGAATAGAAACAAAAATCTTGGGGAAAAGACCTTGGCTGGAAAAAATATACTTATTTTTCTTTTTCCTGCACCGATTGCCTGCTTTTTATGTTGACTTTAATTGGCCTCTTCAACATCACTTTTTTTTTTAGCTCCATAACACTACAGGACTCCTATTTCTTGAAAGTCACAGTAGACAGTTAAGTTTTACACTGTTGACAAATCATCTTTTCCAATAAAGATTAACATGTTAAGCACCATGTCAGTCTCCGGTGACTGACACTATACTTTCCGTCCGGACCTCATCAGTCACTGGTGCTGCTAGCATATTGGTGAAATTGGCTATCGTGGGCTAAACGGAAAGGAAGACAAAACAGGCTTGGCGCTTAACGTCTTAAATAAGATTTTAAAAATCTTGTTTCCTAAACTTAAACTACATTTTAAAAATCCACTGTAAAAAAAAATTAAATTTTCCTTTAGTTTCATACAATACACATAATGAATAATATAGAATTTTTTTGTTTGAACATTTAAGACTAGGGATAATGTGTTTTATGGGTGTGAAAAACAATGTTTTAATCAGAAGTCATAGCTACAGCAATTTAAAAAGTACTGCATTCACATTACACATAATTCCAGTTGGTTCTTATGTTAAGACAAAAACATGCTGAAAAAAAATGTTCTTTCCAAAATACTGTAATGGCTATGTTTTATCATGATTAAAGTTAAATTCATGATGCATTAAATTTGCAAAACGCACAATGTATTAAATTTCAACCACATTAAAAAGTAGAAATATGATTTTTGCTAAAATTTTCTAGTTTTGAACAAATATTCCCAAATCTCTAAATTCTCAAATATTTAATATGAGCTTTGTTTTCACAATATTATTTTCCTCTGAAACTACTTCAGGCCTTATTTTTCTTTTAAACATGCCCTACTGGGTGTGGCGACAAGAAGGTGCCAAGAGGCCAGGCAGAGCTAAGGCAATGCAACTGTATATCTTGAGTGGGCTTCTGTCAGGGAGACAGATGGGCCTGTGCTCAGCCCTTGGGCTGCATGACAGGGAAGCAGATCCAAGTTCCCCAGTGAGTTCAGCGAGCCCCGTGCTAGGAAGAAAAGGAAGTGACCGCCTTCCTACAGGTTACAGGCGTGTAATCTGGTTTAAACAGACTACAAACCACTGGCTAGGTCTGGGAGGCAGAGTGCAGGTCCATGGGCAAAGGAAGAGCTACTCAGAGCAGAGACATTCTAGCTGCGTACTGGAGGCAGACCAGCCTCTGGATTCCAGAAGCCCCGTCCACCAGATGTCAAATTGCCAAGCATTAGTCAAATTGCTAAGGGCCAGGCAGGGACAATGACTGCCATTGGCCTGCACCAGAGAACCTCCAGGGAGGGCTGAGACCAGCACACCAAGTGGCCAACTTGACAACATGGAGCAAAATCCAGCGGGCTCCACAAACAGCAGATCCAAAGGTGAACACAGTAGGCACTAAAACCTATGGAGGCGAACACTTTTTAATTTTAATATTTTCTTTACTTTTTCTTTTATATTTCATTTAAAAAATTTGTTTCCTCTCTTTTCACTTTTGTCACCATTGTAATTGGCTAGTTATTAATATTAACAGGATTGGGGCAAACGGTCTGCCAGACATGATAAGCATGGTCATCTGGGCAGCTTCACCTGGGAGCTGCAACTCTGCACTTCCCAGGGAACCACTGGCCCAATCCCTGCAAATCACAGGGGAAGGGGCCCAACAAAGGGGAAGATGGATGCTTACACAGTGAAGGCGAGGTAAGGTAGGGACGGTACTTGCCTGTCAGGCTAACCTGGAACAAATATAACTGGCTAGGGGTGGAGCCACTGCAAGCCTGTGAAAATCTGGAATACATAATTCGCAGACAAAGGAATTCTTTCTCTTGTTCCTCTTGCTTCACTCTTGCTTCCTTGCACTCGCCTATGCTCCTTCCATAACCATGTGGCCCTGGGAGCTGCATGGCCCATAGCCAAGCAAACCCCACATGCAATGGAGTGTAGCTGGGAATACAAGCTAACCTAGTGAGATGCAGGACTGAACTGTGCAAATGCAGTGAAACTCTGGGCAACGGCTTTAATCCCAGTTCCACTAAAGACAAAGCTAGATATCTCCCATGGCAAGAGAGAGGGAGATGGGACCTTGGAACACAGGGGTCTAATTCAACCAAAATAACGCTTTTTTTGATACCTCATCCTCCTGTGGGGGCCTCAAGATATTCTTATTCCCATGGCACCCAAAGAAGGCCAATTCCACTCAATAACAAGTGGGGACACGGAGACCACCCCACCAATAAAACTTTAATATCTCTATTTCTCTTTTTCCTTTTCTTATTCTACTTTTTCCTTCTCTTTTTCCTTTTTTATTTTTCATTTATTATTTTCCTATTCTATATTTTATTTTATTCATTATTATTACTTTTTAACACTTATCTCATTTAATATTTTTTTACTTTTCTTTTTTACTCTTATTCTTTTTCTTTTCTTTTCTTTCATATTCCCTTCTTTTGTTTCTTTTTTCTTTCCTAAATCTTTGGTCTCTAGTCTTTCTGTATTGTTTTTTCCTCCTAATTATTCTTGGTTTTGTGGTTGTTGGCTTGTTGTTTCTTGTTGTTTTCAGCTTGGCTTGCTTTGTCTTGTTCTGTTCTGTCAGCACCTGTGTAACAGTTGTTATGATGTCGTTGAGGTTGAGCTCACAGTCATCCAGCCCACAAGCTAAGCCCACCCATGAACAGACAACAGCAGTTGAGACACAATTATAATAGGAGGGTCCACATAATCCACATGGTACATTCCTAGAGCATCTCACTCAGAAGATTAAGAAGACAACACAAACTCATACAACTTAACACAAGGAAGATAAACAATCCAATAAAAAAAAATGGGCAAAGGACCTAAATAGATACTTTTCGAAAGAGGACATACAGAAGGGCAAGAGACATATGAAAACGTGCTCAAAGTCACTAATCATCTGAGAGATGCAAATCAAAACAGCAATAAGGTACCATCTCAGACCTGTCAGAATGGCTATCATCAACAAATCAACAAACTACGAGCGCTGGAGAGGATGCGGAGAAAAAGGAACCCTCTTGCACTGCTGGTGGGAATGCAGACTGGTGCAGCCACTGTGGAAGACAGTATGGAGTTTCCTCAAAAAATTAAAAACGGAACTCCCATTTGACCCAGTGATCCCACTTCTAGGAATATATCCAAAGAAATCAGAAACACCAATCAGAAAGGATATATGCACCCCTATGTTCATAGCAGCACCATTTGCAATAGCTAAGATTTGGAAACAGCCTAAGTGCCCATCAGCAAATGAGTGGATTAAAAAACTGTGGTACATCTACACAGTGGAATACTACGAAGTGGTAAAAAGAAGGAACTCTTACCATTAGCAACAGCATGGATGAACCTGGAGAGCATCATGCTAAGTGAAATAAGCCAGTCAGAGAAAGGTAAATATCACATGATCTCACTCATTTGTGGAATATAATGAACAACATAAACTGATGAACAAAAATAGAGCCAGAGGGAAAAAAAAATATCTTAAGAACATAATAGAAGTAATCCTGTTATATGCAGATTTTTTTTAATGTATTTTATTGATTTTTTACAGAGAGGAAGGGAGAGGGATAGAGAGTTAGAAACATCAATGAGAGAGAAACATTGATCAGCTGCCTCCTGCACACCCCCTATTGGGGATGTGCCCGCAACCAAGGTACATGTCCTTGACCGGAATCAAACCTGGGACCCTTCAGTCCGCAGGCCGACGCTCTATCCACTGAGCCAAACCAGTTAGGGCAATTTGCAGATTTTTAATATTTCCTACAATCTTTGTAATATCATACTAGTACAGTTTTGGTAATATTATACTTAAAATCCCTTTTTTCTTGAAATATTAATGTTTATTGCATGTAATATTATATTTAAGATCATTTTTCTTGAGATAAAAATTAAAAATAAAAAGATTAAAAAAAGAAGAAGACTACACAACTGGCTTGCACAAGACAACTACTACAGAAGGCTACCCCATGAAGACTGGGAGTCATAACAGCCCTATCCATACATAGAAACCAACACAAAAAAACAGCAAAAATGGGGAAATAAAGAAACAGGCCCCCAAATGAAAGAACGAAAGGAATTTACAGAAAAAGAGTTAAATGAAATGGAAGCAAGCAATTTACTAGTAACAGAGTATAAAGTAATTGTTTTAAAAATGTTCAACAGCATGACAAATAACATAGAAACCATGGTAAACAACTACTTGGAAATGAAGAATAACATATCTGAAATAAAGAATATCCTGGAAGACATAAACAGTAGGTTAGAAGAAGCAGAGTATCAAATAAGTGAATTAGAAGACAAGGTAGGAAAAAATCAATCAGAGCAGCAAGACTCTGGAGGACTTTAAGGGAGAGATCAACAGCAATACAGTCATAGTAGGGGACTTTATCACCCCACTGATATCACTGGATAGATCTTCCAGACAAAAAAAAAATCAACAAGAAAATGGCAACCTTAAATGACACACTAGATCTGATGGATTTAGTTGATATTTACAGAACATTTCACCCCAAAGCTGCAGAATATATATTCTTAAGTGCACATAGGACAGTCTCAAAGATAGACTACATGTTAGGACACAAAACAAGTCATAACAAATTCAAGAAGATTAAAATCATATCAAGCATCTTCTTGAAGCACAATGGCATGAAACTATAAATCAACTACAGCAAAAAACAAAAAACAAAAAAAACCACCTCAAAAACATTCAAACACATGGAGGCTAAATAGTAAACAACAAATGGGTTACCAATGAGATCAAGGAAGAAATCAAAATCACCCTGGAAACAGATGAAAATGAACACACAACCCAAAATCTACAGGACACAATGAAAGCAATCCTGAGGGGAAAAGTTCATAGCATTACAGGCCTACCTCAAGAAACAAGAAAAATCTCAAATAAACAATCTAATGCTATAACTAAAAGACCTAGAAAAAGAACAACAGGAAAAGCCCAGAGAAAGTAGAACGAAGGAAATAATAAAGATTAGAGCAGAAATAAATGGCATAGAGACCAAAGGAAAAAAAGTACAATATAAAAGATCAATGAAACCAAGAATTGGTTCTTTGAAAAGATAAATAAGATTGATAAACCTTTAGCCAGATTCATTAAGAAACAGAGAAAGAGGACCCAAATTAAGTCAGAAATAAAAGTCATAACAACTGACATCACAGAAATACAAAGGATTTTAAGAAAATACTATGAACAATTATATGCCAACAAATTGGACAACCTGAGTAAAATGGACAAATTCCTAAAAACATACAATATTCCAAAACTCAATCAAGAAGAATCAGAAAACTGGAATAAACTGATAACTAATGAAATTGAGTCAGTAATCAAAAAAACTCCCAGCAAACAAAAATGCTGGACTGCATGGCTGCACAGGTGAGTTTTTCAGACATTCAAAGAAAAACTAACACTTATCCTCAAACTATTCCAAAAAATTTAAGAGGAATACTTCCAAGCTGTTTTTACGAGGCCAACATTATCCTAATTCCAAAACCAAACAAAGACACTACAAAGAGAGAAAATTACAGGTCATTATCCCTGATAAACACAGATGCCAAAATCCTCAACAAGATATTATTAAATCGGATCCAGCAATACATGAAAAACATCATACATCATGACCAAGTAGGATTTATTCTGAGGATTCAAGGCTGGTATAATATTCACAAATCAATAAATATGATACATCACATAATCAAAATGAAGGATCAAAATCACATGATCCTATCAATAGACACAGAAAAGGCATTCAACAAAATCCAGTCCCATTTATAATAAAAACTTCATTGGATAGGCTTAAAGAAAATTGAAGTCACATGTTAAAGTACTTGGAACAAAGCCTGATACATAGTAGATGTTAAATAAAAACCCACTACTATTGTATTATTACCAATAATTTCCAACTTCTTTAAGTTGAAAATGTTTTCTAACATAAATGTCAAAAGAATACTATTATGCCATATACCCTTCAGCTATCTACTCCAATTGGTAAATGTTGACACACTTTTTGTTTCTTTTCTTTTTTTATATATTTTATTGATTTTTTTACAGAGAGGAAGGGACAGGGATAGAGAGTTAGAAACGATGAGAGAGAAATATCGACCAGCTGCCTCCTGCACACCCCCTACTGGGGATGTGCCCGCAACCAAGGTACATGCCCTTGACCGGAATCGAACCTGGGACCCTTCAGTCCGCAGCCCGACGCTCTATCCACTGAGCCAAACCGGTCAGGGCAACACACTTTTCTTTACATCAAGTTGGAAATAACAGAATACCTCACTAGAGGACCATTTGAAGTCTTCTATGGGAAACAAGAGTGTAATTGAGAAAGCAAAAGAGTGTAATGGAGAAAGCAAGAGGCAGAAGAAGACAAAGATAGCAAATATATATCAGATGTTATTTTCAGAAAATAAAATGGCACTATGGACACAAGAGAGGGAAAAAACAGAACAGAGAGATTTTGACATTTCACATTCTGAGAAGATGATGCTCACACCTGAGAAGTGGACCTTTGAATTGGAATGGGTGGTTCAATAACTTTTCAAGAGTACAAGCACAGATCCAGGGATGAAGACATAAACAAGATGAAAACAATGAACCTGAGACAAAAGAGGATTAGTAGACACAGCACCTCATATTGAGATGACAGGCACAGCCCTGGCTGGGTGGCCCCACTCATTGGAGCATTGTTCCATCCACCAAAAGGGTGTGGGTTCAATTCCCAGTTAGGGCACATACCTAAGTAGTGGGTTCAATCCCAGGTTGGGGGGCACAAAGGAGGCAACCGATTGATGTCTCTTTTGTTCTTTCTCTTTCCCTCATTCTCTCCCTCGACGCCTCCCTCTCGCTCTCTCATCCTCTCTCCCTCTCTCTCTCTCTCTCTCTCTCTCTCTCTCAAGAATCAATAAATACAACATGATCTCACCCATATGAGCAAAATAAACTGTTGAACAAAATAGATCCAGAGACATAGAAATATGGAACAGACTGATGAATCTCAGGGGGAAGGTAGGGGTAGGGAAGGCAGGGGTGGGAGGGAAGAGATCAACCAAGGAACTTGTATGCATAACCCATGGTCACAGACAATAGGGTGATGGAGGCCTGGGGAGTGGCACAGGGGTGAGCTATAAGGGGTCAATGGGGGGAAAAGGGGACCTATGTAACACTTTCAAGAATAAAGATTTTTTTAAAAAAAAGAAATGCTATTTGAGAAAAAAAAATATCCTTGATGAGGATTAAAAAAAAAGATGACAGGCACACATTTGTACTTTTATACAAATTTTAATAATCATGGCTTTTTAGTAGAGAAATTATATGGTGAAGCAACAGAACACTGCAAGCTGCTTTGGGGAATATACTGGAAGGTTAGTAGTGTGTTAGTAAAGGCAGGAATGTACCTGTGTGGTCTATGTGGTCAATCACAGGCCAGGCAGTCTAGTAGATAAGAAGAAACCAATATATAGGTATGGGTGAAGGGAAAAATTAGTTCAGTGGTTATAGAAGCATGAGAAAGAAATGCCCACAATCACCAACATTATTTAACATTGTTTTATAAATACAGCCAATAAAATCAACAAGAAAAAAGGATCAGAATAACTATAGAAAGAAATCTTTAAGATATCAGCCTTTTTTTAACCCATCCAATTTCAATAGCAGCACCTGATATTCAACCCACACATCTAATGTAGGGAGCGGCTCTAGAGGTAAGCCTCGGATTGACAGAGCCACAAACAAGTCCCAGTTTAGAGGGCACAGCCCTCTTAGCCTAATTAAGCTTGACCTTTGGCCGCCCCCTAGATCCTTCCTGGGTAGCTAATGGGCTGTGGGAGGTGCAGCAAGTGCTGCCAAAACAAGTGAAACTCACAAGAACAGCGTAACTATGTTGACCACTACCTTGTTTACCTCTGGCTATAAAATAAAGCCTCAGCTTGCTGGCTGGATCCTTCTCTGTGGCCTGATCCAGGCACAGGAGATCCACCAAGCCCCAGCTATATTCTCTGTCTGTATTTTCTTTAATCCTTCACCGCCCCTCCTCAGGCTCACCGAACCCTTGGCAGTGCTGGCACGGCACAATCTAATAATCACATTGCTGCACAATTACTTATTGTAGTTTTAAAGGAATCTCACAAAATTATGTGGCTGTATCCATATACTTTCTCCACTTCTGCACAAGATGTGTGATTTTGTGCTTCTTAATTACCAAGATGTGTGATTTTGTGCTTAAGGTTTCTGATTCATAGATTAGACTGGTAAGTGGAGGTGTGTTTGGGGTGAGGTGGTAGGAGAGAGGGATTTTTTATTTATTTCCTAATCTGAGTCACAATTTTTCTTCACACAACCTTTAGTCTTTCTTTACTCACTTTTATTAAAATTCATATGATAAAAGTTAAATGTGTGTTTTTATGTTCAAGGTGTATTTTTTAAAGGCTTGATTCAACAGAACCTCGATCAAAATCCCAGCAAGTTATTTTGTGGATATCAACAAGGTGATTCTAAAGTTTATATGAACAGGCAAAAGACCCAGAATAACCAACACAATTTTGAAGAATGAGGTCAGAATGACTATCTGACTTTCAGGCATACTATATAAAGTAACACTAATCAAGACAGTGGAGTACTGACTACAGAATAGACAGATCGGGACACCAGAACAGAGAGTCCAGAAATACACCCACACCCATAGAACCAACTGGTCCTAGACAAAGAGCAAAGACAATTCAATAAAGATAGGACAGTGTTTTCAACATATGGTACTGGAACAACTGGACATTCCCATGCAAAAAAAATGACCTTATACACCTTTCACAAACACTGACTAAGATCAAAGACCTAAATGTAAAACTCAAAACTACAAGATATCAAGGGAGAAAATCTAGGTGACCTTGGGTTTGGCAATAAGGTTTTAGATACAATACAAAAAGTACAATCCATGAAAGAAAAAATTGACAAGCTGGATTGCATAAAAATATCTGCTCTGTGAAAAACAACATTAAGAAAATGAAAAAGCAAGCCACAGACTGGAAGGAAATATTTAAAATATATATCTTATAAAGGACTGGTATCTAAAATATACAAAGAACTTTTAAAATTCAACAAGAAAACAAACAACCTAATTTAAAATTGAGCAAAAGATCTAAACAGACATCTCACTAACAAAGATGTACAAATAACAAATAAGCATATGATAAAATGCTCAACATAATATATCATTAGGGAATTGTAAATTAAAACAATGAGATATTACTACACACCTATCAGAATGGTTATAATCCAAAACACAGCACCGACTTCTGATGAGGATGTGTAGCAATAGTAACTCTCATTCACTGCTGGAAGAAATGCAAAATGTGTAGCCACTTTGCAAGACACTTTAGCAGTTTCTTACCAGATTAAATTTACTCTTAATATGTGGTCCAGCAATTGTGCTTGTTATTTACCAAAAATGAGTTGAAAATTTATACACAGAAATGTTTAGAGCAGCTTTATTCATAATTGCCAAATTTTGGAAGCAATTAAAGATGTCCTTCAGTATGTGAATGGATAAACAAACTGTAGTACACCCATACAATGGACTATTATTTAGAAATTTTAAAAATAAGCTATCAACACATGAAAAGATATGGTGGAACCTTAAATGCATATTGCTAAGTGAAAAATATCTAATCCAAAAAGGCTACGTACTGTCTATTTCCAACTATATGGCATTCTGGACAATGCAAAACTATGGATAGTAAAAAAAAATTAGTGTTTGCCAGGAATATTGCCAAGAGTGGTAGGGCACGGGTGGAGGAAGGGATGAATAAATTATTCAGTATGATACAGTAATGGTAGACACATGCCTTTATACATTTGTCAAAGCCCACAGAATGTACACACAAAGAGTGAGCCCTAATGTAAACTATGAATTTTCATGAATAATGATTTATCAATACTGACTCATCAGTTGTAACAACTAATGTAAGATGTTAATAATAGAAGAAACTGTATAAAAGAAGGTGAGGGAGTATATGAGAACTCTCTGTACTTTCTGCTTAATATTTTTGTAAACCTAAAACTGTTCTAAAAAATGAAGTCTATTAAACAAACAAAGAAAAAATGACAGAAGAGAAGGGCAGAATAAATTTCTCCAAAAATGCACTCCTTCATAAAAGCATTGAGATCACTGGCAAATTAGTCAAAACTAACTTTTTCAGAACTCTGGAAATCAACCAAATGCTTGCACCAAACGAGAAGCACTTATTAAAAAGAAAACCTTAGTGAGACCAACAGTGGCATTTTAATTTATTCTACTGCCGTACCTATCTCCCTAGCTCTGTGGCAGCTTGAAAAATAAGAGTCTTACAAGCATGGTAGCTGTGAAATTCAGCAATCATTAGGGGGTGGGTGGGAGGTGGGCTCTCCAAAAAGCATCATTTCCAGAAAACTACTACTCTTTGACCTTATCTGCCCCTTCCTTAGAAAAGGCCCATTCTTAGCAGTTGTTTTATTTGACTTGATTCAGAACTCATTATGTGGAAACAGCTTTAATTCTAGTATATTTGTGCAAAACAATTAATGGCAATTGTTTAAAATCCCAGCTGCATGAGACAGTGATACCAATTGGGGCAAACAAGCTGACCAAAAAACTTCTAAGGAAAACCTGAGGAATGAGATGGCCACAGGTGGTTTTGAAATGCTCCAATATATTCTTGGACATAGAAAAGGCTATACACATGTATAGGGATGTGTGCATGCCAAGGAAATAACCTGAGAAGGCCTTAATATCTCACTTGCTCTGGGCAAGCAGGAAATGAAGGCTAAGGCAGAACTATAAATTGTTTGCCAAATTGTTGAAGGCAACCATGAACACACACACAGACAGAGCCCCTTCGCAAAGGCTGGAATACTTACTGGTTCAAAGCATGTAAGGAAATCACTGTCTAATCATTAGCTCAACAAATTCCAAAATATGATAAAGTAAAAGAGAGACACATCATAGTTAAAAGTTGAAGGCCAGCCAGAACCGGTTTGGGTCAGTGGATAGAGCGTTGGCCTGCAGACTCAAGGGTTCCAGGTTCGATTCCGGTCAAGGGCATGTACCTTGGTTGCGGACACATCCCCAGTGGGGGGCGTGCAGGAGGCAACTGATTGATGTTTCTCTCTCATCGATGTTTCTAACTCTCTATCCTTCTCCCTTCCTCTCTGTGGAAAATCAATAAAACATATTAAAAAAATGAAATAAAAAATAAAAGTTGAAGGCCAAAGAATAAGTGATAATTCTGAATGCAGCAAGAAAGAAATAACCTATAATATAGAAGGCATGTTAAATAAGATTACTGGCTTTTTTTTTTTATGAGAAAGCACAGGAGTCAAAATATTAAAAGTAAGACTGTCAACCAAGTATTCAATATCCAGCAAAACTATCCTTCAAAACTAAAGAGAAATTAAAACATTCCTATGAAAACAAAAAAAAAAACTGAAAGAGTATGTTACTCTCAGACCTTCCCTACAAGATATATTGAAGTTGGAAACTTCACAACTTCCTTCTCCTTAGTGGATAGAACAACTGGGAAGAAGCTGAGCAAGGAAATAGAAGACTTGAACAACAATACAAATTAAAAAAAAAAAAAAAACTAACAAATATCTATAGAACATCTGCAGAGATGAAATTAGTAATAAAAAAAAAAACTTGCCACAAAACCAAAAGAAACAAACAAAAAACACCCAGGCCCAAACAACATCACAAAACATTCAATGAAGAATTAACAAAAACCCTTTACAAATTCTTCCAAAAACAGAAATAAATGAAACACCAATTCAGTGTATGTGGTCATAATACCAAAACCAGAGAAAAACATCTCAAGAAAAGTAAGGACAAATATTTATTACTAGAGGCCGACTGCTGGCTGGGTACTCCCTCACTTCCCCAGCCACTGGCCGCCTGCCACCGCCGCTGGCCATGGCCTCCCTCCCTTCCTTCCCCCAGCCACCTGCCAGCGCCAGGACCTCCCTCCCTTCCCCTGGTCAGCCCGCCCCTTGGTCGAACTCCTAGAAGAACCCTGGTCGAGGGGACAATTTGCATACTACGCTTTTATTACTGCTACTAGAGGCCCGGTGCACGAAATTCATGCATGGGGGAGGGGGGATCCCCTCAACCCAGCCTGCACCCTCTCCAATCCGGGACCCCTCGGGGGACGTCCGTTTGCCGGTTTGGGCAGTCGGACATACCTCTCACAATCTGGGACCACTGATTCCTAACTGCTCACCTGCCTGTCTGCCTGATTTCCCCTAACTGCCCCCCTTGCTGGCCTGTTAACCCCCAACTGCCCCCCTGCCAACCTGGTCACCCCTAAATGCCCCCCCACCAGCCTGGTTGCCCCTAATGCC
>NW_005362713.1:409058-414706 GCF_000412655.1 Myotis brandtii | reverse complement strand
TCGCCCCTTACTGCCCCCCCTGCCAGACTGGTTGCCCCCAACTGCCCCCCCACCAGCCTGGTCACCCTCACTGCCCCCCTCTGTTGGCCTGGTCACCCCTAACTGCCCCCCATGTGGGCCATGGTCACCCCACACAGCCTGCTGCTTGGTTGTTTGGTCGCCCCTCGCTGACCCCCTTGCCGGCCTGGTCGCCCCACACAGCTTGTTACTCGGTCATTTGGTCACCCCTCACTAACCCCCCTGCCAGCTTGGTTGGCCCATGCAGCCTGTTCAGTCATCCATTCGGTTGCAATGGTCATTTAGGCTTTTATATATATATAGATATAGGATGTCTACAGAAAAATTCTCAACAAAATACTGACAAATTGAATCTAGCAACTTATAAAATAACTAGGAATCCCTGTGGGATCGGGCCTAAACTGGCAGTTGGACATCCCTCTCACAATCCAGGACTGTTGGCTCCTAACTGCTCGCCTACCTGCCTGCCTGTCTGAACGCCCCTATCTGCTCACCTGCCTGTCTGATCGCCCCTAACCACTCTGCCTGCCTGCCTGATCGCCCCTAACCACCTCTGCCACGGCCCCCATCACAGTGGCTTCATCCGGAAGGACATCTGGAATGACGTCTGGAAGGTCGTTCGGCTGTCCGGTCTAATTAGCATATTACACTTTTATTATTATAGATTACATACTATGACCAAGTAGGATTTATCTGAGAAACGCAAAGTTGGTATAAGTAAGTGTTATACACCAAATTAAGAGAATGAGGGGAAAAATAATTATCTCAATAGACACAAATTGCATTTGATAAAATCCAACAGCCAAGCTCCTGTGGCCAGCCAATCTCCCGCGGTTCCTTTTCCCAGCTGGCTCCCCCATCGGGGCCAATCGGGGGGGATGGCGGGTGGCCAGCCAACCTCCCGTGGTCCCTCCCTCTGGCTGGCCAACCTCCTGCAGTCACTTTCCCCGGCCAGCCGGTCCCCCTGATCAGCTCCGATTCGCAGGCCAGGCCGAGGGACCCCACCCATGCACAAATTTGTGCACCGGGCCTCTAGTGTTTATATGTTGAAGGCACTGTGGAGTCTACTATTAAAAAACTCACTTAACATTGTTTAATTTGTTTATTCCTATACTCATTTGATCAGAGAATCTCTTTTATTTACACCTATTGACATCCAGGAATATAATTTTTAGAAAATGTTACTTAACTTTCCTGGTAGATAAACTAATCAGCCTGTGCTTGATCATTCCCAGGGACAGAGATTACTAACTCTAGGTAATTCGTTCCATTTTGGATGGTCTGACTAATAGCCTCTCTCTTTAAATTGAATTGGCATCTTTACTTTAAATGCATAGATAGTTTTGCTATTTAGAGTTAGAAATCACATCTATTCATTTCTCTAAAGGACCTAGCAGTCCAGCTCTAAATGTAGTTCTCTGAAAATGCCACCCATTTCATAAATGTTTTTACACATGCTGTTTTTTCCATCTGAATCTCATCCTTCTCCTACATAAACCACTCCTCTACAAACTCTACAGTCATCCTTCACATTTCAATAGTAACTTCCCTTATACAGCATTACCTGAGACAAACACCATTGCTGCATGCGCCTTCAGTCTGTAGTCGTCACCGTATGAAGGCACATGGCATCACTGCCCTACACAAATACTGCATTCTAACTACTGACATGCCTGTCCCTCTCAGCCTCAGCAGCCTGCCAGCAGAAAGCATATACTACTCCTCTTTGCACGGGATGGAAGAGGCACACAAATCTCCTACCTCACCAATAACTGCAATGATTCCAACTGAGCCCACACACTGCACAGCTTCTTCTCATCCTCAGAACAATGCTCCAAGAAGCTGTGACCAATCTACAGCGTTCACCCCTCATGCAATACCCAAATTCATTCCAGCATGAGCATTAATCACAGAGTTCAACATACTGGTTTCTCAATGAGTATCTGTGAAATAGATGAATAAATCTTATCTGAAGTATAAGCAATGGTTCATGTTTTAGACTTCTAAATTTTCATAAGTTGGCCTTAAATTTACCTTCTTTTAAACCAAACATCAAAGATGAGAGAAGCAAAACCTTCATTATTAGCAATAATTAACCAATGAATTTATATGCATATATGCATAACCCATGCACACAGACATTAGTGCAGTACGCCCTGTGGGACGTGGGAGGATGTAGGGGGGCGCTAATGGGGTGAGGGGGAGGGGGACATCTGTAATACTTTCAACAATAAAGATACAGTGGGGCCTTGACTTACGAGTGTCCCGACTAACGAGTTTTTCGAGATATGAGCCATCTCTCGGCCGATTTTTTGCTTTGAGTTGCGAGCTAAAATTTGGGTTACGAGCCAGCTTCAGATACCCCACCGCTAGTTGGCACAGCGAACGTCACAGTGAACGCCACAACATCAGCCCAGCATTTCAATTCATTGTAACGGTGAAAATTGATTTCACATATGAGTAATTTGAGTTATGAGCTCTGTCATGGAACGAATTAAACTCGTAAGTCAAGGCCCCACTGTACAATTTTTAAAAAACGACTATTTTCACACCAGATTCTTGTCTGATAATACCAATTCTCTGATGTCCATTCCTTATCAAAAGCCCAGATGTGAGAAAGAAAACAGTTAAAATAATGCCTGGAAGGATGTGTGCTGCATGAATTTTTCCAGATCTTCTAAATTTCATCCTTGCATCAAATTATACCAACAGAGGATCTTTAGTTGGACATCATCATTTCATGACCTTTTCTCACTTGGACTAGAGTTCTCTGTAGACTTAAGGAACTTATCATTACTTCTACTTTGGGAAACTGTCTGAGACCTGTCCACTATATCACAAGGTATTTTCATACAAAGCAACCTTTCAGGTCTTATAAAAGCCAGTCAAGAAGAAGAAGATGGCTGCCTACGGGAAGGCAGACTGCAAGACAGTGTGTGAGTGAGAGAACGAAAGGAGAGGGTGTGGTCATATGGAGAGTAAATTTGTGGGTGAGCGATAGCTATACTCCAGGGGACCGTTGGGGACTGCTGAATCGGGCTCCCCTAACCGGGCAGCTTCCACTGCTGCTGAAATCTCTCCCAGAGCGGCCAGCTATGCCGCGCCATCTTGAAGGGGAGAGTGGCTGTTATTGGAAGCGTATACATGCAGGGACCCTGCAACCACGGCACCCAGGGACCAGCTACAAACCCAGGAATACCGATCTCAAGCAGCGTGAATACGTGGACGAGTCCTGCTCCTCCTCACGGAAAGGTCAGATTTCACCTACTGTAAGGTGAGGTCTGCAATCCAGGTTGGAGAGAGGAACGTGCGTAGGGGAAGTCTGCGCCCCACAAAGTCCACGGCCATTGGAGCCAGTGTGATCCACGACTGTGGAAGGGGATCCGCAGGGCTGCTGGCAGAAGGGAACTCTAAAAATCAGCCCATAGCGGGACTGGGCACAAAAAGGCAGCCTCGGATTTTACCAGTAACCTGGCTGCTTAGTGCCAGGGGGGAAAAAACGTGCAGAAGAGACGTTTGGAGAATTGCGCGCAGAGCTGGACGGTAAAAGTTGCAAGCTCGTGCACTTACTCTGGCTCTTTTTTTTCTCTTTAAATCCTTGCTTTTGATTACTAAACCCAATACATAGGATCACCCAATTGGGGACACTCACAGAGACTGCAGGGGAAAGTAGTTTTTGTGGAACCTGGGAATCAGAGCGGGGAGTAACGATCAAGGAACCAGCTCTGGGGCAGTCGAATCTCCCAAACCAGTATTAAGTGTGAAAGGGAAAACAAAACCTAAATACTGGCTAGAGAGGACTTATAGGCCTGGAGGTCAATCCAGAAATACTGCCACCCAGGGGATGAATCACAAATTGACTCTTCTGTAAACACAAATAAAGGCAGTCTGGGAAACAAAGAAATATAGCCTGCTTTAAAATCAGGACTGTGGTTTACAACACAGAGGAGCAGTGTATCTCAGGGAACTTCAATACTGTCCTGACTACCTCACAGGGAAAAGGCATGCCAAACAGAAGAGTAGAGGAAGTGAATGACCTTCACTACTGCACATTTTTATTTTTTCAACTTTTACTTAAGAAACTAATTTTTTTTTCCCTCACTTAATTTTACCTTTTTAATTATTATATTTTTATTTTTAATTAATATTATTACTACTACTATTGTAACTTTTTTTTTAAAGTGTCATCTTATTTTCTCTTTATTTTATTTTGGATTAATGTTCTACATTCTATTATCATTTTTCCTTTAGCATCATTTTACTCTATCTCAACTTTACCTTTATGCCAACACTCCATCCCTCACTTTTCCCCTTTTGTTGTCCTGTTATCTTACTCTATTCCTGTGTTAGGTTTTCCCTATTCCTTCTTTTTACCACCTGTTAAAAATTCATCCTACTAATAACTCTAATTTCCAATCCCCTACTCCAAGTCCATACACACCTCTCTCTTCGGCTTCTTCACTATCAAAATTTTTTCTCTCTTCCCCTTTTTTCGTTTTGTTTTTTTTTCTGTTGTTATTTTTTGTTTTGGTTTGGTTTTTTTTGTACTATTTTTTTGTTTTATTCTGATTTGTTTTGCCTTGCTTTCTCTCTGTCCTATTGTTCTTCTTGGCTTGATTGTTGATTAGATTGTTTTATTTGTTTTTTGCTTGTTTGTGAGATTGTTTCCTTATTTTTGATTTGTTTTTGTCTTTATTTTTTGCTTCTGTTTTTCCTCTCCTTGCTTGTTATTAGTTGTTGTTTGTAGTTTGCATTCACCTCTGGGTGTTTATTATTTGAATTTATTTGGATTAGTTGTTCTACTGGAGGTTTCTCCCCATATAAATAGTTTCCCCCCTTCTTTTTTATTCTCTTTCTTCTCTCACTTACTTTTTGCCCTTTTCTCACTATCATTTTTGAACTTTTTTTCCTTTCTTATCCCCTAATTCTCTTTTCTCGGGTGGTCACCTTTATTTAGGGTCATTAGTATCATGAATACATTTGTGTTCAGTGCCTTGTGCATTGTGCAATGTTGTGTTGTTTTTTATGCCTTAAAATCAAAACAGGAGAGAGAGAGCTACATAACCAGACACCCTGAGAAGAGAGATCATGGGGAGACAAAGAAACAGCCCACAAATGAAAGAAAAGGAGGCATCACCAGAAAAGGAAGTAACCGAAAAGGAGTCAAGCAATATGTCAGAGAAATAATTGAGAAATGGTCATAAGGTGGCTGAAAAGAATGGAAGACAAATTCAACAATATGTATAAGAACCAAGAGGAAATGAAGAAGAACCAAAAAGAAATGAAAAATGACATCGCTGCTATAAAGAAATCAATAGAAAGCATCAACAGTAGACTAAACGAAGCAGAGGACCGCATCAGTGAGCTAGAAGACAAGGTAGGAAAATATACACAAGCAGAGCAGCATCTAGAAAAAAAAATTAAAAAATTGGAGGAGAACGTAAGGGAACTTTGGGACAACACGAAACAAAACAACATCCGCATAATAGGGGTGCCAGAAGGAGAGGAAACTGAGCAAGGAATAGAAAACTTGTTTGAAGAAGTTATGACAGAAAACATCCCTGATATAAGGAAGAAAAAAACCCACAAAAATCAAAGAAGCTCACAGAGTCCCAAACAAAATGAACCCC
>NW_005362713.1:406538-407969 GCF_000412655.1 Myotis brandtii | reverse complement strand
TTCTGGGCCAGCTTTAGCTCTGAGGCCTCGCTGCTGAAAACATGGATACAATGTTTCGGTCCGGCTGGGTTTCAGTCCGGCTGTTTTCTGGGGTTTTGTTTACCTTCTTATTTGCAACATAGTATATAGTTGCTTAGACTTGCAGATGAGAGGCCGGCAAGTGAGGCGGGGGACATTGGAGTCCGCAGCAAGCAAGCCTTCCTGCTTGCTTCAGTGCCTGGCTGCCGGCCGCCATCTTGGCTGACAGTTAATTTGCATATACTCACTGATTAGCCAATGAAAAGGGTAGCGGTCGTACGCCAATTACCATGTTTCTCTTTTATTAGTGTAGATTGGCAAACACCAACAACAAAGTAAGAATCTTAAAAGTGGCCAGAGAGAGACAGAAAGGTACCTACAAAGGATTCCCTATCAGACTAAAGACTGTTTTCTCAACAGAAACACATCAGGCAAGAAGCGAATGGAATGAAATATACAAAGTCATGTAAAGGAAGGGTCTGAATCCAAGAATACTGTACCCTGCAAGACTATTAATCAAAATTGAGGGGAAAATCAGGATCTTCACAGACAAAAAAAGGACAAAGGGAGTTTATTACCAGCAAACCAGCAATGCAAGAAATGCTAAAGGGTGTGCTGTAAAAAGAAGAAATAGAAAACAAAGAAGGAACACAGGTTTAAAGAATAAAAATGGTGACAAACAAGTACCTATCAATAATAACTTTAAATGTTAATGGATTAAATGCACCAATCAAAAGACATAGGACAGCTGAGTGGATAAGAAAACATGACCCACATATCTGCCATCTACAGGAAACCCACCTCAGAAAAAAGGACTCACATAAACTGACAGTGAAGGGATGGAAAAAGATTTTTCAGGTGAATGGAAATGAAAAAGAAAGCTGGGGTAGCAATACTTATATTGGAAAAATTAGACTTCAAACTGAAGGACATAACAAGAGATAAGGAAGGGCACTTCATAATACTAAAGGGAGCAATCCAGCAAGAAACTATAACTCTGGTAAACATATGTGCACCCAAATACGTAACAAAAACTTTGGGAGGATATCAAGGGAGGGATTGATAGCAATACAGTCATAGTAGGGGACTTTAATACCCCATTATCACCACTGGACAAATCCTCTAAACAAAAAATCAGCAAAGAAACACCAATCCTAAATGATGCACTAGATCAGATGGAATTAATTGACATCTTCAGAACATTTCACCCCAAAGCCACAGAATATACGTTCTTCTCAAGTGCAAATGGGTCATTTTCAAAGATAGACCATATATCAGGGGTGGGCAAACTTTTTGACTCGAGGGCTACAATGGGTTCTTAAACTGGACCGGAGGGCCAGAACAAAAGCATGGATGGAGTGTTTGTGTGAACTAATATAAATTCAAAGTAAACATCATTACATAAAAGGGTAC
>NW_005362713.1:404960-406168 GCF_000412655.1 Myotis brandtii | reverse complement strand
AGAGATCAAAGAAGAAATAAAAAGCATCATGGCAACAAACGACATTGAAAACACAATGATCCAAAATCTATGGGACACAGGGAAAGCAATCTTGAGAGGGAAGTTCATAGCTCTACAGGCCTGCCTCAAGAAATAAGAAACAATGGTAATAAATTATCTAACCCTACAACTCAAAGAGTTAGAAAGAGAGCAACAAGAAAAGCCAGTGTAAGCAGAAAGAAGGATATAATAAAGATCAGAGTGGAGATAAACGACAGAGACAAAAAAAAATACAAAATATCAACAAAATCAAGAGCTGGTTGTTTGAAAGGATAAACAAGATTGATGAACCTCTAGCCAGGCTCACCAAGAAGCAAAGAGAGAGGACTCAAATAAACAAAATCAGAAATGAAAGAGGTGAAAGAAATAACAACCGATCCCACAGAAACACAAACGATTATGAAAAAATACTATGAACAACTCTATTCCAACAAAATGGACAACCTAGATGAATGGACATATTCTTAGAAAAATGCAAGCTCCAAAAACTCAACCAAGACGAGTCAAAAAACCTGAATAGGTCGATAACTAACGAAGAAATTGAAACAGCCATCAAAAATCTTCAGGCAAACAAAAGCCCTGGTCCAGACAGCTTTACAGGGGAGTTCAAATAAGATGCCATTCAAACAAGAACTAAAACCTATCCTCCTCAAACTATTCCAAAAAATTCAAGAGGAAGGCACACTTCCAAGCTCTTTCTATGAAGCCAGCATTACCCCAATCCCCAAAACCAGATAAAGACACCACAAAAAAGTGACCTACAGGCCAATATCCTTGATGAACAATAGATGCTAAAATCCTCAACAAAATCCTAGCAAATGGGATTCAGCAATACATTAGAAAGATCATACACGATGACCAAGTGGGATTTATTCTGGGGATGCAAGGATGGTTCAACATCTGCAAATCAATAAACGTAATACATCACATAAACAAACTGAGACAAAAACCACATAATCATATCAATCGATGCAGAAAAATCCAACACCCTTTCTTGATAAAAACTCTCAGCAAGGTGGGAATAGAAGGTTCATACCTCAACATAATAAAAGCCATATATGACAAACCTACAGCCAACATCATACTCAATGGGCAAAAACTAAATCCATTTTATCTACGAACAGGAACAAGACAAGGATGCCCACTTTCACCACTCTTATTTGATATAG
>NW_005362713.1:403106-403957 GCF_000412655.1 Myotis brandtii | reverse complement strand
GAAAGCCCACTGCATGGGAGAACATATTTGCCAATGTTATGTCCAATAAGGGTTTAATCTCCAATATTTACAGGGAACTCATACAACTCAACAAAAGAAAAATAAACAATCCAATAAAAAAATGGGCAAAGGACCTAAATAGAATCTTTTCAAAAGAGGACACTCAGAAAGCCAAGAGACACATGAAAACATGCTCAAAGTCACTAATCATCCGAGAGATGCAAATCAAAACAACAATGAGGTACCACCTCACACCTGTCAGAATGGCTATCATCAACAAATGACAAGTGCTGGAGAGGGTGTGGAGAAAAAGGAACACTCGTGCACTGCTGGTGGAAATGCAGACTAGTGCAGCCACTATGGAAGACAGTATGGCGTTTCCTCAAAAATTTAAAAATGCAACTGCCATTTGACCCAGTAATATCGCTTCTAGGAATAAATCCCAAGAAAACAGAAACACCAATCAGAAAGGATATATGCACCCCTATGTTCATAGCAGCAAAATCTGCAATAGCCAAGATTTGGAAACAGCCTAAATGCCCTTCAACAGATGAGTGGATTAGAAAACCATGGTATGTCTACACAATGGAATACTACGCTGCTGTAAAAAAGAAGGAATTCTTACCATTTGCGGCAGCATGGATGGAACTGGAGAGCATTATGCTAAGTGAAATAAGCCAGGAAGTGAAAGAAAAACACCACATGATCTCACTCATTTATGGATAATAAAGAATATTATAACCTGATGAACAAAAAGATAGATACAGAGGTAGAGAAGCATGGAACAGACTGTCAAATTACAGTGGGAAGGCTGGGGAGTGTTGGGGGGGGGGGGGGGTAAAGGGTTAAAA
>NW_005362713.1:396758-402949 GCF_000412655.1 Myotis brandtii | reverse complement strand
ACACTGTAAAATAAAATAAAATAAAATAAAATAAAATAAATACAATCAATTCAGGAGAAATGTGTCCTTTGTCTTATGTACCCTGGAACTCTTATAATAGATCATGTTTTGTTCTTTGCATTTGCCTCAAGGAATTAGAGCCAACTTTTTCTTACTTCAAGAACTATATGAGGCCATGTGTTTCCCTGCCACTATTTCTTTATCCCAATTTTATTATTTGTATTATAAATTGGCTCAAAAATGTCTTCAAATCCAAATGGAACAAGATGAGAGAGTGTTGTATTTTATGCCTTAAAATATTGAGAGAAATGGTCATAAGGTGGCTGAAAAAAATTTAACAACTACTACTGGGTGCTTAATATAAGCCAGATACTGTCCACGCACTTTTAACCTGATTTTTGAACAGTGAGAAAAAGGTATTATAAAGTCTACAAATGATAAATGGAAGTGGAGAGGGGTTAAATAAATTACCTAAGCTCACAAAGCTAACATGTGCAGGGCCAGGCTTGAATGATTATAAAGACACATTATACACAAGGTCTGATCAAATTAAAGACTATGCTATGCTTCAAAAAGAAAAAGAATTCTAGCATTGTAAAGTACCTTCCTTTGTTTCTAACAGTACTTGAGAAATTTTTTAATTTCAATTTATATGCACAAAAGAAGACAAGTCACTTGGCACTAATTTTACATTAGTATTTAAAAAATAATAAACTTTAACAAAGTCAACATTTAATCATTCCCAAAGGAGAACTAGAAAAATCACAACAAAACTTAAATTCCAAATAGCAGACATAAATAAAATATTAATATTCATGATAAAGTTAATGAGCAAAGATTTGGGTCAAAAGAAAAAAATTAGACATATTATTCCAATTAGCACTACATATAACTTGAAATATTTTTTGCCGCACCAAAAAAAAGACCAGGCCAAAAAAAAGAAGAAAAAGGTTTTTGAGGGGAAGGAGGGGAGAATAAAGGGGAACTTATGACTCACAATTAATAAGAGGATAGAAAATTAGACTCACCTGCTCAAGTCACTTTTTCCATGGTGATGATAGCGGTCAGGATGACTGAGGGGGTAATGTTCCTGTCCACTCCACCTCTGGGGTGACCTTTTCCAAAATCCTTCCTGAGACTGCCGAACATTTCTGTCTGATCGATCAAAGCGATTCATATTGTCACACTCCACTAGGCAGATTCAAAAGCAAAACACTATAAACATGTACATATGCTACAAAAGTTAACTACTTAGAGCTTGATCATTAATTGCTGCTGAAAATATAAAATTCTAAAAAATACCAATCATTTATGTTAGCTAATCACAAAATCAAGATTTCCAGAAAAAAACAAAAAACTAGTTCTTTTGGTAACAATTAAGTTTATATCATCCAAAACTAAAGTAAATTATAAAACTTTCCTATCACAGTCACTAAAAGTAATAATTAATGGTCCCACTGTTTCAAAACAGCAATTGATATTTGAAATCAGCATTATACGTCTTAAACACCAGTTTTAAGTGGTTTTCATCATTGTCACTAGTTGGTTCTGACTTCAGAATAAAATGACAAGAAAAAGTATTTAAGGCTAGTAGGGAATTCATTCCTTAAAATGAATGTCACAATATTCCTAATTTCAAAAAGCTCAAATTAACTCTTCATCACAAACAAATCCTATATTTGTAATTAAGCTCACAGTTTTAGAAAGACGCTTCAATCTGCCTGCAGGAGAGGCTGTCCGAAACGTCTAAAATGCCACTGAAAACAAAGCCAGTCCTTTGCAGCAACAAACAGTACACTCCCTGATATCCAAGTGCCACAAAAACACGAAAAGAATCTCTTTGAAACACCACGCTTCTCCTGCACTTACCAGAACACTGTTTCCTCACAGATCTGAGCACTGGCTGAGAGAGTTACTCTGTACAACGGAGACATTGTGTCGCCTGCTGCCTACTCAGACATAGTTGCACCCGGGCAGACAAGCAGGCCTTCCTTCCTGCTCAATCCCAGCCTCCCTGTGGGAAGCAAGCCCAGTTTACCCCGTGACTCCATCTTCCCTCCAGCTTACATAGCTACTGAGTTAGGACTGTTACTAAAAATACAACTCAACACTCAATCAAGCCAGGAACAGGACAGGATTCTCTAGTCTGAGAATTACTACATGAGAAAGTTCAAATCCGGCATGTTCAGAACTCCTTGTGATAAAAAACAAAACAAAACAAAAACAAACCCTAAAAAATAAATGTAATCCCCAATTTAAAAACAACAACTCACTACAGTATTTAAATGATTGTTTTCCCTTAACCTAAAACTTGACTTAGAAATATGGAGAGTATCCCATTATACTACACCAGATAAAAAACACTTTCCCATTCCAAAGGAAAAATGGTGTAATTGAATTCTCATATACATTGAACTCACTGTAACATGTCTTCTAAATGAGTAACATTTTATTTTTTTAAATATATTTTTATTGATTTCATAGAGGAAGGGAGAGAGAGATAGAAACATCAATGATGAGAGAGAGTCATTGATCGGCTACTTCCTGCACGCCCACACTGGGATCCAGCCCACAACCCAGGCATGTGCCCTGATGGAAATCGAACCATGACCTCCTGGTTCATAGGTCAATGCTCAATAATGGAGCCAGGCTGGCCAGGCTAAGATTTTAAAAGACACTGAAATTTTGTTTAACTTCATTAGAGGAATAAATTTGGGGGGGGGGGGACTATGTTTTATGGTATTTTAAAATACTTTTTTTATAATACATTTTTGTTGTTGTTGTTAATCCTTACCCAAGGATATTTTCCCATTGATTTTTAGGGAGAGTGGAAGAGGGAAAGACAGAGAGAAACATCGATGTGAGAGAAACACATTGATTGGTTGTCTCCTGCATGGGCCCTGATCAGGGCACGGACCAGGGAGGAGCCTGCAACCAAGGTATGTGCCCTTGATCAGAATTGAACCTGGGACCCTTTGGTTCTCCGGCTGACACTCTATCCACTGAACCAAACCGGCTAGGGCTGATAAAACTTTTAAAGGCAGTTTACATTTAAAATAATTTCATCAATTTATTTTGTTCATTAGATTCCACATATGAGTGAGATCATGTGATACGTGTCTTTCTCTGACTGGCTTATTTCACTTAGCATAATACTCTCCAGGTCCCTCCATGCTGCCACAAAAGGTAAGATTCAGAGACATTGAAGCATGCAACAGACTGACATATTTCAGAGGGAAGGGGGATGGGGGCAGGAAGAGATTAGCCAATGAACTTATATGCAACTATGCACAGCCCCTGGACAGACAATAGTGCTAGGAAGGCCGTGTCACTTTATTGCGATAAATTAAAATCTACTTTTAAGTTCAATTCTAGAAAACTAGGCTGTCAGATAAATAAAAGCATGGTGCTCTATATATCTGAGGGATGATCTATATCTACTTTTAAATGTTCTGAATTCGTATTTTTCTTAATCCAGGCAGGTAAAATTCACTCACTCCCCACACAAGAAATTGTTTGAATAAGAACCTGACATGTAAACATCAACAACACAGAATAACAAGTAGCAAACAAACCAGGCAAACAGGTCAGGAGACAGGGTTCAATACCGTGGGAAATTAAATGCAGAAAGATATAGATGTGCTGCTTTTCAGTTTGCTCAAAGTGTTGATACTACACACAGTCTTCAAATTAAAGCACCTTTACTGAAATATGAACTCAAACATGGGCATAATGGCAACTAAATACTGGAAAGAAACACCTGTCAAGACCACAAAAGACAGCTGGTAGAAACGGAGACAGAGGTGAGTCCGCGCCAAGACTGTGTAGGAAGGTCCTGCTGACACTTCTAGCTGAGGCACCCATCAATCACATGTTTATTCACTTTACAATGTTATTAAGGAGATAATGTGAAATAACAATCAGTGGTGGTTTCTTAGAAAAGGTTAAAAATTCTCTAACAGAATTGAAGAAATAATATAGAAAGAAAATAAAATTACAAAAGGGAGATAACTCAAAATCACTTTCCAGAGCCAAGAAGAAACAGGACAAATAAGACTAAGGAAGGAAACAAATCCGTCTCAATGTGTCACAACAAAAAATGATGGGATAAACCTAAAGGAATCCTAGTTTGAAAAAGTTTTAACCCAGTATGCTGATCAAAACTATCTATACACAGCAGATTGGGCCCTAACTATGAGTGTAGGACTAGAGAAAAAAGGCCTTCTGAAGGTTTCCAGCTCCAAATGTAAAAGGCAGCAGCTTTAATATGTTGTTTTGTTTGTTTATTTTTACTATGAATAGGAGACAAAGAGATACTCCCAAGACTTTTACCCTCTGAAGAGGAAAAGAGGGTCTTGGTCTTGCACAGCTAACTGCAAGGGAAGGCATGTGGGGGTGCCAGTGTCTAACACTCATCATACCCATTTCTTCTGATTTTGATAAAGGAACACCAAAAGTTACCTAGATCACTTCTCCGGTAGCTTGTCCTAAGAAGGTAATGGAAAACACAGGTAGTATTTCCATCTGTGACTAACAATTGGCTATGAAGATGGTGGGAAGAAATTACACATCACGAAGCCTGAAAAATATGTTCTCAGTGGGAAGTTTTACAATCTGATCAGGAAAGCTTTTAACTGAAATCTGGCTTAAAATTAGAAAGGCTTCTGTAAAATAAAAATTCATGAACCTTGTTATTACTAAACACAATTAGTACTCAAACATAGAAATAAATTTCCAGAAAAAAATACAGTAATGACTGGAAAGTGGTCAAGGACAATACTATTATTCTCATATGACTATAACTCAATAAAAAGTTAACAAAAGTGTGGCCTTAGGAAAAATAACATGAAATAAGTGCAAGTGAATAGGCACCATAACTTGGTGGGGTGGGATTCAGGAAGAAATTAGACATCGTTTTCAACACAGATAAGTTTAAAACCAGAGTGAGTAGAGAAAATAACACATGTAAGAAGGGATACATAACAGAAATTTCATAAGATTATTATACTATGAATGTGTCAAATTCTAGGCTTTAATCTATAGGCAATGAGGGATGATTAGAGGTTCTTGAGCAAGAAAATAATGCAATACAATTGTGTTTTTTATGTAAATGTGAATCCGGGGAGGGGGGAAGGGAGGGAGGAGCTACTAAGGGCTCCTGGTTGCTAACTGGGCTCAAATTATAAAAAGCAGAGCCTAGCAGCCATTTGTACACAGAGGCTTCTAATGCCAACTGCACTTTCACAGAGAAGCTATGCTGAAATACCTGCCTTCAGCTGTGTTTCTGTCATCTGAGCTGGCCCTCATAAAGGAGCTTCTGGAATCCCACTTCAACCAATAGGACTGAGACTTTCCCCATCCAATAAGAGCTGCACAGCTCCAGCCAATTAGAGCTGCTCTATTCTGACCAATCAGGACAGTGCCTTTTGGATCAATCAAATTTTGAGGATTTGGAGCCCTCCTCTGCATGAGGACAAGCCAATCAGAGACCAAGGGTGGGGACTCCTGTCCATATAGACCAGCTTCCCTGTGGCTCCCCAGTACTTTCCCTTTTCATCTAAGACTGAAGACTGTATCTCCCTGGCAGAGCTGAAACACCCAAAAATGTCCCCTCAGGGCAGAGCTGTCTAGCCAGAGAGGGGCCTGGCCCAGGGCTGTTCTGTAGTTGTGGTGCAGCACAACCGAGCTGTTCCATAGCCATGCTGCTTCCACAGCACCATCTATACTAATAAAAGAGTAATATGCTAATTAGACTGGGAGACCTTCCAGGAGACCTTCCAGATGTTCTTCTGGACAAAGCCATGGTGGTGGGGCCGAGGTAGAGGCTGTTAGAGGCCAAGAGGGGAGGGCAGTTGTGGGTGATCAGGCTGATGGGGGGTGTGGCCATTTGGGTAAGCAGACCATCAGGGGGGCAGTTGGGGGCAAGCAGGCCATCAGTGGGGGTCAGTTGGAGGTGATCAGGACAGCAGAGGGGTACAATTTGGAGTGAGCAGGCCATCAGGAGGGCAGTTGGGGGCGAGCAGGCTAGTGGGGAGGGAAGGTGGGGGTGAGCAGGCCAACAGGGGAGGTAGTTGGGGGTGAGCAGGCTTGCAGGGGAGGCAGTTGGGGGCAAGCACAATGGCACAGGGGCAGTTGGGGGTGATCAGGCTGGCGGGGGAGCATTTGGGGCAAGCAGGCCAGCGGCGGGGGGG
>NW_005362713.1:389623-396010 GCF_000412655.1 Myotis brandtii | reverse complement strand
CACACACTGACCACCAGGGGGCAGATGCTTAATGCAGGAGCTTCCCTCTGGTGGTCAGTGCGCTCCCACATGGGGGAGCTCTGCTCAGCCACAAGCCAGGCTGATGGCTGCCAGTACAGCGGTGGTGGTGGGAGCCTCTCCTGCCTCCTCAGCAGCGCTAAGGATGTCTGACTGCAGCTTAGGTCTGCTCCCTGCTGGCAAGTGGGCATCCCCTGAGGGTTGCCGAGCTGCCAGAGGGATGTCTGATTGCCAGCTTAGGCCCAATCCCCCAGGGAGAAGGCCTAAGCCAGCAAGTGGTCACCCCCGAGGGGTCCCAGACTGCAAGAGGGCACAGGCCTGGCTGAGGGACCCCCTACCCCCGAGTGCACAAATTTTTGTGTACCGGGCCTCTAGTCCTATATAATAAAAGCCCAGGTGGCGTCACACCCTTGTCTGATGTCGTCACAAGATGGCCGCAACAAGATAGCCACCACAAGATGGTCGGCAGGGGAGGGCAGTTGTGGGCGATCAGGCAGGCAGAGGAGGGCAGTTGGGGGTGAACAGGCTAGCAGGGGAGGGCAGTTGGGGGCAACTGGGCCAGCAGGGGAGGGCAGTTGGGGGCAACCAGGCCTGCAGGGGAGGGTGGTTGCGGGGGACCATGCCTGCAGGGGAGGGCAGTTAGGGGGACCAGGCCAGCAGGAGAGGGCAGTTAGGGGCGACCAGGCCTACAGGGGAGGGCAGTTGGGGGCAACCGGACCGGCAAGAGAGGGCAGTTGGGGGTGATCGGGCCAGTAAGGGGTGGGTAGTTGGGGGCAACCGGGTCGACAGGGGAGGGCAGTTGGGGGCAATTGGGCCAGCAGGGGAGCAGTTAGGCATCAATCAGGCAAGCAGGGGAGCGATTGGGGGCAATCAGGCTGGCAGGCAGAAGTGGTTAGGGGCAATTAGGCAGGCAGGCAGGCAAGCGGTTAGGAGCCAGCAGTCCCAGATTGTGCGAGGGATGTCTGACTGCCGGTTTAGGCCCGATCCCTGTGGATCACTTAGGCCCACAGGGATCGGGCCTAAACCAGCAGTCAGACATCCCCTGAGGGGTCCCAGATTGGAGAGAATGCAGGCCAGGCTGAGGGATACCCGCCTCCATGCACAAATTTCGTATACCCGGCCTCTAGTTAGATCATATTAAGGAGTAGATTCTGAAAGAGAAGTGGCCCTCGCTTTCTAGGAAGGATTTTAAGGCAGAAATGCTGTAAATAGCCTCACTGCCAGATTTCCAAGGCACAGAAAGAGCATTTGAAAAAAGTAGAATAAGCCGAAACCGGTTTGGCTCAGTGGATAGAGCGTCGGCCTGCGGACTGAAGGGTCCCAGGTTTGATTCCGGTCAAGGGCATGTACCTGGGTTGCGGGCACATCCCCAGTAGGAGATGTGCAGGAGGCAGCTGATTGATGTTTCTTTCTCATCGATGTTTCTAACTCTCTATCAATCTCCCTTCCTCTCTGTAAAAAATCAATAAAATATATTTTAAAAAAAAGAAAAAAGTAGAATAAGACTCAGAATAAAATGATGTCCTTCACATGTAACAACTAGATGCTTCCACACTCAGTTAAATACTGGAAGAAGAAATCTCTGAATACATTTATAGATACAATAAATAGAAAAGCATTTGAAAAATAAGTGTCCTATATTGCACTAAAAAATAAAATAGAAAAAGTAAAGTGGATGATGAATCAAAGTGTTCTGAAGAAGAAATCAAGCACCCCATTTTGGTTTTACCCTTAAACTCAAAGATAAATTTCTCTAAATATTAAAAGACAACCTTACAAATATTTTATTGATACAGATACTACGATATCAACCTACTACTTCAACATAACCTCCCCCTGTGTCACCAAACCACTAAGATGTGAGTATCTCCAATAACTCTCAAACAGTTCTCAAATCCTACCCCATAAATGTCTAAGAAACTTTTGACCAAGGAACATTCTTTTCTCCTCTGTGCTGGCTTAATAGGTAATGATTTGCTACACAAATGCAACTGCCAGATAAATATTCTTATAGCTTCTTCCCTGAAATCACAGAAGAGTACCCTATCATAATGAAGTCATGGCAAACTTGAATTCAAATTGAAGATTTCAACTAGGCGCCAGTCATCTTGTTGGCAGAAATTCTACCTACATTGGCAGACATAGTGGGCGGACAAGGTTCAGAGTGACCCATCCAAAAACTAGACCCAAATTTCCCTAATAGCTTCAAAAACCAGAATCTAAAGGTACTAAAAACAATAGTCAGAAGTATATTAGAAGACTCCTTAAACATTGTACCAGCCCTAGCCAGTTTTGCTCAGTGGATAGTGTCAGCCTGTGAAATGAAAAGTCCCAGGTTCAATTCCAGTCAAGGGCACATGCTAGGGTTGTGGGCTCGATCCCTAATGGTGAACTTGCAGGAAGAAGCCTATCCATGATTGTCTCTCATCATGGATGTTTTTTCTCTCTCCCCGTCTCCCTTCCTCTCTGAAATCAATAAAAATATATTTTTTTAAAAAAACACACTGTACCAGTTTTCATGACATTCCTATTCTCCTAATCAAAACACTCAGTGGGTGGGTATAGTGTCATTCAGGACTTCAGAACTATAAAGACCAGTCATTACCTACTTCCTTGTAGCACCAAATGTAAATGCTACTTTATCTTTGGGTCCTCTGAAGGCAATATATTTTAGACCCATGTTCTGCTTTCTTCAGTATCCATTAGCTCAAAATAGCTAATACTTGTCTGCCTTCTAGGAAAATCTGTAACATATTCCTGAAAAGTTCAGGAATTCCCTTGAACTTTTCACAAGTCCCTAAACAAGACCTCAAAACAATAAAGTTCCCTGTGATCACATTTTTATCTTTTATGTGGATAACTTTTTGTTCCCAAAAGATGAGGTAGGCTCTAAGACTGACTCCATCTTTACTTCCTGTTTTGCTAAGAAAGGGCATATGGTTCCCAAAGAGAAGTGGTTATAATTCTGTCAAAGTAAAATGCATTGCTTAGGGCATGACTTATTTCGAGGAGGTAAATCCCTGGTTCCTCAGTACCAGCCCTTGAAACTTCACATAAATATCCTGAACCAGGAAGTCTCTTCCCCCTATCATTTTCAATGCTGTATGTTTTTCCTCTGTGTTCTACAGTATTTTTCTACTTGATCTTCCAGGTCACTAACTCAGATTTCAACAATAGCTATTCTTTTTTTGTTATCTACTGAACTGTTCTGTGGAGAAGTCTTCTTTAACAGCTCCAGAAAGCTTTGTTCTGCAATTGATTCTCCCTAAGTGCTCTCATCATTATGTCCTGGGCCACTCTAATTCTGGGAGTTTTATTGCTTTTCTGTTTTTCTTTCTGGGTGTTAGCTGTGATTTTTATTTCTCAGATGACTGGAACTCAGCTTTGGTTGCTCGAGTATCCCAAGTGACAGCAAAACCACAAGAAGGTGCAACAGGTAGAGCAGATACTGATCTCAGCTCATCACTCCCTCCTATAATAGAATTATACATTTAATGTCCTCTGTGGCAGGGCTTCTCACAGTCAATAGTGTGGACCTCTCAGTCCCACTGGTGCAGAATTAACAGTGTGCTGGTTCTCAGAGAAGATGTTAAGGGATGATCTAGGCATGTTTCTGCTCACCCTGTTGTCCTGTCATCTGCCATGAGAGAAACCTGCTCCAAGTAGACTGGTCTCAAAATGAAAGCAGAGAGACATGAATTCAGATCCACAGCCTAAACCAGTGATGGCAAACCTTTTGAGCTCAGCGTGTCAGCATTTTGAAAAACCCTAACTTAACTCTGGTGCCGTGTCACATATAGAAATTTTTTTATATTTGCAACCATAGTAAAACAAAGACATATTTTTGATATTTATTTTATATATTTAAGTGCCATTTAACAAAGAAAAATCAACCAAAAAAATGAGTTCGCATGTCACCTCTGACACGCGTGTCATAGGTTCGCCATCACTGGCCTAAACTGTCCAAGCTAACCCACAGATCCACAAATGAGAAAAGTAAATGTCTATTTTGAAAACCACTGAGATTTTGAGATTGACTGTCACAGAGCATCCTGGCAGCACACACACACAAAGCCTGATCAATATGACAAATATGAGCAGCAACCACCTCCTAGTACCTCAGTGATGCACTGAAAACAAACATCTACCCTTCCTCAAACATCCCTGCATTCTAGCCTCACCGCCCTAGTTCATCCCTGATCCCTGGGAGGCCTGAGAAAACCGGCAAATGTTGACTGAAAGATCTCTGGAGCCGGTTTCTCTTCCCAAGAGGATCCCCATTTCCACCCTTGTCCCAGGGGCTTTCCTAGGTTGGTCTCTGGTCCTTGACCAGTCCTTAAGATAGCAATCCTGCAAACGCTAAGTCAGTGGGACAAGAGCACCCAGGCCCCTTTTGCATATGGATTATCTAAAGCCCTACTCCAGCAGTTACTGGGGTCTACAGAGGAAGACAGACTGGACTTGGTAATTAAAATGATAGAATAATTTATTCAGGTTATAATTTTCCCAGAACTAATCTTTTTAAAATATTTATCAACCATGATTTTTTACTGATATTTCTCTAGTCAAATGCTATCTGTTTCTCTAAATGTACTTCTTCGTGGAATCAAAATGAGAAAAAAGGAGAAAAAATTGGGTATGTATATACGGAAAAAAAAGGCCAAATCCTACCTACCACTTACTTTATGGAATAGGTATACAGTATTATTGCATCATACAGAATTATACCAAGACCTACCTATAAAATCAGGTTTTAAACATTTAAATACATTTGCAATGAACTTATTTAACATCACTTAAGACTCTCCGTCTAAAAAGTCTTCCTCAAAAGAAGGGCTTCTGTCGTGCATGGCACACGCAGAGCAGCCTGACTGCTCCACGTGCAGAGTGAACACCAAGAGATTCGGAAGCATAATTTTTTGGTACTTGGGCAGCTGGCAATCATTGGTCCTGGAACCCACAGGAAAAAAAAAAGTCTTCCTCTATTGAGATTAGGAAGTCTGTAAATAACAAATATCAAATTGGCTTAAAGACCTACCTATAAAATCAGGTTTTAAACATTTAAATACATTTGCAATGAACTTATTTAACATCACTTAAGACTCTCCGTCTAAAAAGTCTTCCTCAAAAGAAGGGCTTCTGTCGTGCATGGCACACGCAGAGCAGCCTGACTGCTCCACGTGCAGAGTGAACACCAAGAGATTCGGAAGCATAATTTTTTGGTACTTGGGCAGCTGGCAATCATTGGTCCTGGAACCCACAGGAAAAAAAAAAAAAAGTCTTCCTCTATTGAGATTAGGAAGTCTGTAAATAACAAATATCAAATTGGCTTATAGTCAAATAACTCAACTATATGCCTCTGAAGGTTCAATACTGTCCCCACTTACCATTTTCAACAGATGCATCCTCAGGCAGATCCACATCAAGCATAAGGTCATCATCCTCCAGATCACATGATTCAAGATTATTCAGAATATCCTATGAACAAAAGCAGTAGAAATGCTATGACCTAGTTCCAGGATGTAAGTAATCATTAGTTCTGAAAACATGAATATATGATAATATGAATTTACTCAATGTTTGTGTGTGAAGAACAGTTTTTAGAAATAAAATTTTTTAAATAATAAAAATAGACTCAACTGGTTTACCTGATTAAGCTATTTGTAACATCCTTTTCCTAGTCTTCCTCCCCATCAGATTTTTACTTTGAAAAACACACTGAAAGATATTGTTCTAAGCACTTTACAAATATTCATTCATTTATAACATAACCCTATGATTTTGTGACTAGTACAATTCCCATATTATATATGATGAATTTAATGCACAGAGAGCCTAAATAATTGGCCAAAACAGGATATGAACACAAGAAATCTATCTAATACAATATACAGATTATGTACTATAGAATTGTATACCTTAAACCTATATAATTTTATTAACCAACTAGAGGCCCGGTGCACAAAAATTTGTGCACTCGGGGGGGAAGGGGGGGGGCCCTCAGCCTGGCCTGTGCCCTCTCGCAGTCTGGGACCCCTCGGGAGATAACGACTTGCTGGCTTAGGCCTGCTCCCGGGTGGCAGAGGGCAGGCCCTATCCCTAGGTGCAGCCCCTGGTCCGGCTCAGAGCAGGGCTGATTGGGGAGTTGGGGCGCCGCCCCCTGTCATGCACAGAGCAGGGCGGACTGGGAGGTTGCGATGCCACCCTCAGTCACGCTCAGGGTAGGGCTGATTGGGGGGTTGGGGCACCGCCCCCTGTCACACTCAAGGCAGGGTCGATGGGGAGGTTGAGGGGCCACCCCCTGTGATGCACAGAGCAGGGCCAATCAGGGGGTTGGGGAGCTCCCCCCTATCAGGCACAGAGCAGGGC
>NW_005362713.1:386587-388789 GCF_000412655.1 Myotis brandtii | reverse complement strand
CATAGTTTCTTAGAGTTGTAGCTCAGAGGCCGGCAAGTGAGGCGGGGAATCTCCTTCACTGCAGCAAGCAAGCCTCATGTTCGCTTCCAGCTGCCTTGCTGCCGGCCGCCATCTTGGCTGACAGTTAATTTGCATATACTCACTGATTAGCCAATGAAATGGGTAGCGGTCGTACTTGAATTACCATGCTTCTCTTTTATTAGTGTAGATGTCACTACAATAAGTTCAATTTTTAAAAAAAGAATCTACCAAATCTTATTCATATCTGGTGTAGGAGGTTTTGTTTTATTACCTCTAGGGATTGGACAACTTATGTAAAAATAAAATAATCCTTTAACCCTGTGATTATTCCATTCCTTTCTTGTGCCAAAGCTACCTACTACTACCTTTAGCACCAATACTACCTCCTTGCTTGGCCTTAATTCATTCTTTTTCTATAATAGGACTGGAGTAGTCAAATGACTATTAGGAGCCCCTCCTGTGTTCTATTTGCAATCTCGCTAGCTAACCTCTATCCTTAAAAAAGTAATGTTTTGCTTTCAAAGACCCTTGTTCTAAAGTCTAAATAACTAAATAAACAAAACTAAATTTAAGGTAACAAACTCAGTTTGACTTATAACCCACTAGTGGATCCTTTCAATTCAAGAACAGATTCAATACTGCAAGACCTGTCCTTAGCATATACATGTAAGAAGATCACAAATCCACAAATTTTTAAATGATTTAGAGATTATGGCCTTGAAAGACTCTTATTAGACAGGAAATATCTACTTTATTGTGGACAATAAGAATAAATTAGCATTATTCCCTGTGTCAGGTATGCCATGCAAATCTTTTCAATTTTATGTTGAAATGGGTCCTTCCAATATATGCTGAGAACTAAAAATAACCTGAATAACTGTAATTATTTTTTTAAAAAGCTCTGGATAATTATTTAACCCTGGCACAAGGAAGGTATTTCATAAAACCTGTTTCAGTTGTGAAAGATTTGCTTTCCTTAATACATAGTCTTCCTAAAAATCAATAAAAAATATGAATATGAAAAAAAAATGGCAAAGGCCATATGGCAGACTACAAAGTAAATATAAATTAAACAATGAATAAATATGATGTAGGAAAGAATGCTAACACCAGTTGACTTAACACGGTGAAGAAGAATCTAGTATTAATCTGTAATCAGATAGGATTAGATTCATATAAATTTTCTGGAGGACAATGTGTCAAAATTTAGCTAACAGTTTTTTTTAAAAAAAGTAAATTTTTCCTTCCTAAGAATGTATGCCTTAGAAATAAACACATGCAAAAAACATATGTATAAGTATGGTTACTGCAGAATTATTCAGAAAGGCAAAAAAGTAGAAATAGCCTAAAAGTCCAACAATAGAAAAATGGTTAAATAGAAAGTATGATATAGTAATACAACAGAATATTGTTATTATTTTTAAAAGATAATAAAAATATATTTATAGACATGGAAAGATGTCAATTGGGGCAAAAACAGACTGGGTTCTTTTAATCTTTTGCTCTTAAAAATAATGTTTCAACAGGAACAAGACTGGGATGCCCACTCTCACCACTCCTGTTCAACATAGTACTGGAAGTACTAGCCATTGCGATCAGACAAGAAGAAGTAAAAGACATCCAAATTGGAAAAAAAGAAGCAAAACTGTCCTTATTCATAGATGACATGATACTGTACATAGAAAACCCTAAAGACTCCATCAAAAAATTATTAGACTTAATAAATGAATTCGGCAATGTAGCAGGATACAAAATTAACGCCAAGAAATCTATGGCATTTCTATACACCAATAGTGAACTTACAGAAAGAGATACTAAAAACACAATCCCATTTACCATCGCACCAGAAAAATTAAGATACCTAGGAATAAACTTAACTAAGGAGGTAAAAGACCTATACGCAGAAAAGTACAGGATGCTGAAAAAGGAGATAGAGGAAGACATTATCAGATGGAAGAGCATACCGTGATCATGGATTGGTAGAATCAACATCATTGAAATGTCCATACTACCCAAAGCAATCTATAGATTCAACGCACTCCCCATCAAAATACCAACGGCATATTTCACAGACCTAGAAAACTCTCCAAAAATTCATCTGGAATAAAAAAGACCCCAAATAGTCACAGCAATCCTGAGAAAGAAGAATAAAGTAGGTGGGATCTCAATACCAGATATCAA
>NW_005362713.1:380354-386443 GCF_000412655.1 Myotis brandtii | reverse complement strand
AAAAAAATGAAACTAGACCACCAACTTACACCATACACAAAAATAAACTCAAAATGGATAAAGGACTTAAACATAAGACGGGAAACCATAAAAATACTAAAGGAATCCACAGGCAGTAAAATCTCAGACATATGTCGAAGCAATTTCTTCACCGATACAGCTCCTAGGGCAATGGAAACTAAAGAGAAAATAAACAAATAGGACTACATCAAAATAAAAAGCTTCTGCACAGCAAAAGAAACCATCAACAAAACAACAAGAAAGCCCATTGCATGGGAGAACATATTTGCCAACATTATCACCGATAAGGGTTTAATCTCCAACATTTATAGGGAACTCATACAACTTAACAAAAGGAAGACAAACAACCCAATCAAAAAATGGGCAATGGACCTAAACAGATACTTTTCAAAAGAAGACATACAGAAGGCCAAGAGACCTATGAAAACGTGCTCAAAGTCACTAATCATCCGAGAGATGCAAATCAAAACAATAATTAGGTACCACCTCACACCTGTCAGAATGGCTATCATCAACAAATCAACAAATGACAAGTGCTGGAGAGGATTCGGAGAAAAAGGAACCCTCTAGCACTGCTGGTGGGAATGCAAACTGGTGCAGCCACTGTGGAAGACAGTATGGAGTTTCCTCAAAAAACTAATAATGGAACTCCCATTTGACCCAGTGATCCCACTTCTAGGACTATATCCCAAGAAACTGGAAACACCAATCAGAAAGGATATATGTACCCCTAGGTTCATAGCAGCACAATTTACCATAGCTAAGTGCAGGAAGCCACCCATTGTCTTCACTATCAGAGAAGTATAAACAAAGATCCCGGAACACTGGTGAATCTTGAACACATGGCAAGGGCCAGAGTTATGCACCGATTGTCTAATCCAGACAATGGGGGCAAAAGTTATTTCCTGATCAAATAGTCTCAGAGTAAATCCTTCTAATATTTACTGACCTTTAAGATTGTCTGTTACCGCAATTACCTGCCTAAGAGCTAGATGTGTACCCAACATTGAATAAAAGGCTGGCGAAGCCTGGGCACCAGTGGAAGTCCTTTCTCTTGCATTGGGCTTGCCCACTGGCCCAATGTTTCCAAATTATTATTTCTTGTCTCGTCTCTTTCATTTGCGTGTGGCCTCTCCTCCAGTTCCTGAACCCTGAACTACGAGGGCCGTGGGAAAATTCACATCTGGCACCTCAAAGGGAAATCTGGAAGAGAAGACTTCGCCTAGAGCAAAAAACCAAGATTTATTCACTGGATAGGTGGGGACACCGGATAGGTGGGATATTAACCGCACGCAAAGCCCACGGCCAGCTGCAGAAATCGCGATCTGTAAGTAGGGTGAGAACGTGTCTTTTTAGCCAGGCTAATGGAGCAGAATTCGGTTAAAAAGTGAGAAACTTTGTTGTCGGCTTTTTTGCATGCTTAAGGAATTAAAGTTTCAGAAGGTATTCTCTTACAGTTTTTGCATGTTATTATAAACATAACCCTTGGTTTCCTGAAGAAGGTACATTAGGTCTTGAATGTTGGGAGAACTTAGTCAGAACTTGAAAAAAAGCTCAGCAGCAGGGGAAAAACTTGCCTCCAAACTGCTTCTCCTTGTGGAACATGGTATTGCACTTGCTAAAGCCTTTTAAAGAGACTAAGGAGGATAAACTGCGGGCTGACTGCTCAAAAATGAAATGCTGGCAGGGCTGGGACAGTATAATGACGTGCAAAATCAGCTAAATTATGTGCAGAACGCTTATAAGCTAATTAGACTTTGTGGAAAAACAGGACATTTTAAAAAAGAATGTAGGCAACCAAGAGGGACACAAGGTGGCGCTCCAGAGAAAGGTGCGAGCAATCTGCCTGCCGATTCGATCAATGCATGCATATTCAACCTCTTTTATGTCCTAGATATTAAAAAGGAAATTATTGGGTACTTATCTATTAATTATTATTTTTCTTTGTTGTTTACTGTTAGTTTATTAAGCATGACTTTAATTTAATAAGAAAGAAATGATAGATGACCAGGCCATTGCTGAGTTTCCCCAGAACAAAAAGAATGCGGGAGTGGGGAGAGAAAAAATATGAGCAGTACACGTGGCCAATAATACAGGTTATAGAAAATTCCCTAGAAAAAGGGAAATAATTAAAAAATTACTAGGTCTCTTGGCGATCCTGTAAAATAGGCGCCCACTCTCAAGAGTGTTATTAAGTCTCATTTTTGCCATGTTTTTATTACCCAGTCCGTCATTTGAAATTTAAACAAATGAAACATTTCCCAGAATTTGGGGATGCATCTGGGATTTCTGTAACCGTGAATAGAAAAGCAAGCTTAAGAAAATGCGCACGCTCTACCCGACTTCAGGTGACTTCCTGAGCCCCAATCTCTTCACGGATGCTACAGAATAACCCAGACTCTTTTCTTTAAAAAGGTGGCAAAAAAAAAAAAGACACAAAGAAAATATACAGTCTATATTTGGACAGTAGGCTTAATGCTTCCATAATAATAGGTAATTTAAAAATAATAATGTACCGTATTCCAAGGTTGCCTCCCAAATATTGGGGGCATTCCTGTTTTTCCACAAAATAAAATAAAATAATATATACTTTAGCATTGAAGCCACTAAAAATCAATGTTACCTCTGTTACAAAATTTGCCAAAAGAAAATGCCTTGGTGGTAATTGGCTTTGAAATTTTAAAGTTGTTAGAACATAAATAATAAAAATAACTAAAATAAAGAATTTGTGGTAAAGCTTTTCAGTAATAATATATTTATGATAAAGGGCCAGTTGCTCTTCTCCCTGTAGAAGCTGGAGAAGCCTGTGGCAGCAACAGAAACCTTATCTCTAAAGAAAAATGTGGTGCTTTTAAATCCCCTCCCCCGGCCTTCTCGCCAGAAACATAGTTTTCCAAAGCCTTTGATAACTTAAGACTTTAGAACATTGCTAAATTAAATAATAAAAATTAATAAATATCTAGGTATTTTAATTGAATATGCCTTGTATTTTATTGGAAATACATCCTTAAAAATAAATGTATTACTAATTTGAGAAATGCTAAGTATTTAACATACCACTTGAAATTTGAAGCTTCTAAGAATTCAAATTGAGTTGGAAGAAATTATATAGTTGGAATAACAAAATGCCTAAAATGTGGAGATTTATTTTTGAGAAAATAATTTTTGTGTTTTATCTGAAATAATTAGGAAATCAAAATATGTTACTTATTGGTCTAATTTTAAAAAAGGAAGATTAATTCTGTGATCCCAACTAAATTTTTAATACAAAAACCAGTTTAAATTTCATTAATATCTTTTAATAATTATTAAAAGTATATAATCTTTAAATATATATTTGATCGTCTTTCCAAGTTAAATTTCAAAGCTATAACTGAGGGGTGATTTTTGGAAAACTCTAAGGGCCTGAAATAATTCAAAGAATTTGTTCTCTCTTCTTAAAGGAAATATTTTAAATTTAGCCAATCTAATATACTTGAAATCACATGGAAAGCTTTAATCAAATAAAAATTAATAACTATATTTTACTTATATACATATACTTTAAATGTTATGAAGGTTTTGGCCTCTAAGGAGGGCAAAATAAAGTAACAATATATTTCTTAAATACAGCCAAATTTTTCAGCGACGAAATTTTAAAAGACAAAAAGCCTCTAAGGGACTGCATTTTTAAATAGGCTGGAGGTGAGGCAGCGTTTGTGCCTTGTGAACCAGACGTATAAGTTTTCTAAGTTTACTTGCTTTGCCTTTTTAAATAAAGATACCTATTTTAATTACTTTATAAGTTAGCTTTTTAAATTATAATCAAGGTTTCATATAATTTCAGCTAAATGAAAAGTCAATATTTTTATAAACAAATAAATTATAATAAATCCCTCTGAAAGTTACTGGGACTACCCATGATCCCTCTGTATATGCAAATAAGCCAAAGGGGATACTCTTTAAAAATATAATTCTAAACTTAATAAAAAGGAGAAATTTAAAAATTTTGAAATCATTTCCACCAATATTTACAGGGTAAACTAAAGATTGTTATTAAAATACTAAATCTGATCCTTACTAGTAGGCACTATCAGCCAGCATCAAAAAGCAACTATGTTTGTTACATTTGTTGCTTGGTGTAAAAAAGAAAAATAAAAGTGTGGTGTTTTTTTTAAATGACACTCTCTAAATGTGTCCTAATAATTGCTCTGGAAGGAAATAAAAAGAGGTTTCCTTCAAACATCTGGAAAACTGTAATTAAAAGTCAACATGTTAGGCCTCAAGAAGAGAAGTAAATAATTTGTGTTTTTGCCTCCCTGACAAAGCTTATGTGAAGTTACTCAAAGACGAATAGCAGAAATTTAATTAATGTCATTTACTGTCTATAACCTAGGACAAGTAAAATTAAAAAATAAACCTTATTTCAGATTGATTTTAATTGGCTAATTAAAATACATGAATATTCATAAACTTTATTGTACTGGGCAGGAAACTGTTCCTGAAGCATTAACTAATTTTTTACTAATGGTTTATCTCATAGTTCAAAAACTGCTTAACATGTAACGAATCCAAAGCAGTCATATTTCTATACAGAAAATTAAAATTAAAAAGTTATCAAGACTGCACTGCAAAATTTCCAAAAGCCTCTTAATATTATTTAAATAAAAAAAAAAAAAGAAGGGGGATAGTGGAATAATCCCCTGTGAATAAATTACATCAAGAAAATTTTTTACTTTAAAAATTATTTTTCACTTGCAATGCTAAAGACAAGACACCCATGAAAACACACATGGTGTCAAAATAAACCAAAGGAAAATGGTATGGGCACAATGAAAAGAAAGGATCCCAAGTCTAGTTGATAGAAAAGATTCCTTTATTAACCTTTCGTCGAGAATATGTTTGTATATTTTCAGAAAACTCCTCCAAGCCCGTGTGCATTCCTGCAACAACAGATCCCAGAGAGGAAATGACCAGATTGCTCCAGCCACGAAGACAAGAGGAGAAACAGTACAGAAATGGAGATGGTGAAGATGCCTTGCCATACTGACAGTCAGCAGCTGTGCATCGCTGCAGGTTGCCCAGGATCAAACCAGAGAAGGTCGGACCTGCATTGCCACCATTTGCCCACCATCCAGAACTAGCATATCATTGCTGGCATGTACACATAAGGAACTGTTGGACAATGACATTGAAATTGGGACTCAAAGAACTGTTGGCCCAGAAAGAAACTTACTATAGACTGATTCCTTGGATACCTGGCAGCAATTTAAAAAGGACATGACATTTGCCTCTCAGCATAACCACTATTGCTTATCTCATTTTTGTTCCCATATGTTTATTTCTAGTCTGCAGATGCGGAATGAAGAGTCTTAAAAGGACTCGAGCCTTCAGGTGGCATTCACTTTTCAAGAATTACTAAGGAAAAGAAACGGGGGAGATGCAGGAACCCATTGTCTTTACCATCAGAGAAGTGCAAACAAGGATCCCGGAACACTGGTGAACCGTGAACCCATGGCAAGGGCCAGAGTTATGCACTGACTGTCTAGTCCAGAAAATGGGGGCTCAAGCTATTTCCTGACCAAATAGTCTCAGAGTAAATCTTTACTGCAATTACCTGCCTGACTAAGAGCTAGATGTGTATCCAACATTGAATAAAAGGTTGGCAAGGCCTGGACACCAGTGGAAGTCCTTTCTCTTGCATTGGGCTTGCCCGCCTGGCCCCCAATATTTCCAAATTATTATTTCTTGTCTCGTCTCTTTCATTTGCGTGTGGCCCCTCCTCCAGATCCTGAACCCTGAACCACGCAGGGCATGGGAAAATTCACAGCTAAGATTTGGAAACAGCCTAAGCGCCCATCAGCAGATGAATGGATTAAAAAACTGTGGTACATCTACACAATGGAATAATACTATGCTGTGGTAAAAAAGAAGGAATTCTTACCATTTGCAACAGCATGGATGGAACTGGAGAGCTCTAAGAGAAAGCCAGTCAGAGAAAGATAAATATCATATGATCTCACTCATTTGTGGAATATAATGAACAACATAAACTGATGAACAAAAACAGATCCAGAGACAGAGAAGCA
>NW_005362713.1:371468-379322 GCF_000412655.1 Myotis brandtii | reverse complement strand
TCAATAAAATATATTTTAAATAATAATAATAATAATATGGATGGTGTTAGGTCTGATCGAATAATTGAGTAGACACCCCCTCCGCCAGGAACACTTTAGACCATTTCACAACCGATGTTCCCTTTTTGCTTAGACATTTCACTTGCTAAGACCACATTCCACTTACTAAGACCATTATCTTTCCCCTCAGGACCTGCCCAGAGAATTCTCCGCCCAGAAAAAGCCAGCCTAGAGTCCTTTAAAATCTCTGACTCCCTGTCCCCGGGTGCTGGTGTCATTTTGGGGCTTAGCCCATCTGGTTTCCCAGATGACCTAATAAATTCATAATTCTTTACCCCTTTTGGCCTCATGCATTCCTTCTCTGGTGACCCTAACAAATGGTAGTACTGAGATGGTTGTATATACAAGAAATTGTTGTTTGTTAAGAAGTGGATTCTCTCATAGCAGCACAATTCACCATAGCTAAGATCTGGAAACAGCCTAAGTGCCCATCAGTAGATGAATGGATTAGAAAACTGTGGTACATCTACACGATGGAATACTATGCTGCTGTAAAAAAGAAGGAACTCTTACCATTTGCAACAGCATGGATGGAACTGGAAAGCATTATGCTAAGTGAAATAAGCCAGTCAATGAAGGAAAAATACCACATGATCTCACTCATACATGGATAATAAAGACCATTACAAACTTTAAAAAAAAAAAAAAAAAAAAAAAAAAAAAGAAGTGGATTCTCATCTTAGGAAAAACAGAATTAAAACAATAAAATTAATAAAATCTTTATTTCCCTGAATATAAGTGGGAAGTATCAATATGAACACAAGATATTTTTCACCTTAAAAGATAAAATACATTTCTTTCACTGAAAAGATCTAGATGTTAACTTAAAAAAAAATTTAGATCTCTAATACTCCATGGTAATTATCACTAAATTATCCATTTTAGGAAAGAAAAAAAAACTTTTTATAATATGCATAGAAAAAAAAGTTTGACGGAAACCAAAACAAGGGAATCCTCTATTTTAGAATTACAGGGTTTTTCTTCTTGTTTGGTTAGAGTACCTATATTTTCATACTTTCTGCAATAAGCATTATGATCTATATAATGTTACCCCCTGAAATCATATTCTATGTAAAAACATTTGATGGATTCTATATGCATGAATATGTGTGAAACAAGATGAGGCTGGGTGCCCCAGGCCAGATCTGACAACTAAGGACACAGCAAAGAATCAGAGGAAATAGGACCTCATTGTCTAAGGCCAGAGCAGGGCTTGCTAAGACTTACCAATCAGCTACAGGAGCATGGCCACCACTGCTCACAGGGTTCAACTTCTAATAACAAAACTCTACATTTGTTTTGTGCAGTTTCATTTTATTTGTGTTGGTTTCATTTTATAAGAAAAGGTTTAAAAAAAACAGTCTTAACGGGAGCCTGTTTTAATGAATACAAAAGTGATGGAATAATTATTATATCACTTCAAAAAGTTACTCACAAAGTCCAGTGTAAAAGGAAAGGGAACACAAAAATAGTTACAGGGAAGGAAGGAGAGAAAACCACCCATGTTTATGTCTCATTAACAATTATCAATAAACTAGTGGCCTGGTGGATGAAATTCGTGCGGGGGGGGGGGGGCCTCCCTCAGCCCCGCCTGCACCCTCTCCAATTGGGGACCCCTTGGGGGATGTCCGACTGCCGGTTTAGGCCCGGTCCCTCGCAATCTGGGACCACTGGCTCCTAACCGCTCACCTGCCTGCCTGCCTGATCGGCCCTAACTGCCTCTGCCTACCTGCCTGATCACCCCCAACTGTTTTCCCCTGCCGGCCTGATCTTGCCCCCAGCTGCCCTCCCCTACCAGTCTGGTTGCCCACAACTGCCCTCCCCTGCCAGCCTGTTTGCCTCCAACTGCTGTCCCCTGCCGGTCTGATCTCGCCCCCAACTGCCCTCCCCTGCCAGCCTGATCTCGCCCCCAAAGGCACTCCCCTGCCAGCCTGATCTCGTCCTTAACTGCCCTCCCCTTGCCGGCCTGGTTGCACCCAACTGCCCTCCCCTGCCAGCCTGATCTCGCACCCAAGTGCCCTCCTCTGCTGGCCAATTTGGTTCTGACTGGTTGGTTTCTATGCCAGTCAGTGTCAAAAGCTCCGCCTCCTATGCAGCCATTGGCTCCTCACAGTTGACCCATATTTGGTTCTGATTGGTCAGTTTCTATGCCAGTCATTGTCAAAAGCTCTGCCTCCCAGGCAGCCATTGGCTCCTCACACTTCACTCAGATTTGGTTCTGTTTGGTCAGTTTCTATGCTAGTTAGCGTCTCTGGGCCTATCAACGGGGCCTGATCAGAAAGGCGGGGCTGATCAGCAGCCCCGGTGGAGGCCTGGAGAGAAATGGAGGCATGGCTGCTGGTCAGACTGGGAAAGAAAGAGAGAGGCAAGTGCTGATCAAAAGCTGCCACAGAGGCAACAGATCAGACCCTGCTTCTCTATTTAGGCCTGTCTCTGGCCTTGATTCGCAGCTCCCTCAGCAGTCAGTGCTGGGGCACCATGCCTGCAGCGGCAACCCAGCAATGACTACAGGACTGACTTCCGGTTGGTGGAGCCTCGGTCATTACTGGTCATTATGACGCAGGGTTTTTATATTTTAGGATCATTACATAGTGTGGATGAAAGGGGCCACATGCTAACCTGACAAGCTCAGGGGAGGCCTGCATGGTGGTCTTGCAAACTCAGAGACCTAAAGTAACCACAAAGGATGGTCTGAAATTAAACTTTTAACTAAAAGCAGTTATGGTGGGTAGTCACTCCTAGGCCGATATCTTCACTGACAAGGTCAACCTTTACCTTAACTGAGCCTATCTGTCTTTTTGCACCTATAATAACATACCCTTTGAAATGTCTAGGTAACTTGTAACTTCCCTTTTTCTGGACCCCTTGGGGCACAACCTAATGTGCTAGGCGCCAGGACAGATACCACAAATTCCTTCATTATCATGTTAATTATTCCTGCACCCACCTAAGTATGTGTCTATTATTTTACTTTTTATCCAATCCCAGGGGATTCCCCACTTTGCTTTCTCCCGCCTCTCTAGTCTATCACCAATGGATTTCATATAACCCACCTTTTCTTTGATTGCAATGTATAAATACAGATGTAACCCGCCATTCTCCAGAGCATTATCTCAATTCATTGAGGTTCTGCTTCCCAGCATATGTCGATAGTTTGCCTCAAATAAACTCCCAAAAATTCTTTACAGGTTTCAAAGGTTTTTTTTATGTTAACAATAGAAAGTTTCAGAAATTTTATCAATCACATGGAAAGAAGCTCTTTTGTAAAATAGGGGTAGGGGAAGAAGCAGATTACATATGCACAATATGACCCCATCTTTAATGCTGAAAAACACATTTAAATATCTGAATGATGATAAACCAAAGAAATTTTTATAATTTTCCATATTGTGAGATAATATGTGCTTATGCTCTTTATATCCTTTTTTATTTTTCTGTAATAAGGACAAAGTGCTTTTATAATAAGCAAAACTTCATGTTAGAAAAAGTCTACCTATGTTAACATCAACAAGGAAGTTCAAACCATGCAGACCTGCTTTTGTGGACTCCTCAGCCCAGCCATCCCCTAACCACAATAAAAACTAGAGCTAACTGCCCCTCCTGCCTTCACTCAAGCCAGTCTAGACTGGTTGGGTGTCTGCTATGCTCTCCCCAGAAAAATCTCATTATCTGAGTAAGAAATCTTTTCACACCCTCTTAGCATATGTGTGGCACCACTGGTCTTGACATCCAAACAAATTTTGGGGGAGGGGAGTTAACCCTGTTCTTCGTGAGACAACCAAAGATACGCTTTCAATAATTCAACACAGATACAAACCAATACAGATAAGGTACAATTCTCGGCACATACAGACAATCCCTATCTTTGTCAAGAGTTTAACTGAACTACTCTATGATATTGCTGTCTTGGCATCCATTCAGTGTGGCCAAGCAGCCTGCAGGAGCCTTGAACTCAAACTAATCCCTTCCCTGAGTTCATGCCCCAGATAACAGCCTTGAAGTCACAAATGACATCCCCAGCAGCCCTTGTGAGCAAGTCTCCCACCTCCCAAGGCCTTCCCCTTGTGCACCCCTTGAATAAGACTCCCATGGAACTTACCAAAACCTTGCTCTTTTTGGTTTGAATTGACCCACCCAGCCTTAGCCCCCAAAACACTTCAGCCACAGACCCTAATAAAGGCATGTGCCCCAGGTCCTGCCATTCTCTCTGTATGAACCTGTAAAGGCCTTTGAGGCAGGCTGTGTATTTCTTCCAGGACCATAATAAACTCCTCTCTGTCACTTTTGCTTGTGGTCTATTGTTGAATTGGGGCTCACCTCCAAGACCCCAGAGCTCCATTTAACAAATGTTAATTTAACCAAGTCACCACCACCCTCCAGGCTGTCTCCCCTCAGGCATTCCTTTATAGCATGGTAACTGCCCCCTACCAGGAGAGCATATCAGATGGATATCTAAGTTTGGCAAGTCAGAGACAACCTAAAACAAAGCCAAAGTCAGAGACAATCAAAAGAAAAGGCAAATGTGGCCTCTAGAACATAAAACAGGATAATTCTGCATTAGCAGGATGGTAAAGGCAAGGAAGCAAAAATCATAACCTATTCCATGTGTTAGCAAAATATTTTTAAAGGACAGGAAGTAAATACTTTAAACTTTGCAGGCCTAGAGACAAATTTGAGTATGTTATATAGGTACTTATATAATCACTGGAGGCCCGGTACACAAAATCCATGCAGGAGTGGGGGGGGGGAGGAGGAGGAGTCCCTCAGCCCGGCCTGTGCCCTCTCGCAGTCCAGGACCCCTCGCACCTTACCGCCCACCTACTCACTGTTCCTTACTGCTCAGCTCGCTATTCCTTAGCACTGCTGCTGCGGAGGGAGAGGCTCCCGCCACCACCACTGCACTCGCCAGCCATGAGCCCGGTTTCTGGCTGAGCAGCTCTCCCCCTGTGGGAGCACACTGACCACCAGGGGGCAGCTCCTGCATTGAGCGTCTGTCCCCTGGTGGTCAGTGCGCATCATAGAGACCAGTCGTTCCGCAGTTCGGTCGATTTGCTTATTAGGGTTTTATTACATAGGATATAAAGTGTAATCACTTAAAATGTAGAAAAACATGGTTGGTAGGCTGTAAAATAAACAGATGGTTGGGCAAATTTGGCTTACAGGACAAAGTTTGCTGACCTGCTCTATTCAAATAACTGCAGTAGCTCATTAACACTTATTATGCACTGAATGTTTGCCCCTCTCCATGCCAAATTAGTATGTTGAAGGAGGATAGGTTTAAATAAGATCATGATGGTAAGGATCCCATGATGGGATTAGTGTCCTTATAAGAAGAGAAAGAGACCAAAGTACACACTGTCTTTCTCCCTCACAGGAGGATATAATGAGAAGGCAGCTGTCTGCAAGCCAGGCATACGGCCCTTACCAGGAACTGAATCTGCCACAACTTGATCTTGGATTTCAAGCCTGAACTGTGAGAAATAAGTCTGTTGTTTAAGCCACTCAGTTTATGGTATTTTGGTATAGTGCCCAAGCTGACTGAGACAACCCCAGCATGTGTAGAACAACACAGAAATGAGTGGAGGCTTTTCTATATGCCCAAGAAACAACGCAAAAAGGAAAGTAAGGAAATTATTCTATTTACAATAGCATCCAAAAGAATAAAATACAGTTGACCCCTGAATAAAGCAGGCTCAAACTGTGTGAATCCAGTTATATATAGATTTTTAAAATCTGCATTAATACATTTAGACAATGGAATACCACTTGGCTGCAAAAAAGAAGGAACTCTTACCTTTTGTAACAGCATGGATGGACCTGGAGAGTATTATGCTAAGCAAAATAAGCCAGTCAGAGAAAGACAAATATCACATCATCTCCACTTATCTGTGGAATCCAATGAACAAAAAAACCTGACAAACAAAATAGGACCAGAGACATGGATACATGGAACAGACTGACAGATCTCGGGGAGGGGGAGGGGGTAGCTGGAAGAGATTAATCAAAGAACATATATGCATAGCCCATGGACACAGACAATAATGTGGTGACAGATTGGGTGGAAGGGGGTAAAGGGAGGTAAAATGGGGGACATCTGTAATAGTATCTACAATTGAAAAAAAAATAAAGCTTAAAAAAAATCTGTGTTTACGTGGGCCTGTGCATTTCACACCTACGTTGTGCAGAGTGGACTGTATTTTCAACGTGCAGTTGAGAATCTATATATGCAAAAGGCTGACTTCAGTTCCATGTGAATTGTGACTGTGAGCATGGTCAGTGCCCTAACCCCCATGTTGTTCAAGGGTCAACTGCACCTAGAATAAATTTAACCAAGAAGGTATACACTGAAAACTACAAAACATTGTTGAAAAAAACTAAAAAAGACCTAAATAAATGGAAAGACATTTTTGTTCATAGATTGGGAAAATTAATAATGTTAACACATCTACTACACAATGTAATCTATATTTTCAATGCAGTCTTTTTCACAATGTGAATGGCCTTTTTTGCAGAAATGGAAAAGCTGATCCTAAAATTTACATTGGAAGTGTTAGGGAACTCAACTACCAAAAACAGTATTGAAAAAGAAAAAGAAATTTGGAGGAATTCACTTCTTGATTTCAAAATTTACCCTTGTGGCAAGCAATCAAAACCATTGATTACAGATTACTAGAACAATCAAAAGAGTGTGTTACTGGTAAAAGGACAGACATACCAATCAATAGACCACAATTGAGAGAACAGAAATAAACATATACATCAATGGCCAACTGATTTTTGACAAGGGTACCAATATCTATATATATATAAAATCTATATATATAAAAGCCTAAATAACCAGTTGACTAGAGACCAGACTACGGGATGACTGGCTGGTAGCTATGATGCGCACTGAAAACCAGAAGGCAGACGCTCAATACACGAGCTGTTCCCTGGTGGTCAGTGTGCTCCCACAGTGGGAGCGCCGCTCAGTTGACCGAGGGGCACCAGACACAGGGCTCACAGCTGGCCGCCACAGCAGAGCTGCAGCAAGCCTACCAAGCAGTGGTGGCGGCGGCAGGTGCAGCAGGGCCAGAATGAGAAGGAGCAGCAGGCGGCATTGGACTGCCGGTTTCAGCCCAATCCCCGCAGGCTACACCAAGGGAGCCCACCAGTGCACAAATCCATGCACTGGGCCTCTAGTCATTCAATAAAGAAAGAACTGTCCCTTCAACAAACAGTGCTGAGAGTTGGATATCCACATGCAAAAGAATGAAGTTGGACCATTACTTCACACCATATATAAAAACTAACACAAAATGGATCAATGACCTATATTTATAAGAACCATACATAGAGGTAAACCTTCATAACTAGATTTGGACATGAATTCTTAGATATGGCATCAAGAGCATAAGCAATGAAACAAAAGTAAGTCGAACTTCATCAAAATTAAAAACATTTGTACATTAAAGGACATTACCAATGAAGTGAAAAGACAACCACAGAATGGGAGAAAATATTTGCATAACATCTTTATCTGATAAAAGTCTATTATCTGAATATATAAAATCGCAAACAACCAATTTTTTAAATAAAGGGCAAAGGACTTGAGTAGACATTTCTCTGAAAAAGATATATAATTAATCAATAAGCACATGAAAATATGCGGAAGGTCATTTGGGAAATATAAGTCAAAACTACAATAAAATACCACTTAACATCCAGTAGGATGGCTATAATTTAAAAAGCAAAACATAAGCCAGAAAACAAGTGTTGTCAAAGATGTAAAGAAATGGAAGCCATATATATATA
>NW_005362713.1:368586-370757 GCF_000412655.1 Myotis brandtii | reverse complement strand
ATCTGGGATTTATTTATCTTCTATAATTGAAACTTTGTTGCCTTGAGGAGAGGCCAAAGCCAGCCAGGGCAGGCGGGAAGCTTGGTTTCCTCCATCGCCGGGCAACCAAGCCTCCTGCTTGCTCCAGCTCCGTAGCTGCCGGCCACCATTTTGGTTGGGTTAATTTGAATATAGTCGCTCTGATTGGCTGGTGGGCATGGCTTGGGGCGTAGCAGAGGTGCGGTCAATTTGCATGTTTCTCTTTTATTAGATTAGATTGCTGGTGGAAATGTAAAATAATTCAGCTGCTGTAGAAAACAGTCTGGCAGTTCCTCAGAAAGTTAAACACAGAATTACTACCTACTCCTGCAATTTCACTCCAATATACACCTCAAAAATTTAAAGGAGGTACTCAAACAAATACATGTATACACATGTTGACAGCAGCTCTATTCACAATAGCCAAAAGGTAGAAACAACCCATATTCCAATCAATGGATGAATGGAATATACATATGATGGGATGCTATTCAGCTTTAAAAAGTAATGGACTACCTACTGATACATGCTATAATATGGATAAACCTAAAAAATATTATAAATAAAAGAGGTCAGACACAAAAGGTCATATATTTGTATGACTCCATTTTTATAAAATATCCAAAATATGTAAATTCATACAGACAGAAAGCAGATTGGTGGAAGGAGAGTAACTATTTAATGAGGACAAGATTTACTTTGGGGTGATGAAAAAGTTTTACAACTAGATGGAAATAGTGGTTGCACAATATTGCAAATGTACTAAATGCCACTGAAATGTTCCATTTAAAATGGTTAATTTTATGTTATATGAATTTCGCCTCCACCAAAAAGAGCTTTTAAAAAAAATAATTGCTCAAATATCTCAGAAAATTACCAGTATGTACACTTAAACTTGATCCAATATCAAAAGTCTACATATCTATCCCCCAAATACTAAAAGACCATGCTATTGCCCTAGCCCAGTGGTGGGCAAACTTTTTGACTCGAGGGCCACAATGGGTTCTTAAACTGGACCGGAGGGCCGGAACAAAAGCATGGATGGAGTGTTTGTGTGAACTAATATAAATTCAAAGTAAACATCATTACATAAAAGAGTAGTCTTTTTTTTTTTTAGTTTTATTCATTTCAAACGGGCCAGATCCGGCCGCGGGCCGTAGTTTGCCCATGGCTGCTAGCCGGTTTGGCTCAGTGGATAGAGCATCGGCCTGCAGACTGAAGGGTCCCAGGTTCAATTCCAGCCAAGGGCACATGCTCAGGTTGCAGGCTCGATCCCCAGTGGGAGATGTACAGGAGGCAGCCAATCAATGATTCTCTCTCCTCATTGATGTTTCTATCCCTTCCTCCCTCTCTCTGAGATCAATAAAAACATATTTAAAAAAAGAATCAACCAATGGAACAAATCGATGTTTCTCTCTCCATTTCTTGCCCTCTCTAAAATCAATCAATAAAAATGTTCTTAAATATCTACTGCAATGAAAATAGGAATTCCAGAAAAAGGAAATAATTTTCCTGATTAAGAAAATATTTCCTCAGTCCCACCAACAACACAGAGCAGGGTAACAATTAAAAAACCAGCTCTGAGACTCCGCGGAGTTCTGGAAGGTGGAGCCCTGCGAGTCCCCACAACCTCCCAGGCTCTTGTTTACACACTTCCTCTTAAATCTGTGAGTTTGATTGTTGATCCAGGTGCATGTGATTGCCCAATTGGGGTCGCTAGCAGAGCGTGTAGGGGAAGATTGTTTTTGGGGAGCCTGGAAAACAGAGCTGGGAGTGGCGACTGGTGAACCAGATCTGGGCAGAGCTGATTCAGGTACCATAGAGAACTCCTGGTCAGAGAGGACTTAAAGCCTTGGAGGTCAATCCAGACACACTGCCACCCAGAGGCAGAGCCACGAACTGACTCTTCTGTACATACAAATACAGCAGTAAGGGGAACCAATACGGCCTGCCTTAAAATCAGGACTGTGGCTTACAACACGGAGGAACAGTGTATCAGAGGGAAATTCAACATTCTCCTGAATTCCGGGCGTGCCAAAAAGAAGAGTAGAAGATCTGAAGCACCTGCATTACTGCACATTTTTATTTTACTTTTTTTTTTTAATTAATTACTTTTTCACCTTTTAACTAAGAAAACATTGTTTTTCTTTTTT
>NW_005362713.1:357764-364103 GCF_000412655.1 Myotis brandtii | reverse complement strand
GCGACCCTTTAATACAGTTCCTCATGTTGTGGTGACCTCCAATTTCATTGTTACAAATTGAACATAATTAAAGCATAGTGATTAATCACAAAAACAATATGCAATTATATATATATATGTGTGTGTTTTCTGATGTTCTTAGGCGACCCTGTGAAAGGGTCGTTTGACCCCCAAAGGGGTCGTGACCCACAGGTTGAGAACCACTGCTTTAGTTCAACCTTCTCTGAGTAAAGCGATGGGAAGGGCATAGGAAAAGATATATCCCATTTTATCTTATCACAGGTTTACTCAAAAGCATAATTAAACCAGTTTATAAAATCCCTTAAGTAGTATATGAGAGCCCATTTCTCCATGTATTTGTAAATATTATGTTGTGATTTTGTTACCAAATTGGGGGACAAAAGGCAATCTCATTTCTATTTTCATAATATTTGGTGATTACTATTGTGGTTTAATATTTTTTTCTACTTTTTTTTCAGACTATTATATCTCCCAGTTAAGTATTTTAGCTATCTTCATATGGGCCCTGAAAATCTCTTATTAAATTTGTTCTTACATTGCTCTTGTGAGTAGGAAATTACATTCCATTTATATTTTCCAGTGACTTACTATTTTTTAATTATATTTTTAATTTGAAAAACAATAGACCTTCATAAAATTTGCCAAAAACATGTCAAATAGCTTCTGTAAGTCCTTTATCTAAGTTCATATATTTTACCTATATTTTGCCTATTTATATTTTATGGAAAATGGCAAGTGAGTTGTAGGAATCATGCATTCTCTTCTTAAATTCTCATGACATTTTTACAATAAGGACCTTCTGTTACATACCTGCAGAACAATGGTCATATTCAGACCATCAACATGTTCAAAATTATCCATATTAATAATTAATGGAATACAAATCAGTCCCAAGTCCTGGGCACAAGAAGTGATGGACAATGTATTTCTCTAGTTATTTGTTGGTTAGTCATGATGATATGCAAGCAGTTACTAATAATTCTTGCTGTATTTTCAACCATGAAACAGGCATAGAAGAACAGATTATGCATTGCCTTAAGGAAAAAATTAATTTGACTCTCTTACATTTTATTTATCTTGTCCTGGACTGGGCAATAAAGTTCCTCATTCCAAAGTACTTTGCAGATTCCTACACTAATGTATCCTTCACTGAGCTGCCTTCTACACTCTTCTTAAACGTCTAGAATAGATCCTACTCCAGGAAACTGCTTACATGTGGGCACTCTTCTGGTCTACCTTGGTCCTCAAACACATTTTTTTCCAGGTGCTGTGGCCTTTCTCTACACCTGATTTAATTCTACCTCCAGTCTAAGAATCAAATTATTTCACAAGGGAAGGGAATAAAGAAATGAAAAGGGACTAAAAAAGAGAAGAAAGGGAATTAAAAAAAGAAAAGAAAAGAAGAGTTGAGGAGAGGAGAGGAGAGGAGAGGAGAGAAGAGGAGAGGAGAGGAGAGGAGAGGAAAGGAAAGGAAAGAAAAGGGTGGGAGAGGGAGAGGGTCAGAACCTAGCAGCCATTTCTGTACAGGAGCCTCTCATGCAATCTGCCCTTTAGGGAGAAACCACTGCTGAACTGCCTGCCCCTGCACTGACCTGGCTGGCTGCTCCATTTCTGCATCTGAGCCCTCATAAAGGATTCCATGAATCCTATTTCAATCAATAGAACTAAACCTTTCCCGTCCAATGGGAGCTGTGCAGCTCTGACCAATCAGGGACCAGGGGCGGGGACTTCTATCTACATAAACCAGCTTCCCTCTGGCTGGAGAGCGCACTTTTCCCCACAGCCTGGCTACTACTTTCCCTCTCCTGGAGCTGAAACAATGAAGTCCCCCTGAGTGGGGTGGACGGTCCTGGAGCAGAGATGCCCAGCTGAAGAGGGCCTGGCCCTGCAGCCTGCAGCCCCCGCTGGGGCACCGTCCAGATGTGCTCACAGCCGGGCTGCATTATAGTCAAAGTGTTGGCGCTGAATAGTCTCCTTCTTCACCACCCCACATTGGGGGTTCCTGTTGGCATTTGAATTGGCGCCAAGGACCATGGGTTGACACCCTGAAACCTGTGAATGTCAGGTTACATGGCAAAAGAAGAATTAAGGTTACAGATGGAATTATGGTTGCCAGTCAGCTGACCTAAAAATAGGATATCGTCCTAGATTATAGGATGGGTCCAATGTAATCACTCTTCAGAGTAGAAGAGTGAGGAGAGAGAAAGAGAGAGAGAGAGAGAGAGAGAGAGAGAGAGAGAGAAGCAGAGGAAGAATGGTCAAGGAGATGCAGTGGTGCTTGCTTTAAAGATGAAAGGGGCAGGGGAATGATTCAAAGGCAGATGCTAGAGTTTGGTAAAGGTAAGGACCTTCCACAGAAAATGCAGACCTGCTGACACCCTGACCTTAGCCCACTGAGACCTGAATCTGAATTCCAACCTATAAAACTCTAAGATAAAACAACTTACATTGTTTTTAAACCATTTTAAATTTTACTTTAGTCTTTATAGATTTCAGATGAATAACTTTAACTATATTGATTATAATGGTGGGTAGCAGATTTCAATTAACAGGTGTGTTTGTCAAGAGTTCAGCTAAGCTACGCCCTGGCATTGCTGTCTTGGCATCCATTTTGTTTGGCCCGGCAGCCTGCAAGGACCTGAAACTGACATTAAAACCCTAGAAAACAGCCTGTGGTGACAAGTAAATGTAAGTTCCCTGCCTCCCAGCACCTTCCCCGTGTGAGACCCTTGATAAAACCACCTAAGCAACTGACCAAAGCCCTGCTCCTGGGTAAACTGACCGTCCAACCTTGGCCCTGAACCTCAAAGCACTCTCAGAAAGGTGTGTGCCCAGGCCTGGTCACTCCCTGCCTGCTCCTGCCTGGACCTTCCATGTGGCCCCGTCCTCAAGGTGTGTGGTGTATTTCTTCCAGGATCTGTAAATAGTAAACCTCTATCTTAATTTTTCTTGTGGTCTTTTGGCTCACCATCCCGCACACTAGGGCTCTACTCAACAAATGTTGATTAAAATGATGTTTACTAAATTGAAATGCCAAGTACATTAGTGATTTAGTGTAGTCCTCTTGCGGGATGATGGGAAAATGAATGTATTTAATCGCCCTTATTCCTTCGCTAGCCTGATTTCCTTCTTTTAGATTCAAGTTTCTAAATTTATAACCAGTCAAGTTATAGTGCATTTAGCTGAACATCAGGAGTTATTACAAATTATATCAAATGGAGTTTCAGAAATATTTTTAAAGCATTTTTTTTTCATTACACTGTATACATTCACATCTTAAGTGTAATGTACATTCTGGGGGGGAGGTAGTAGTAATAAAAACATTACAGGATGAAATTTAAGAATATGTTATAGTAACCTCATAGATTTATTAATTATAGCAATTACAATTTGCTAGTAAGTTTTCGATAAGATTGGAAGGTGACTTGAAATGTTCTAGGTAAATATAATATCAGGAGTAACGACAACCAAATTGTAATACTGAGTAGCATTTTCATATGCAGAAGTTTCTAAACAATTGAATAGGAGCTAATATGAACACAGGATAAGGTGATAAACTTCCTTTTATTTAAATTACAAAAATAATATGCACTAGGATAGTCACTGCAGTTTATAATTGTACAATATTTGAAATAAGCTTAGCATCCATTGTTAGAAGAGTAAGTGAATGAACGCTGTATACCTACAGAATGAAGTAGTGTACAGTGGTAAAAAAACAAAACAAAAAAACAACAACTAGGAATTGCTCTATAAGTAATATGAAGTAAATCAATAATTTAAATGAACCATGCTATGGAGGGGAGAACCTCAAAATGAAAAATAAGCAGTAACAAATGAACCTAACAGGATTACAAATGAATAACACAACCACTGGGATGAAAACTAACCTAAGTAAACATAATTTGTCTTTTCAGCTTGAGATGCAAGATTTTTCTTCCTTTCCAATTTCTTAATTCGCTAGCCTTGTCTTCAACTGTCTTCATCTCCCACTCCATACCCTTAGCAGTGCTAATAGTCCTCTAGCACATCATGATTTTTGTGATACCTCCATGCCACTGTTCCTTATGCTTAAAATGCTCACCTTCTCTTTTCCTTGGCCAGTTGGTCAACTTTTCATTCATTCTTTGGAATTCAACTCAGATGTCACTTCTTCGCTGAAACCTTCTGAACACACACAATTAAACCTCCATTCTGCATTATTTCAGAACCACATGCACACTAATCACAGGATGCATGATATCACTTATAAAACTATACACACACACACACACACACACACACACACACACGCACTCTATACTTTGAATTCATTAAGGACAAAGACAGCCTCATCCACATCCAGTATTTTCACCACTTAACAGTATGCATGGCACACAGTCGAAGCTCAATAATTACTGAATTAAAGTTCATATTGTAACAGACTTAATCTATAAGAAACAATACAGAGTGAAGAAAAGGGTCACAACAACTACATTTGATAAACTTAAACTTGTTTTCAAACATAAAAGTTATATTAATTGGCCAAAAAGAAGCTATGCCAATAATTAAATGCATATGGGGGATTCATTAGTTTGGAGGAAAAATATGACTTAAGAAACATTTATTTCCTCATCTCATTCTGCCCCTTATCTGTAAAATAATTAAATTGGATTAAATCCCTTCTCTGCTATTCTGTATTAGAGCATAGCTTTTTTGAAAGTATCAATATCAGTTTGAGATTTTAATTTACCTACATTATGATGGTCTCAACTTTCTGTAAGCTGTCCCTCGACTATCATATCTATGCTAACATCACATTTTTAGTTACTTATACCTTGCTATTATGACACGTGGTACCTTTGACACTTTCTTTGTAAATAGTCTATGTCACCATGTGTATGAGAAAAAAATTGAACAGTAGTAAATAGTACCTTTAGTTTATGTGTTTCTATTTATTTTGAATAAAATGGCACCCATTTCAATAAGTATGTATGTATTGCATCCGTACTTAGTGCCAGAAACCTAAAAGAGATAATGAAATATCAACTATATTCAAGACATGTAGTAGGAACTGGAGATTAAAAGCAACTAGACAGACAAATATAAAGTGAGAATAGATCATGTGAAATTAGCCAAAAAAGGAGTTTAGATTTAATATTACAAGGAATGGGAAAAATAAGTAAAACTGGCAATTTAGGATGATTTGGGCAGAATAAATGGAAACAATATTAGTGTTAACTTCTAAAAATGAGGGGGTGACTTTTTTCCCCTATAGTCACTAAATAACAGAATTTTGTCAATTGAACCCTCTTAGCCCATTTTCAAAATTGTCCACCCCTCTAGATCTCCACTACGCCACCACCTTAGCCCAAGCCACGACAACCCTCACTGGACCAGTAGGTTCCAGCAGCCTGTCCAGTTCCCTTCTGATTCAATTTTCATACAGAGCATTTTTTAAATATAAATTAAATTATGTCCCTTTCCAGCTTAAAATCCTTCAACAGCTTCCCTTCAATTTTTGGATCAATATCAAAATCCTTTGAGCTGAGCTCTAAATTTAAGTCATATTTTTTTCCCCCAAACTAATGAATCCGGCATATGCATTTAATTATTCCACAGCTTCTTTTTGCTCTTCACTAGCAGCTTCCTCTCCTGTCACTCCTCCCTCTGTGTGAACACTCAGTCTAGACTGGCCTTCTCAGAGTTCCTCAAACACCCCATGATCTTAAGGTCTTTCCACATGCAACTTACTAAACACATAATATTCTTCCAATTACATAAATCCTTTTTGTCTACTGAATCCTTAGTCCAACTTAGCCTAAATATCACTTCCTGAAAAAGCCTCACCTAACACCCACACCAGACCAGGTTTTCAAATGATATACTTTCACACTTTCTAATTCTCCTGTAGCACTTTCCTCACTTATCAATTGAAGATAAGTGGTTAATAAGTTAGTTAAATAGTTCAACTACATCTGCCTAATCAGAACTTAAGCACCACTGATTAGTGACAGTGAGTATCTTTTCAAATGTCTATTGACCATCTATATGTCCTCATAGGAGAAATGTCTATATAGGTCCTCTGCCAATTTTTTAATTGGACTTTGTGTTGTTTTAATATTAAGTTATATGACTTCTTTTTTTTAAGTTAGACTGATTTATTTTTATTTGGGGGGGGCTATTTTTTTTAATTAAATCTTTATTGTTCAGATTATTGCAGTTGTTCCTCTTTTTCCCCCCATGGCTCCCCTCCACCCGGTTCCCACCCCACCCTCAGCCCTTACCTACCCCCACTGTCCTCATCCATAGGTGTACGATTTTTGTCCAGTCTCTTCCCGC
>NW_005362713.1:347960-356938 GCF_000412655.1 Myotis brandtii | reverse complement strand
ACTAAATTTATCGGCGGTTTCTAGAAAATTCTTGAAAAACCTTATAAGTGTGGTGAAGAACTCTATATCCAGTAGTTTGCTTTCCTCCATTTCTGTCATTTGTGACCTGTTTCTTTGTTTCCACATTTTTTATGCTTTGTGTTGATAGTTTCTTTGTCTCTGCATTTTGGCTGCTTCCCTGTGTTGGTAGAGTGGCTTTCTGTGCTAGGTGTCCTATAGGGGCCAGTGGCTTAGCCTCCCCAATTACCTGAGGTGGACACTCTTGGTGCACCCCTTTGTGGGCTTTGTGCACAGTCTTATTGTAGTTAAGGCTTTATTGTTGTAGGTATCACTGGGAGGAATTGACCTCCAGGCCAATTGGCTGTGAGAATCAGCTGTGTCTGCAGTGGGAGAACTTCTGTGCTGGAGACACCCTTCTGGGGCAAGACTTGCTTCAGTGGGGCTTTGGTGCTCACTGAGTCTGCCCCCTGAGTGTGTCCCTTATGGATCTGAGGAGTTGTAATCTGGATGGTCCCACTCTGACCACTGGGTACACTGGCTCTTGGATCTCTAAGGAGGTGCTAATTTAGCCTCTGCCTGAGGCTACCCAGCAGGAGCTATGGAGAGATCTGTAGATTCCTCTTCTTTGTTTGGGGTTTGGAGGTGCCCAGATGAGGCCCAGGTGTGAAGCAATGCAAGCTGCTGTGGGGCCTTGGGCCTTCTTTTGGAAGTTCTGGGTCTCTCTGACTCAGCTGCAGTTTGTTAGGTAATTTTCAGATTGCAAAGGGCCAGGCATTTCCTATGCAAAAGTCTCTGTACACAGCTTGTGTGGGGCGGGGTCTCAGGGAATCAACAGGGAGCAAACAACTATGGTTGATCCTCAGTCCTACCCTAAGAGGCCCCGCATCTCAGTGTCCCATGGTAATCACTGCAAGCACCTCTGAGAGAAAGCCGCCCTCGAGTTCCGACTGATGCCAGACAGTCCAGTTTCTCCCCGTATGGGTCTGGGTCCCCAGAGACTCGACCGGAACTGGAGTTCAGAGCAGTCGGGAGCTTGAAACTCCCTCCCAATTGAAAAAGACAACCGTGTCCTCAGTTGCCAGCCCTTTCCACGTGCGCCTCCGTACCTCTGCACTTTACTTCCGCAGCTCCTCTAAGTCTCAGTGTGCTTTTCTCTCTCCTTCTAGTTGTAGAATTTCCACTCAGCCAGCCTTCCTGTGGTTCTGGATGATGTCCGTTTTGTCTTTTAGTTGTATTTTTGAACTGGTTGTGTGAGGCAGCAATTTCCAGTGTTTACCCATGCCACCATCTTGGTTTTCCAAGTTATATGACTTCTTTATAAATTTTGGATAATAACCCCTTGTCAGATGTATCATTAGCAAATACCTTCTTCCATTCAATAGGCTGTCTTTTTGTTTTGTTGATGGCTTCCTTTGCTGTGCAAAGCCTTTAGTTTGATGTAGTGCCATTTGTTTATTTTTTGGTTTATTTCCCTTGCCCAAGGAGATATATTACAAAAAAAATATTACAAAGAGCAATGTCAGAAAACTGCCTATGTTTTCTTTTAGGAGTTTTATAGTTTCCAAAAAATGCAAATTAAAATCACAATGAGATATCACCTCACACCCTTCAAAATGGTTATCATCAATAAATGCACAAACAAGTGTTGGTGAGGATGTGGAGAAAAGGGAAACCTTGTGTACTGTTGGTGGGATTGCAAATTAGTGCAGCCACTATGGAAAACAGTATGGAGAAGTTCCTGAAAAATGAAAAATAGAACTACCTATGACCCAGCAATTCCACTTCTCATATTTATCCAAATAAATCCAAAACAGTCATTTGAAAAGATATATGCACCCTATGTTCACTGCAGAGTTATTTACAATAGCCAAGCAATGTAAGCAACCCAAGTGCCCATCAATAGACAAGTGGATAAAGAAGATGTATGTGGTGTATATATACAATGGACCATTACTCAGCCTTAAAAAAGAATGAAGTCTCACCATTTGTGAAAGTATGGATTAACCTGGAGGGTATCACGCTAAGTGAAATATGTCAGACAGAGAAAGACAAATACCATATGATTTCACTTATATGAGCAATCTAAAAAAACAAAATAATTGAACTAACAAAAGAGAAACAGACTCATAGATACAGAAAACAAACTGGTGGTTGTTAGATGGCAAGGGGAGGAGAGTCTTGATAAAAAAAGGTGAAGAGATTAAGAAGTACAAATTGGTGGTTACAATACAGTCATGGGGAGGTAAAGTATAGCATAGGGAATATAGCCAATAATACTGTAATTACTATGTATGGTGCCAAGTGGGTACTATACTTATCAGGGAGGGGATCACTTTATAAATTACCTAACTGTCTAACCACTATGCTGGTCACCTAAAACTAATATAAAATAATAATGAATGTCGACTATAATTGAAAAAAAAATAAATTTGAAAAAATTATTTAAAAAAGAATATAAGCAACACTAAAACAGAATCAATAGCTGTCTTAATCACTGTGTCCTCAGTGCCCTGCACATAATAGTTGCAAATATGCTGAATGAATTGATGGAAACCTTCTACTGGGGACCAGAGGTAAAATGGTACTAGGAATGACAACCAAGAGAAAATTGAATGCCTTATATAGATGCATATTTGGTTTAGAAAATTAATTTCTGAATCTTTTAAAATTATGTACAGTGTTGTAATGTAGGGGTCAGCAAATTTTTCATTAAAGGTAAAATAGTAAATATTTTAGGTTTTTGGGTAATTCAGTCTCTGTTGCAACTACTCAATCCTGCCACAGTAGCATGAAAGCAGCCATGGACTATATGTAAATTAAAAGGTATGGCTGTGTTCCAGTAAAACTTTATTTACAAAAAGAGGAGGAAAGCTTGCAGGCTGTAGTTTCTGGCCCCTATTAATAGATTCCAAAGAAACAAGAAATAGAAATTAAATAAATGCCAAAAAAAAGTGTTTAAAGTTCTTTTTGGAGATTCCAAGATGGCTGCAGAATAGGTGAAAGGAAAACACACCTCCTCCTGGTGCCAAACCAAAGTTACAACTAAAATTTGGAGCAATCAACCTAAATAAACAACAGAAGGAAATCTGAACAGGGCAGCAGTTGCGAAGCCAGGAAAGTGGGGTCTCAATCTCATGCCGGGACCCCCAAACCAGAGCACCAGGGCTGGGAAGAAGAGCCTGCACGGCATCTTGTAGTAGAAATAAGCAGGGACTTTGTCCACTGGAAAGAGGGGAGTCTGCTGGAATCCCGGTGATCTCCCTAAGGGCCAAGGCCCAGGAGACTTGGGGCATACGGAATCCATAAAGAGATCTGGTGGCAGAGCTCCAGAGATCTGAGATCCCAATGCTGAGTCAACATCCCGCACTGCCCTCAGGCACCATCTCTCAGGGTTGAGCACTTCTAGTCCTACAGCACCAGCTGAAGAAAGTGCACTAATTTCACCCTCCAAATAGTGGTAATACCACCCTGCCAAGCTCAAATCCCGCATAAAGGACTGGCTGCACCCAACAGAAACCTGAGCTGCACTCTTTTTCTGGATACATTTTCTACAGACTCTTAGACAATCATTAAACTGAGTGGCTTTGGAACAAGGGCCAGTCTTCCCCCTTCCCATGGGTTAGACAGGTGCCACCCCCAACGGAATGTTCCTCTGTCAGGGTTTCAGGTAGCAGGCAGCTGCAGAATTAGGGGGAGGCATACACTTGAGCCCCTCCTGTGGCTCTGGAACAATCCAACAAAGAGCTGCCTAGATTTGCATTCCCAAATTCTGTTGGCACCAGCCTGCCAAGCACAGTTCCACAGGGGAAAGGAAGCACAACTCAGAACTAGAACATCTGGCAAGACCTTCTCAGAGACTTCAGTGTCTCTGACAGTGAACTGCAGAGACAGAGGAGATGAGCAGCTCTCTCTCCTCCCAAGGGCCAATGCCACTCCAAGCAGAGGGCTGCCCTGACCTATCCCTCTAAGACCTGCATGGGGGAAGGGAGCAGAGAAAGCCCAACTGGGCCTGTCCTGCTAGGCTCAGTTTTGAGGAGAAAGGAGACTCTGCTCATAGCCAGGGCATTTAGAATGCATATACTTCAGAGGCTCCAGTCCAAGGCTTGAGTAGATGTGAACACAGAACTAAAAGGAGGAGTACAGCTCGCCCCTCTCTGGCAGCACAGTTGATGCCATCCCCAAAAGAAGGCTTTCCTCAATCTGCTTTCCCAAGTCCCAGTGAATCCGCCCTGTTCTGTTGACCTTTCTCCTGCAGTGAGGACAACTGGCTACACCCAACCTGAACCTGCAATGCACTCCTCCTGGGGGAGATAGAGCCGGAGACTCTGGCAGAGTCTGAATGGTATGACGCTGAAGGGGCAACATTCTCCCCATTGAGTGCTGGACAAAGCCACCCCAAACTAGGAAACCCATTAACCCTGTCCAACTGACCTGGATGCTCCAACCTACCATGAACCCTAAATGAAAGGAAAACACAACTACCAAGCCCTAGCTGGTTTGGCTCAGTGGATAGAGCGTCGGCCTGCAGACTAAAGGGTCCCGGGTTTGATTCCGGTCAAGGGCACATGCATGGGTTGCAGGCTTGATCCTCCACAGTAGGGAGCATGCAGGAGGCAGCCAATCAATGATCCTCTCTCATCATTGATTTTTCTAGCAGATCAATGATTCTCTCTCATCACTGATGTTTCTATCTCTCTTTCCCTCTCCCTTCTTCTCTGAAATCAATAAAAATCTATTTTAAAACACACACACACACACACACACACACACACACACACACCCCTACCAAAGCCTGAGCCCTAGGTGAAAGGTCAGTGGGGCAGGGCCAACTTGAGCCCACTTTACTGCCTTTCTGCATAAGACTTTGGAGGAAGTCCAGGCAACATCCAGGGGAAGCAGAGTAGCAGAAAGATGGAAGCCGAACTCAGGGTGCCTTCGTATTTTATTGATCTGATCATAGCTAAGAACTCCAGGAAGCCAACCCATCTATACAGATTGGCTCCTTGCATGCACACCCAATCAAGTAAAAACAGATACAAATAGTGAACAGCATGGCACCTCTAGACAGGTAGACCAAAACTGTTTACACACAATGTCTGACAGCAACCTGTACCTGAACCCCACCCAAGTGGGCCCAGAACTAACACAACCAGTGATGGGCTTCAGACCAAATCAGAGCCCAACCCAACCAGCAACAAAAGCGATACAACCAAAGGAAGAATCTGGCAGGCATCAGACCCCACTGGGAACATTTCTGCATTGGGGGACAGCTCCTGACAATATCTCATACACGGTGATAGAGGTTTACCCTTATACCTACCCAGCCTCAAAGGTTAACTCCACCAACGAAAGGGCCAAAGCATTCATCAAGACAACTACAACAGGGGGTGCACATAACCCAAACACGGAACATTCCTAGAGCACCCAGCTCAAAAGATCAAGGAGACTGCACCACTGGGTCCCATAGTACACTTACTACATAGCAGTTCTTCAAATACATAGAAACAAACAAAAGAGACAGATAAATGTGGAGACAAAGAAACCCCCAAATAAAAGAAAAGGAAGAATCTCTAGTAAAAGAACTAAGTGAAATGGAGGCAAGCAATTTATCAGATATAGAGTTCAAAATAATGGTTATAAGGATGATCAAACAACTTAGTGATAACCACAAGGAACTTAATGAGAACTACAAGAACCATAGTGGGAACTACATCAGCATGAAGAAGGACATAGAAATCATGAATAAGAATCAGTTGGAAAGAAAGAATACCATATCTGACATCAAAAATACATTACAAGAAATAAAAAGTAGACTGAATGAACTAGAGGATCAAATCAACGATTTGGAAGACAAGGTATAAAAAATACCTAATTCCAGCAACAAAAAGGAAAAAGAATTCAAAAGAACAATGATATTTTAAGGGAACCGCCAGGACAACATGAAATATAACAGCATCTACATTGCATGGATACCAGAAGAAGAAAACGAGCAAGGGATAGAGAACCTGTTTAAAAAAATAACCACAGAAAACTTCCCTAACCTGTGATAGAAAAGTCACACAAGTTCTGGAAGCACAGAGAGTCCCAATTAAGATGAACCCATAGAGACCCACACCAAGACATGTCATAATTAAAATGACCAAGGTAAAAGGCACAGAGAGAATTTTAAAGGCAGCAAGAGAGAGACAGTTGCCTACAAGGGAACTCCCATAAGGCTGTCAGCAGATCACTCAACAGAAACACTTCAGGCCAGAAGGCACTGGCATGAAGTATTCCAAATAATAAAAAGCAAGAACCTGCAACCAAAAGTACTCTATATAGTCTGGTTATCATTAAAGTTGAAGGTGAAATAAAGAGCTTCCCAGAATAAAGAAGGCTAAAGGAGTTCAGTACCACCAAACCAACACTGCAAGAAATGCTAAAGGGACTGCTTTAAAAAGAAGAAATATATTGATTAAATAATTCTTTCTTGTTTAAAAAAAATCAAATAATTTTAATATGCATTTAAAAGTATTGCATTGGAAAGAGGGGGGAAGGGGAGAAAACGGGAGATATCTGTAATACTATCAACAATAAAAAATGTATTTAAAAAAGAAATATAGAGAGAAAAGTGTGGGGCGCAGCCACAGTGTTTTGGACAGGTTCAAGCCTTGGACTACTGAGAGGGCACAGTCCTCTCATTGCCACATGCAAGTCCCAGCTTGGATGGCAGAGCCTTCTCAGCACAATTATAGCCAACAGCTATAGTTGTAAGCTAGAGCCTGTGGTCCGAACACGTGGCCCCACGTACCTGAGTGATAGAGTTCAGGTGCATGTAGTTGAGTGGGACTGACACCCACGAGAATATTGTAAACAACTTGATCATGCCCTTACTTTGCCTCATGGCATCTGCTATAAAATAAAGACACGGCTTGTGGGCGTGCTTGCTGTCTCTCAGAAGCAGCGTCCCACTGAGACCCAGCTTTTGTTCTCATGTCTGTCTTTTCTTAATCCTTTCATCACCCCCACTTGGGTTCACCCTTGCGGCACAAGTGGCGCCTGAACAGGGACTGAGTTCTGCGACCAGGAACTGCGTTCTGGGACCAGGGACTGAGTTCTGGTTTGAGGAGCAACTGCAGCCCGAGGAGCCACTGCCACCCAAGGAGCAGCCCCTGAACAACTCAACATCTAGATCTGTCAGTGAGATCAAACATGGGTAGACAAAGAAACCCCCAAAGGACCAGTTCTGGGACCAGGGACTGAGTTATGAGGAACAGGGCCGGAGTTCAGGCTCCCCACAGAAAAGAACATAGGCATAAAGGGAAAACATGGCAATAAGTTCCTATCAATAATAACCTTAAATGTAAATTGATTAAATGCTCCAATCAAAAGACGTAGGGTAGCTGAATGGACAAGAAAACACAACCCATATATGCTGTCTACAATAAAGCCATCTCAAAAAAAAAGATTCACACTGGCTGAAAGTGAAGAAATGGAAAAAAATATCCACGCAAATTGAAACGAAGAAAAAGCTAGGTTAGCAATACGTATTTCTGACAAAATATACTTCAAAACAAATGCCATCAATAGAGACAAAGAAGGTCACTACTAACATTAAGGGACGATCAAACAAGAGGCTATAACCCTTATAAACATCTATGCACTCAAAATAGGAGCACTTAAATATATGTAAAAAAACCAAAACAAACAAACAAACAAAAAACAGCAAAAACTCTTGGTGGACTTTAAGGGAGAGATCAAGAAATATAGTCTTGGTAGGGGTCTTTAACACCCCACTGTCATCAAAGGATAGATCTTCCAGACCAAAAAAAAAAAAAAAATCAAGGAAATAGCGACCTTGAATGACACATTAGATCTGATGGATTTAATTTATATATACAGAAATTTCATCCCAAAGCACCAGCATTTACATTATTCTAAAGTGCAGAAGGAACATTCTCAAAGACAGGCAACAGAAGATTGAAATCATATCAAGCAACTTCTCGGATCACAATAGCTAAAACTAAAACTAAACCACACATACAAAAAAAACCTTCAAAAACATTAAAAAACATGGTGGCTAAATTGCATGTACTTAAACAATGAATGGGTTACCAATGAAATCAAGGAAGAAATAAAAATTGATGGGAAACAAATGAAAACGAATACACAACATCCCAAAATCTATACCACACAGTGAAAGCAGTAAGAGGAAAGTTCATAGTTTTACAGGCCTACCTCAAGAAGCAAGAAAAAGCTCAAATAAACAATCTAAATCCACAAAAGAATTAGAGGAAGAACAACAGGAAAAGCCCAGAATATGTAGAATGAAGGAAATAATAAAGATCAGAGCAGAAATAAATGACATAAAAACTAAAAAGACTTTACAAAAGATCAATGAAACTAAGAGCTGGTTCTTTGAAAAGTTAAACAAGATTGAGGAACTTTTAACCAGACTCATCAAGAAACAGAGAGAGAAGGTCCAAATAAATGAAATCAGAAATGAAAGAGGCACAGTAACAATTGACATCACAGAAATACAAAGGATTGTTAGAAAATATTATCAACAACTATATGCCAACAAATGGGATAGCATGGGCAAAATGGACAAATACCTAGAAACATACAATTTGCCAAAACTCAATCAAGAAGAATGAGAAAACCTAGATAAGCTGATAACGACTAATGAAATTGAAGTAATAATTTTAAAACTCCCAGCAGAATTTTTCATTTTTGTTTTTATTATTTTGTTAGCTTTTTTTTGCTTTTTTCTTTGTTCTCCTTTTTTGTTTGTTGCTTTATTTTCTACTTCTTTACACATTATTTTTTCATCATTCAATTTTATTTTATTTTTACTTGTTATTTTCTATTTTTATACCATTTTCTTAAATCAATTTTTTTGTAAATATATTATTTTGTTCCCCTTCTGTCTCTTCTAATCCACTCATCCCGTTTCTACTTCCTCTATACTGAAGTGAGGTCCTCCCCATATTTATCCA
>NW_005362713.1:345991-347580 GCF_000412655.1 Myotis brandtii | reverse complement strand
TCATTAACGAACGGGTCAATTACACCCTAGACCCAGCTACAGAGGCAGGAAGAAGGCGGCAGCGAGGGAGCAAAAGAGGAGTGTGTGGTTGTGTGGTGTGTGTGTGTGTGTGTGTGTGTGTGCGCGTGAATGAGGCACAGTTAGACCCCGCAGGACCTTTGGAGACAGGCTAACTGGGCTAGCCTAACTAGGCAGCCTCTGGTACCATTGCAAACAGTACCAGGAGGCCAGCTCTTCTTCAGAGGCCTCGCCTTTTGAAGGGGAGAGCTGATGTTACTGAGAGGCCAGCCTCACCTCCACCCAGGGTGCCCTCAGGTAACACCTGGGACTCTACAGCCAGCCCTGCCAGGGCCCTGCTACCTCGGCTGTGGTCCAACAGTCACCCAGTCTCCAGCCACCCTGGGCGCAGGATCCTGTGAGTTCTGAAGCATGCTTCCCTCTGACCAGCCCAAAGCTTTAGTCCAGGGCACTGCAACTACGTGAGCAGCAGACACATGAGCAGCCTGCCCCAGGCCTAAGAGCAGCAGCCTCATGTGGCCTGCCACTGTCCAAGGAGCATCAGCTGTGTGAGCGGCCCGGTCCCCATTCTGAGGAGCAGCAACCACGGGAGCAGTCTGACCCGTCCGAGAAGCAGCAGCTGCACGAGCAGTCTGCCTACATCTGAGGAGCGGCAGCCTTGCGCAGCCCGCCCCCATCCAAGGAGCAGCAGCTGCCATCCTGCACCAGTCCGAGGAGCAGCAGCCACACGAGCAGACCACCAACGTCCGAGGAGTGGCAGCCCTGCGCAGCATGCACCGGTCCAAGGAGCAGAGCCACACACAGCTTGCACCTGTGCGACGAGCAGCAGCCGGGTGAGTGGCCCGTCCCCGTCCGAGGAGGAGCAGCCACGCATGCAGCTCACTCCCGTCTAAAGAGCAGCAGCCGCGCAAGCAACCCACCCCTGTCTGAAGAGCAGCAGACTTGCAATCAACCTGTCCAAGTCCAAGGAGCAGTAGCCCCACAAGCAGCCCACCACATTAGAGGAACAACACCAGCGTGCAGCCAGCCCCCATTCAGGTATCAGCAGCCACGTGAGCTGTCCGCCCCAGTTCAAGGAGTAGCAGCTGCGTGTGTAGCCTGCCCCCATGCAAGGAACAGCAGCCTCGTGATCAGCACACCCTCTGTCTGAGGAACCGCAGCTGTGTGAAAAGCCTCCCCCAACCAGCCAGAGGAGGCACCACGGCTGTGAACAGCACCCACCAGAGGAGCTGCTGCCAACTGAGGAGCAGCTGCTACCACAATTGCCTGAGGAGCAACTGCAGCCCGAGGAGACACTGCCACCCAAGGAGCAGCCCCGGAACAACTCAACATCTAGATCTGTCAGTGAGATCAAACATGGGTAGACAAAGAAACCCCCAAAGGAAAGAAAAGGAGGACTCGCTAGAAAAGCAGCTAATTGAAACAGAGGCATGCAACATGTCAGAAAAAGATTTCAGATTAAGGGTCCTAGAGCGCATAAACCACATGGAGGAAAAAATCAACTTCTGCAAGAATCAAGAAGAAATGGATGAAAAAATCAACAACTTCTGCAAGAATCAAGAAGAAATGAA
>NW_005362713.1:336921-344077 GCF_000412655.1 Myotis brandtii | reverse complement strand
GCTTTCTTTATCTTTTCAAAAGAAAAGACCTAGTAAAAATGAAAATTCCAGAAATATTTGTTTTTTAGAATGAGATCAGTTTAAATTTTCCAGTGCATCACAAAACACTTCAAAAAAATTTTTTTAAATCACTAAACTGAACATACCATGTTTAAGAAAATACATGAGAACAACCTGGATTTAGGGGGTTTAGATCAAGTCTTTGAAGTATCTTAAACCTCCTTGAAACATAAAAGACTGTTTATAACTAACAGTTGCTTTGTAGAAGCAATGTTGATGAGATGTTTTAAAATTTTCTTGTAAAATTTTTATTAGAATATGTGGGTAGGGAAAAGGGAGCATCTGTATTGCAAGATGACTTCATAAAATTGATTTATTTAATCTCAGAAATGGGGAACAGGATGCTTACTGAGGAAGAGATTTATCAGTGGCTTGTATACAGGAAGCAAATGAAAATATGAAAAGCTAGATCAACATTAGTGGGCCTAATAATTTCTGAATATTAGTATAAGACAAGTGACACAGCATCTTTAATAGATTTTTATGGGTCTAGATATATTAATAAAACCCAATATCGGTGCATCCAACTTTGAGAGGAAACTATGAGACAATTGAACATATTAAATCTACTGATATATGTTTTTCTGCTAAGTTTTGCTTTTGAAGCATTTAGATCTACGAAGGAAACTTATTTGGAAATAAAGTCTGTGTTAGTATTTGGAGTTACTGACAGGGAAGGTCGTTTTTTCTAAGAGAACCATTTCACTGTCTTGCTGCATTATGTAAATTATTTAACATTTTCTTTGCAACTGATTCGCTTTTAGTTATGTGCTTTTGTAACAGTGATTATTTTGGTCAAGAGTAGGGGAAGAAATAGAGGGAGACTCAACAAAGATATAACCTTCTAAAATGTTGATTTCTCATTTCTCAGCTCTGACTTAGTCTGTTGGTCATTTATTTTGCTAATTACATCTTCTAGGAAAATGTGAATAGAAATTTGTACCACTGCTGAATCCCAAATTAATTTTTAAAAATGTTATATTAGTTTTCATTAGTAAGCTAATTAATAAAGAAGAGACTTCAAAATGTCATTTTATTTATATTCTTAACATATTATATTAACATATGATAAATAAGTATACTTATTGTATACTAATGTATATGAACAGTATTTATTTTTTCTTGTTCTCAGCACAAATACATGATAGACTTTTCAGAGTTGGTGAGGTGACTCTCCTCTCCTGCCTTTTCATCCTCATTCTCTCCAGATTCATTATTCAGAGTAGCAACTTATATTCTCTAATATTTTGTTCAAATAGCTAAACAATATCCCTTATGATATAATGAATATATTTTGATCTATTTTCACTTTAGATTTCTAAGCCTTTATTACTAGTGAATTACACTCCTAGATTTCTTAACATTTTGAAAATTTTATATTTAAATTAGTGGGTGATTTGAGAAAAGTTGTGTTTTGAGAAGGAAAGGTTTTTACATTTGTTTTATTTTGTTTTTGTTTGTTTTTTTGATGTTCAACACTGTACTCCCGACAAATTGGATATATATTCATGCTTATCTATATATATAAAACCCTAAACGACCAGTTGACCGCTTGACCGGTTGGCCGTTTGACCAGTTGCTAAGATGCACACTGACCACGAGGGGGCAGATGCTCAATGCAGGAGCTGACCCCTGGTGGTCAGTACACTCCCACAGTGGGAGCACCACTCAGCTGACCGACGGGCGCCAGACACTGGGCTCACTGCTGGCGACTGCAGCTGTGGCAGCGTGAGCCTCTCCTGCCTCAGCAGCAGCGCCACAGAGTGGTGGTGGAGGCAGGTGCCTCGGGGCTGGGGCCAGGATGAGCAGGAGCCATGCGGCGCCCGCCCGGGCTCGGGCTCCTCCCCGGTCAGTGCCCCTTCTCGCACTACTTCATCCATTGGCAGTCCGACATCCCCCGAGGGGTCCCGGATCTCGAGAGGGAGCAGGCCAGGCTGAGGGACCCCAGCAGTGCAAGAATCTGTGCACGAGGCCTCTAGTGTTGTATAAAGTGAATTACAATTAATCTTATCATAAGAATGCATGTATACTTCTTTTAAGAAATCAGTATTTTTAAATAAATATATTAAGTAAAAAAGGCAAGCTTCAAAAATGCATTTGGTATAATGTCACTTTTCTCAAAAATATATACACATAGGGTTTTCAAAAGATCTACATCAAGGTAGTATTAAGACTGTGAATGGTACCAACGGCATATTTCACAGACCTAGAACGAACTCTCCAAAAATTCATCTGGAATAAAAAAAGACCCCGAATAGCTGCAGCGATTCTGAGAAAGAAGAAAGTAGGTGGGATCTCAATACCAGATATCAAGCTGTATTACAAAGCCACTGTTCTCAAAACTGCCTGGTACTGGCACAAGAACAGACATATAGATCAATGGAATAGAATAGAGAGCCCAGAAATCAGCCCCAACCAATACGCTCAATTAATATTTGACAAAGGAGGCAAGAACATACAATGGAGTCAAGACAGTCTCTTCAATAAATGGTGCTGGGAAAATTGGACAGATACATGCAAGAAAATGAAACTAGACCACCAACTTACACCATACACAAAAATAAACTCAAAATGGATAAAGGACTTAAATATACGACCGGAAACCATAAAAATACTAGAAGAATCCAAAGGCAACAAAATCTCAGACCTATGCCGAAGCAATTTCTTCACCGATACAGATCCTAGGGCATTGGAAACTAAAGAGAAAATAAACAAATGGGACTACATCAAAATAAAAAGTTTCTGCACAGCAAAAGAAACCATCAACAAAACAACAAGAAAGCCCACTACATGGGAGAACATATTTGCCAACATTATATCTGATAAGGGCCTAATCTCCAAAATTTATAGGGAACTCATACAACTTAACAAAAGGAAGATAAACAATCCAATCAAAAAATGGGCAAAGGATCTAAATAGACACCTTTCAAAAGAGGACATTCAGAAAGCCAAGAGACATATGAAAACATGCTCAAAGTCACTAATCATCCGAGAGATGCAAATCAAAACAACAATGAGGTACCATCTCACACCTGTCAGACTGGCTATCATCAACAAATCAACAAACGACAAGTGCTGGAGAGGATGTGGAGAAAAAGGAACACTTGTGCACTGCTGGTGGGAATGCAGACTGGTGCAGCCACTATGGAAGACAGTATGGAGTTTCCTCAAAAAACAAAACATGGAACTCCCATTTGACCCTGTGATCCCACTTCTAGGAATATATCCCAAGAAACCAGAAACACCAATCAGAAAGGATCTATGCACCCCTATGTTCATAGCAGCACAATTCACCATAGCTAAGATTTGGAAACAGCCTAAGTGCCCATCAGTAGATGAATGGATTAGAAAACTGTGGTACATCTACACGATGGAATACTATGCTGCTGTAAAAAAGAAGGAACTCTTACCATTTGCAACAGCATGGATGGAACTGGAGAGCATTATGCTAAGTGAAATAAGCCAGTCAATGAAGGAAAAATACCACATGATCTCACTCATTTATGGATAATAAAGACCATTATAAACTGATGAACAAAAATAGATACAGAGGCAGAGCAGCATCGAACAGACTGTCAAACTACAGCGGGAAGGCTGGGGAGGGTTGGGGGGCGGGAAGTGGGGGTAAGAGATCAACCGAAGGACGTGTATGCATGCATATAAGCATAACCAATGGACATTAGATACTGGGGGGTAGGGTAGCCCGGGGGAATGTCAGGGGGAGAAAAAAAAAGGAGACCTATGTAATACTCGTAATAATACTTTAAGCAATAAAAAAAATAAAATAAAATAAAAACTCCCAGCAAACAAAAGTCCTGGAGACCGGATGACTTCACTGGTTTTTGCGCATAACCAATGGACATTAGATACTGGGGGGTAGGGTAGCCCGGGGGAATGTCAGGGGGAGAAAAAAAAAGGAGACCTATGTAATACTCTTTGTAATACTTTAAGCAATAAAAAAAATAAAATAAAATAAAAACTCCCAGCAAACAAAAGTCCTGGAGACCGGATGACTTCACAGGTGGTTTTTGCCAAACATTCAAAGAACTAACACCTATAATCCTCAAATTATTCCAAATAATTCAAGAGGAGAGAGGATTTCCAGGCTCTTTTTTCGAAGCCAACATTATCCTACTTCCAAAACCAGATAAAGACACTATAAAGAAATTATAGGCCAATATCCCTGATGAACATAGTTGCTAAAATCCTCAACAAAATATTAGCAAATTGGGTCCAGCAATACATTAAAAGTTCATACACCATGACAAATTGGATTTATTCTAGGGATGCAAGGCTGGTACAATATTCACAAATCAATAAATGTGGTACATCACATAAACAAAATGAAGGATAAAAATCACATGATCATATCAATTGACACAGAAAAAGCATTCAATAAAACCCAGCACCCATTTAGATAAAAACTCTTAGCAAAGTGGGAATAGAGGGATCATACCTTAACGTAATAAAGGCCATATATGAGAAACCCACAGCCAACATTATACTCAATGAGTAAAAACTAAAAACTACTAGAACTATAAAATGAATTCAGTCAAGTAGCAGGATATAAAATAAATCGAAAAATCAGTTGTACTTTTACATACCAATCATGAACTTTAGAAAGGGAAACTAAGAAAACTATCCCATTCACAACTGCTTAAAAAAATACCTAGGAATTAATTTAACCAAAGATGTTAAAGATCTGTACTCAGAAAATTTAAGACACTGAAGAAATTGAAGAAGATACAAATAAGTGGAAGCATATACAGTGTTCACGAATAGGAAGAATTAACATCATTAAAATGTCCATACTACCCCAAGCAATCTAAAGATGCAATGTAATTATTATCAAGATACCAATGGCGTATTTCACAGAACTAGAACAAGTATTCCAAAAATGTATATGGAACTACAAAGACCCTGAAGAGTAACAGTGATCTTGAGAACGAAAAACAAAGCTACCTAATATCAAACTATACTAGGAGACCATAGTAATCAAAACAGTATCACACTGGCATAACAGACACGTCGATCAATGGAACAGAATACAGAGCCCAGAAATAATCCCACAACTTTATAGTAAATTAGTATTTAACAAAGGAGGCAAAAACATACAATGGGGTAAAACTAGTCTGTTCAATAAATGGTGTTGGGAAAATTAGACAGATATATACAAAATAAAGAAATTAGACAACCAACTTATACCCTCAAAAAATAAACTCAAAATGGATTAAAGACTTAAATGTTACACTTGAAACCATAAAAATCCTAGAAGAAAACAAAGGCAATGAAATCTCGGACAATTCTAATAGCAATACATTTTCTGATATATCTCCTCAGGCAAGGGAAACAAAAAGAAAAACAAATGGGACTACATCAAACTAAAAATTTTTGCACAGCAAAGGAAACCATCAACAAAATGAAAAGACAACCCACTGAACATACTCGTCAATACATCTGATAAGGACTTAACATCCAAAATTTATAAAGAACATATAAAACTCAACATCAAAAAAACAAAGAAGCCAATTCAAAAATGACAAAGGACCTGAATAAACACTTCTTCAGAGGACATACAGATGGCCAATCTATAATAATAAAAGCGTAATATGCTAATCACACTAGACGGTCGAATGACCTTCTGGACGATCTTCTGGATGAAGCCGGGGCTGCGAGGGTCAAGACCCTTACACGAATTTCGTGCATCGGGCCTCTAGTAGGCATATGAAAGGATGCTCAATGTCATTAATTATTATAGAAATGTAAATGAAAACCACAATGAGATAGGATCTCACACCTGTCAGAATAGCTATCATCCTATATAATAAAAGCATAGTATGCAAATTGTCCCCTCGACCGGAGTTCTTCCGGGAGTAGGAACAGGGGGTGGGCCGGCCTGGGGAATGGAAGACGGCCCCAGCTGGCAGTGCTGGCAGGTGGCTAGGGGAAGGGAGGGAGGCCCTGGCCGGCAGCAGGTGGCCAGGAGAAGGGAGGGAGTTCCTGGCGCCGGTAGGCGGCTGGGGGAAGGGAGAAAGTATCCAGCCAGCAGCTGGCAGCCGGCAGCCGCTAGGGACCCTACCAGTGCACAAATTTCGTGCACTAGGCCTCTAGTCTACACTAATAAAAGAGAAACATGGTAATTGACGTACGACCACTACCCTTTTCATTGGCTAATCAGTGAGTATATGCAAATTAACTGTCAGCCAAGATGGCGGCCGGCAGCCAGGCACTGAAGCGAGCACGACGCTTGCTTGCTGCAGATTCCAACATTCCCCGCCTCACTTGCCGGCCTCTCTGCAAGTCTAAGCAACTATATACTATGTTGCAAATAAGAAGGTAAACAAAACCCCAGAAAACAGCCGGACTGAAACCCAGCCGGACCGAAACATTGTATCCATGTTTTCAGCAGCGAGGCCTCAGAGCTAAAGCTGGCCCAGGATAAAAAAAAAGAAAAAAGAAAACAAGGAGCGGTTGGAAGCTTCAGTCACTCGCCAGCCGGAAAACAGCCCTCAGCCCCTCACCCAGACTGGCCAGGCACCCCAGTGGGGACCCACACCCTGAAGAGTGTGTGACCAGCTGAAAACAGCCCTCAGCCCCTCACCCAGGCTGGCCAGGCACCCCAGTGGGGACCCACACCCTGAAGAGTGTGTGACCAGCTGAAAACAGCCCTCAGCCCCTCACCCAGGCTGGCCAGGCACCCCAGTGGGGACCCACACCCTGAAGAGTGTGTGACCAGCTGAAAACAGCCCTCAGCCCCTCACCCAGGCTGGCCAGGCACCCCAGTGGGGACCCACACCCTGAAGAGTGTGTGACCAGCTGAAAACAGCCCTCAGCCCCTCACCCAGGCTGGCCAGGCACCCCAGTGGGGACCCCCACCCGGAGCCAGGACACCCTTCAGGGCAAACCAGCCAGCCCCTACCCATGCACCAGGCCTCTATCCTATATAGTAAAAGGGTAATATGCCTCCCAGCACCGGGATCAGCGGAGCAGCGAGGCTCCCGGCACCGGGATCAGCATGACAGGGGGCAGCGCCCAAACCCCCTGATCGCCCTGCGGCTCTGTGTGTGACAGGGGGCAGGGCCACAACCTCCCTATC
>NW_005362713.1:326972-336524 GCF_000412655.1 Myotis brandtii | reverse complement strand
GCAACCTCCCGATCCGCCCTGCTCTGTGCATGACGGGGCGGCGCCCCAACTCCCCAATCGGCCCTGCTCTGAGCCTGACCAGGGGCTGCACTTAGGGATTGGGCCTGCCCTCTGCCACCCGGGAGCAGACCTAAGCCAGCAGGTCGTTATCTCCCGAGGGGTCCCAGACTGCGAGAGGGCACAGGCTGGGCTGGGGGACCCCCCTCCCCACCCCCCCAGTGCACAAATTTTTGTGCACCGGGCCTCTAGTCTATATATAAAAGCCTAAACAACTGTTACGACCAAACGACCAGAATGACCGGATGACCAGCCAGTAGCTATGATGTGCATTGACCTTGCTGCTGGGGCCCCAATAGCCCTGAATCTGGTTCACCCACACCCCAGACCCAGACAAGAGAGAGGAGGGAACCTGATTCCTCATGGACTCGACCATTGGTTAGCTTGCTGCTGGGTCCAACCTCCCATGGTCCCTCCCCCCAGCCAGCCGGCCTCCCTCTTGTGGTACCTCCCCTCAGCAGGCTGGCCCCCCATTGGCCTTGATTGGGGGGAGGAGGGAGAGTGGACAACCAACCTGCCACGGTCCCTCCCCCTGGCAGGCTACCCCCTTCCCCAATTGGCCCTGATGGCCAGCCAGGCCGAGGGACCCCACCCATGCATGAATTCGTGCACCGGGCCTCTGGTCAATAAATAATGGCAAGGCTGTGGAAAAAAGGGAACCCTAGTGTACTGTTGGTGGGAATGCAGATAGATGTAAACATGCACTTTGGAAAGCAGTATGGAGTTACCTCAAAAAATTAAAAATGGAACTTTTGTATAACTCAGTGATTCCACTTCTGGGAATTTATCTGAAGAAACCAGAAACACTGATTCAAAAGAATAGATGCACCCTATGTTCAATGCAGCATTATTTACAGTAACCAAGATTTGGAAGCAGCCCAACTGTCCATCAGTAGATGAGTGGCTGAAACAGGTATGGTACATTTTCACAATGGAATACTACTCAGCTGTAAGAAAGAAAAGTTTACCCTTTCTGACATTATGTATGGACCTGGAGAACATTAAGTGAAATAAGCCAGTGAGAGAAAGACAGGTACCATATGATTTCACTCATATGTGGAATCTAATGAACAAAATGAACTAACAAGCAAAATAGAGACAGATTTATAGATGGCAGGCTGTGGGGCGGGGGGGTGAGCAAACAAAAAGAGAGAGAGAGAGAGGAGAGAGAACTCACTGAAATGGACAACAGCAGTGACTGAGTAGAAGAGGCTATAGGGGGTATAAATTGTGATGGAAAAAATAAAATAAAGGAAAAAATTAAGTCTTAAATGTAACAAAAATTAAAACAACTAGAAGTTAATAAAATAATAATAAATACATAACATTATTAAGCTCTTGATATATCCCTTGCACCAAGCATTATGACCTTATTTAATGTTAACAACAACCCCATGAGGTATTCAGAGATGATATTCAAAATACTTAATAACCAATATCACGTGGCTGCTACACCATTCAGGCATGTACTTCCTAATGTCAGCCTTGGAGATAGGTACTGTTATTATCGCCACATTGCTTTTTAAAAAGGAACAAACATAGAGAATCCAAGATATACAGCTAGTACATGACAGAGATTGGCTTTTTAATTTCCTTGTTCCAGAACCCTGGCTCTTCGTTACTGTCCTACACTGCCTCTCAATATAAAAAATACAGCGGTATGGCTGGCCTAGGATGGGTAGGATATCTTACACACACAAACACACACACACACACACACATACACACACACACACGTACACAACACCTCACAAAACCATAATAAAAACATTACTAAGTTTAGTCTATCAAAATTTAAAACTATACATGGTAGCAGGCACAATACACAAAGTTAGAAATCACTGGCTGAGAAAAGATTATTTATGACACACTTAACAAGAATTCAATCCTGGCTGATTTTGCTCAGTGATTAAAACATTGGCCTGTAGACCAAAGTGTTGCAGGTTCGATTCCAGGTCAAGGGCTCATACCTCGGTTGCAGGTCCGATCCCCAACCCCAGTTGGGGCACAAGCAGAGGCAACCAATCAATATGTCTCTCTCAGGTCAATGTCTCTCTGTCTCTCTCTATCCCTCTCCCTCTCCCTCTTTGTCCTTCCTTCCCTCCCTCCCTTCCACTCTAAAAATCAATGGAAAAGTATCCTCAGGTAAGAATTTAAGAAAATAAAGAATTAAATTCAGACCACACAAGACACTTTTCCTTATCAATAAGATAAAGGCAGGAACTCAAGCAGGAGCTGGTGGGCACCATGGCTAGGATCACCACCACTGAGGCAGTGAAATGCAAGACCCCAGTTCTGCAGCAGCAGGCCGATGGTGCCGGAGAGAGGGCCGAGCGCCTCCAGGGGGAAGTGGAGGGAGAAAGGTGGGCCGGAAACAGGCTGAGGCTGAGGTGGCCTCCTTGAAGCGTAGGATTCAGCAGGTTGAAGAGGAGCTGAACCATGCACAGGAGCACTGGCCACTGCCCTGCAAAAACTGGAGGAAGCTGCTGATGAGAGCGAGAGAGGTATGAAGGTTACTGAAAATCAAGCTGTAAAAAAGATGAAGAAAAGATGAAACTCCAGGAAATCCAACTCTAAGAAGCTACACACATTGCAGAAGAGGTAGATAGTGAAGCACAGTAATCCCTCCTTTGGAAAACTGCTGTTTGAAAATGCTGTTTGAACTACTCTGTTATTCTTAGTCTCTTATTCTGTAGGTCAACTCTTATTTTTAGATAGTCCCTTATTTGTAAATTAACTGTTTTAGTTTGAATAGAAAAAGATAAAAACTTAACTGTCTGACCTTGCAAGCTAGCCATCTAACGTAAGGGGCTGATACACTAATACTGATAATATTCTCATGCCAGGTGTTTGTTACATACGATATGTACTCAAGATTACAAGTTGTCTGTATAGATATGACAGGTGTTTGTTAGATACAATATATACTCAAAGTTACAAGCTGTCTGCAAAAATAACGTACACAAAGACCTAGAAGGGTATAAAAAGGGAATACTCCTTCCTTCGTTTGTTCAGAATTTGACAAAGATACTCTGCTCTGAACCCTCGCACAATAAAAGACTCCTAATTAATTGGCTTGTTAAGGCATCTTGTATCTAGCTAGCTGATTTACGATACATTTGAAGGCCCCAGCGAGATAAGGGACAGGTGCCTATAGGCACCTGGTCTCAGATGCCTAGGACTGAAGGCCTCCCCTGCCTGGCTGCCAGGCCCTGAGGATCTCTAGGCGAAGGTATCACCTGATGAAGTTCCAGGGCCTCAGACACACTTCTCGGTGGTCTTGACAGCCAGACAAGGGACACCTGACTTGCCCTTGCACTCTTTTGGAATCATCGAAAAAAGCCTCCGGAGGTAAGCAAATTCAAATTCAATTAAGGAATTTTGAGTTCACTTTTCTGTTTGTTTGCTTGGGACTAGTCATCTTGCTACCAAGAGAAGGACTGGATGCAGTCTTAACTTCTCCGGTAGGTTCTCACTGAGACGTTGGTCAAGAACATTGTCTTGGGGCGTGGGTGCCAGGAATGCCCCCATGTCCACTGGGGGAGTTAGGCAGTGTTTCAGTTATCTGTTTAACCCCCAAGTGTTTGGGGGAGTTGGGCAGTGTTTTGGTTATCTGCTTAATTCCCAAGAGTGCTTGTCTACTGAAAGAGTGTGTTTGTCTGGATGTTTGTCTGTCTGTCTCAGCAGAACTATCTGTTCATTAACTGGTTTATAAATAAGTGTGAGAGCCTCCATAAAAGCAAAAGCTACTTTGATTTATTCTGCACTTCTGTTGACTCCTCTGGCTGAGTGCTCTGATGGACTGCAAAATTCCCCAAGCAGCTGAGAGATTTCTTTTCTTTTCTCTGGGGTTTTTGCTCTGTCAAAGAGGGAATCGGCCTGCTTAGCTAATAAAATTTCTGTCTATATTTGTAATTTCACTGTATTAGGTTAAAATTTTGGAATTCTAGGGTTGATTTAAATGTATAAATTTATGAAGGTTGTAGCCCAGAGAAGGTTAGAACAAAGGCCGGCTAAGTTCCAAGATTACTTGTAAGGAAAAGCAAGAAAAAAGTCTTTCAAGTTAACCATTTACAAAGGAGGCGTGAAAATTTCAAGGAACAAAGGACCTGTTATTTACAGCTTTCTTATCTCCTCTGGCTGACAGAGGTTTCCAAGGGCAGAAAAAGAGGCAGGACTTGCTAAACTCCGCAGGGTGGAGAGATTTACAGGGCCCTGCCCTAAAGCTTGTTGGGTTAAGATTAGATTATAACCACAGCTTGTGTAAGGCGAGAGGGAAAGACTGCCAGATTTTTATGACTTTCCTGGGTGATTTCTGCTAACTTTTCATAATTAACTGCTTTATTGGCTATCTTTTTCAGCCCTTCTAGCAAGCAGAGAATCATGTGGTCCCGAGACCTGCGACCTGCCTGCCCTTCCTGATAGATTTACAGTGGGTCTCTATGAGGGACAGCATCCACTCTGACTAGGGGAGGAAGAGAGCTGAAAACTGCTCTGGAGCAGGTGTGAGATAGGGTGGAGGCGGTGGGATTTGCTAGGTAGGGTAATAGGCTCTCAGCCTGCTGAGATAGAGAAGCCCTAGGGCCTAGGCTAAGGGACCAGGGGATGCTTGGAGAGATCAAAAGTAATAAGGAGGAGAATTTGAGATCCTCTAGGGCAGCGGTTCTCAACCTGTGGGTCGAGACCCCTTTGGGGGTCAAACGACCCTTTCACAGGGGTCGCCTAAGACCATTGGAAAACACATATATAATTACATATTGTTTTTGTAATTAATCACTATGCTTTAATTGTGTTCAATTTGTAACAATGAAAATACATCCTGCATATCAGATATTTACATTACGATTCATAACAGTAGCAAAATTACAGTTATGAAGTAGCAACGAAAATAATTTTATGGTTGGGGGTCACCACAACATGAGGAACTGTATTAGAGGGTCGCAGCATTAGGAAGGCTGAGAACCACTGATCTAAGGGCTTAGAGTAAAAAAAAAAAAAACTTTGAGGGAAAACAACTGTTACAGAGAGAAGAATGTGTCCTTAAGTGTAAAAAGCCTAAATATACAGGATCTCAGACCACTTGCCTTGTTTCCCCTGCTAAGGACAGAGTAATAGTTAATGCAGAAAGGGGAGGGAGCAGGAAGAGATAGGTTTTTTTAAATTTTTGCTTATCTGAGCTATGCTGAACTCAAGGCCACAAGCTTTCTGCAAAGCACAATAAATCTTTCTCTACCCCATTTTATTCTCTTTAACCCTTCCAATACACATAGAGAAAATCTCATTGTCCAGCCAGATTAAAAAGGTTTTTGTCTCTGAGCTTAAGGGGGGGCGGGGGCAGGAATGGGTGGGTGCTTCTTAGGCTGCGTCAAAATATTCAATAAAGGAACTTTAGGATATAATATTTTATTGGCCTTACTAGGAAAAAAATTAATTCTATAGTCAAGACCAAATCCCAAGGTTATTAAGGTATAATAAAGAATTTAAATAAAACTATTAAAAGGCTCAGAAAATCTATGTACATAAAAATAAGGCAAAAACAGAAAACTAACATAATATAAAATGTTACACGTTTTAATTTGCCTGCTCGTAGTTTGCTAAAGGTATATTTTCTTGATAGCAAAAGTATATTTAAAGTGTGTTCATAAATGTTAATCTAAGAAATGCTAACTGTTTACTTTTTGGTAATCATTAAAGGATTAAGGTTTCTAAGAATAAGAAATTCTAATACAATTTGAAGAAAAAAAGAAAGAGAAGGCCAGTACAAGTTACTGAAAATGAAAATACTTAATAGAAGGTCTGAGGCAGGACACAGAAAGAAGGTTTAAAGACTAATTTGAAAGTATAAAATTTGTAAAGGTTATGAAAAATGTTAAAAGGAAATCCAACTAGTATTATTATAATAATCTATTCATGAACCCCGTCTACCCTGGTTATATATCTTGTATGTCTTCTTTGGCTTGCCCTTTTCAGTTATTTATTAGGATCCTCCTAGAGGACATAACCTGGTCTTTCCCTTCCTCCCTCACTCCTGATCCAGACAGCATCTGTGACTGGACTGAAGATCTTTTCTTTCAGGAGGCCCTCGAGGCTTTCAGTCCACAAAAAATTTCCCTGCACACCCTTGTCATCCTCTGCCTTCTTTTCCAGTCCAACTGAGAGTCATTTTTCTCCACAGGTCAGACCCCAGCCTCGGGGAGGGAGGACTGCTACAGCAGCAGCCTGTAGTTTACTCTGAAACTCTCGCTGTTTCTATTTCTCCTCTCTGTGGGAATTGTCTTCCTCTGCTTCACAATAGGTGGGGGATGCAGGCAGTGACCTGACACCCGAGCAGCAGCCCAATGAATTATGAGTGTTTTACAACACACAATGAAAAAACTTAAACATTTGACTTACTGCTTAAAAGTAAAAATGACAAGCAATAGGCCCTGGAATCTGTGAAAAGAGCCAACAATAGAGCTGGTAAAAGTTTTCTGGTTGCAAATATAATGAAAGGGTTAAAACTTCAAAACAGCTGCTGGTACAGCAAGAAGTTAACAGGAAAGAAGACACTCCTTTAAATTGGAGGGCTCAGGACTTTAAACTCTCCTGGGGAAGTTGAGAAAGTTAACCCCTTAGACCAAGGAGTAGGCAAGACACCCAGTTAGGTGGGGGTCTAGATGCCCCATGCTGGCAAGGGAGCCCACAGAGGAGGCCACAGTCTCTGCCAGGAAAAAGGACAGGTGGAAAGGCAAGGGCCTGATGCCCAAGCCGCCACTGGAGCGCTTTGCAATGTACAAACTTGTCTCTCCCTGCAGCCCAGGCTGTGTTTAGTTTACTGCTTAGAGTCAAAGGGTAGCAGAAGGTAAAGAGAAGGCATTCTCCCGGGACCGGAGAGTCTTCAGGAATTTCAGACTCTCCTAGGGAGGAGGAGTCGGACTGAGGGACTGGCTGAAACCCCACTGGGCTGGGAGGACCTGAGGCTGCATGTTAAACTTGTAGACTACAGGCTGCTGGGCAGATATCCAAGCCCAGTTGTGTAAAGATTAGCTGCCTGTGTACAGCAAAACAACTTTCTCCCATGCCAGAATACATTCTAGGGATATTGGACAGACTGTGTTTGCACACAGAGAGAAAAATTGACCGCCTCACACAAGCCCTGACAGTGGCTTACAGAGAACTGTGCAAGGTGACTCCCCTGCTACACGCCCAGGTGGCGGTTGTAGCCAAGAGCATGGATCACCCTGCATAGCATTAGAGCAATGCCCTACATGATGGACTTGGCTGATGCCTTCTGCTCATGAACATGGCTCCAGAGAGTCAAGGACAGTTTTGCTTTGTGTAGGAAGGGTCGACAGTGAACTTTAGTTGCCCGCCCTCAAAGATATTTGTATAGCCCTACCATGTTCCATGTTTAGTAGCACAAGATTTGGCTGCCTGAAGTGGCCACAGTGCCAATATTGTACTTCATTGTGTTAATAATATTGTATTAACCTTTAATTGCCAAGAGATGGATGAGCAGATCAGACTGATGGGCCAGAACCTGAAGTGTCTGAGTGCTGCTGAAGAAAAGTACTCTCAAAAAGAAGACAAATATGAAGACGAGATAAAGACTCTTACTGATAAACTCAAGGAGGCAGAGACCAGTGCTGAGTTTGCTGAGGGATCGGATGGGTAGCCATGCTGGAAAAGACGAGGATTTGGAAGATAAACTGAAATGCACCAAAAAGGAACACCTCTGTACACAAAGGAGGCTGAACTTGACTCTGCTGGACCTGAATGAAATGTAGAGCCACCCAGTCCCGCCCTGCAGCTGCTCCTCCCTTGGACCCTGACACCCCCTGAGGCCAGCCTGCTTGAAGCTGACCTTTAAACTGAGGGCTGATCTTTAATTGGAAAGCTGCTTTCTCCTTTCACTGCCTCCCACTGCCCCCCCCCCACCCGTGTCTTTTTCACCAAATTGTCTCTGCCTCTCCTCAGAGATTTTGATTGGGCTAGACACAGCGGTTCTCAACCTGTGGGTCGCAACCCCTTTGGCGGTCGAACTACCCTTTCACAGGGGTCACCTAAGACCATCCTGCATATCAGATATTTACATTACAATTCATAACAGTAGCAAAATTATAGTTATGAAGTAGCAACGAAAATAATTTTATGATTGGGGGTCACCACAACATGAGGAACTGTATTAGAGGGTCGCGGCATTAGGAAGGTTGAGAACCACTGATTTAAGGGAATGTGAGCACAATGCAAAGTGTCTTTAAAAGCATGTTGTGATGTACACTTTTTGTAATTACCTTTTTTGTTGTTGATGTGGCAACCATTTGTAAAAAATTCCAAATAATTCCACAGTTCTAAAGCAGCAGTCTAATCCCTTTCTCACTTTGAGGAGGTACTTTTTCAGTTTAGTTCATATTGCCCTCTCCATAGATGAGGGAAAGAGGTATGGGCCTGTCTTACTGAGAGCCACATAGAGCCCAGAGAACGACTCCACTATGGGGAATCGTTGCTTTGTGCAGAGTACTAGCCAAATCAGAAAGGTGATTCCAGGAGTTAGCCAAAAAAAAGGGGGGGGGGTGATGTTTAGGTTTCAGCTTTTAAGGTATCTTTGGGCAATTTATTTTTTTCATCAGAAGTGACCAAATTAAAATGGTGAGAACTCTCTGTCTGAGACCAAATCCTTGTCCCATCTCTACCCTTTCCCCAGTGGTTCCCAGAATGGAGTATGTGCTCCTTATGTTGAAGTGACCAGTTATTTGCTCTCCTGCCTCCTTGAATGAAAGAAAATTATGATTTTATCACTGATTAAGCCAAATGAAACTCATCTCATTAATCTCTTCTGGGTCTGAAGCTGCTGTCTCTATAAGTGCCATCTCATTGTGCTTTGTATCAGTTAGTGGAGACAAATCTTGAATAGTTTATGTATAAAATTTTTTAAATTTTGTAACCAAAAAGACCCCGAACAGCCATAGCAATCTTGAGAAAGAACAACAAAGTTGGAGGAATCACAATACCAGATTTCAAGTTATACTACAAAGCCACTGTGCTCAAAACAGCCTGGTACTGGCACAAGAACAGGCATACAGATCAATGGAACAGAACAGAAACCCCAGAAATTGACCCCAGCCATTATACTCAATTAATATTTGACAAAGAAGGCAAGAACATACAATGGAGCAGAAACAGTCTCTTCCATAAATGGTGTTGGGGAAATTGGACGGGTACATGCAAAATAAAAGAAACTGTCCAACTTAAACCATACACAAGAATAAACTCGAGGCAAGATGGCAGTGATATAGGCAGACGGGTCCCAGGTCTTGTCCCGGAGCAAATGGAGTAAGCAGCTGAAACTAATAACACCCACCCCGAATTGGCGAAATTACTCAGCTGGTGAGACGGTTTGCAGCCGGGAAGGGCAGAGCTCCCCTGGAAAGGTAAAAAACCAGGGATCTGGGCAGGAAACTTTGCCAGACCTCTGAGCCCAGAGGGTCGGAGGGAGACCGCGTGGCAGACAGCCGC
>NW_005362713.1:321387-326618 GCF_000412655.1 Myotis brandtii | reverse complement strand
TTTTTAACTAGTTTTATTACCGCTACCATTTTACCATTTTTTAAAGTGTCATTTTCTTTTCTTTTATTTTTTTTATTTTTTTATTTTGGGACTAATGTCCTCCATTCTATTTTCATCGTTCCTTTAGCAACATTTTTCTCTACCTCAATTTGCCTCTGTGCTAAACCCTCTTCCCCACTTTTTCCCTTTTGTTGTCCTGTTTCTCTTACCCTACTCCAGGTTTAGATCTTCCCTATTCTTTTTACCCCCTGTCAAAATTTCACCCTACTTATATACCCTATGTCCAATCCCCTGCTCTAAATCCTTATACACCTTTCCCTTATCTTCCTTCACTATCCAAATTTTTTTCTTCTTCTTCTTCTTTTCTCTCTCTATTGTTTATTGTTGTTTGCTCGATTGACGAGTATATTGGGGGTTTTTTTAGGATCGTTTGTGAGGTTAGTCTGCTTATTCTTTTTATTTTTCTCCCCCCGCCCCCCGGTTATTTCTGTGCTTCTGTTTTCCCTTGCGTCGCTTGATATTATTGGTTGTTTGTAGTTTGTATTCATCTCCAGGAATCTGCTGCTGTAAATTGTTGGTATTAGTGGCGGTTCTATAGGAGTTTTCCCCTCATATAAATAGTCTCTTCCCCTCTTATACTTCACTCTCTTTTCTCTCTTACTTTTTTTTTTCTTTTTCCTCTTCTTTTTTCCCCTCCCTTTTTCCAATTTTATTTTTGCACTCCTTTTTTTTTCTTTTTTCTTTCTTTCTTTTTTCTCTTCTACCTTTTTCTCTTCTTTCTTCCTTATCTCCTAACTCTCTTAGCTCGGGTGGCCACCTTTATTTGGGGTTATTGATATCGTAAATACATTCGTGTTCAGTGCCTGGTACGTTGTGCCTTGTTGTGTTGTATTTTGTGCCTTTAAATCAACGCAGCAGATTCAAGCAACAGCGGCCTCCTGATCTCCACACGCTCTGTCTGGGGAACAGTTACTGTGTGTGAAGCCTCCCTCCACCTGCCAGAAGAGCCACCACAGCTGTGAACAGCACCCACCAGAGGCCCTGCTATCAACGGAGGAGCCACTGCTACCACAACCGCCCAAGGAGCAACCACAGCCCGAGGAGCCACTGCCACCCAGGGAGCAGCCACTGAACGACTCAACAACTAGATATGTCAGTGAGATCAAACATGGGTAGACAAAGAAACCCCCAAAGGAAAGAGAAGGAGGACTCGCCAGAAAAGCAGCTAAGTGAGACAGAGGCATGCAACATGACGGAAAAAGAATTCAGAATAAGGGTCCTAGAGTACATGCACCGGTCGGAGGAAAAAATCAATACCATATGCAAGAAGCTAGAAGAATCAGATGAAAAATTCAATACCATATGCAAGAAGCTAGAAGAATCAGATGAAAAATTCAATACCATATGCAAGAAGCTAGAAGAATCAGATGAAAAATTCAATACCATATGCAAGAAGCTAGAAGAATCAGATGAAAAATTCAATACCATATGCAAGAAGCTAGAAGAATCAGATGAAAAATTCAATACCATATGCAAGAAGCTAGAAGAATCAGATGAAAAATTCAATACCATATGCAAGAAGCTAGAAGAAACAGATGAAAAAATCAACAACTTAAGTAAGGCCCAAGAAGAAATGAAGAGTGATATAGCTGCCATAAAAAACTCCATTGAAAGTATCAACAGTAGACTAGGAGAAGCGGAGGACCGAATTAGTGAATTAGAAGACAAGGAAGCAAAACACACCCAAACTATACTGCAAATGGAGAAAAAAATTAAAAGACAGGAGGAGAGCCTAAGGGAGCTTTGGGACAACATGAAACGAAACAACATACGAATAATAGGGGTGCCAGAACAACAGAAAGATGAACATGGATTAGAAAACCTATTCGAAGAAATAATATCAGAAAACTTCCCTGAGGTGGGGAAGAAAAAAGTCACACAAGCCCAGAGAGTCCCAAACAAGGTGAATCCGAAAAGACCCACACCAAGACACATCATAATTACCATGGCAAATGTTCAGGACAAAGAGAGAATCTTACAGGCTGCAAGAGAGAGACGGAAAGTTACATACAAGGGATCTCCCATTAGATTATCAAATGATTTCTCAACAGAAACACATCAGGCCAGAAAAGAATGGACAGAAATCTACAAAGTGATGCAAAGCAAAGGACTGAATCCAAGAATACTCTATCCAGCAAGGCTTTCATTCAAAATTGAAGGGGAAATAAGAAGCTTCACAGACAAAAAAAGGCTAAGGGAGTTTATCACCACCAAGCCAGCCATGCAAGAAATGCTAAAGGGACTGGTGTAAAAAGAAGAAATAACAAGCTCAGAAAGAAAACAGCCACACACACAAAAAAAGAAATGGCTACAAACAAGTACCTTTCAATAATAACTTTAAATGTAAACGGACTAAATGCTCCAACCAAAAGACATCGAGTGGCTGAATGGATAAAAAAACATGACCCATACATTTGCTGTCTACAAGAGACCCACCTCATTAGAAGGGACTCACACAGACTGAAAGTGAAGGGATGGAAAAATATCTTTCAGGCAAATGGAAAGGAAAAGAAAGCTGGGGTAGCAATACTTATATCCGACAAAATAGACCTCAAAGTGAAGGCCATAACAAGAGATAAGGAAGGCCACTTCATAATACTAAAGGGATCAATACAACAAGAAGATATAACCCTGGTAAACATATATGCACCCAATGCAGGAGCACCCAAATTCATAAAAAAACTCCTGGAAGATATCAAAGGAGAGATCGACAACAATACAATCATAGTAGGGGACTTTAATACACCACTGACACCACTGGATAAGCCCGCTAGACAAACAATCAGCAAAGAAACAGCAATCCTAAATGACTCACTAGATCAGATGGACTTAATTGACATCTTCAGAACACTTCACCCCAAAGCCATGGAATATACATTCCTCTCAGGTGCTCATGGGACATATTCAAAAATAGACCACATATTGGGTCACAAGCAAAGTCTCCCCAAATTCAAGAAGATTGAAATCATAAAAAGCTTCTTCTCAGACCACGATGGCATAATGTTAGAAATAAACTACAATAAAAACAACCCAAAATACTCAAACACTTGGAAGCTGAATAGCATGTTATTAAATATTGATTGGGTTACCAATGAGATCAAAGAAGAAATTAAAAACATCCTGGACACTAATGACAATGAAAACACAACAATCCAAAACCTTTGGGACACAATGAAAGCAGTCCTGAGAGGGAAGTTTATAGCTCTACAGGCCTACCTCAACAAACAAGAAAAAATGGTAGTAAATCATCTAACTTTACAACTCAAAGAATTAGAAAGAGAGCAACAAGATAAGCCCAGAGTGAGCAGAAGGAAGGAGATAATAAAGATTAGAGCAGAAATAAATGACATAGAGACCAAAAAAACAATACAGAAAATCAATGAAACCAAGAGCTGGTTCTTTGAAAGGATAAACAAGATTGACAAACCTCTAGCCAGGCTCACCAAGAAGCAAAGAGAGAGGACCCAAATAAACCAAATCAGAAACGATAGAGGCGAAATAACAACAGACCCCACAGAAATACAAATGATTGTTAAAAAATACTATGGACAGCTCTACTCCAACAAACTAGACAACCTGGAGGAAATGGACAAATTCCTAGGAAAATACAACATTCCAAAACTCAATCAGGAAGAATCTAAAAATCTCAATAGGCCAATAACTATGGAAGAAATTGAAGCAGTCATCAAAAAGCTTCCAGCAAACAAAAACCCAGGACCAGAGGGCTTCACAGGGGATTTTTACCAAACATTCAAGGAAGAACTAAAACCTATCCTCCTCAGACTACTAAAAAGGGAATTGCCTCATGACCCAGTGAGTCCACTTCTGGGAATATACTAGTATCTTATTAAACCCAAAACACTTATTCAAAATAATATATGCATTCCTATGTTCATAACAGCATAATTTACAATAGCTAAGATTTGGAAACAGCCTAAGTGCCCATCAGCAGATGAATGGATAAAAAAACTGTGGTACATTTACACAATGGAATACTATGAGGCAATAAAAAAGAAAGAACGTTTACCATTTGCAACAGCATGGATGGACCTGGAGAGTATAATGCTGAGCGAAATAAGCCAGTCAGAGAAAGATAAGTATCACATGATCTGACTCATATGTGAAATCTAATGAACCAAATAAATTGATGATCCAAATTAGACCCAGAGACATAGGAGCATGAACAGACTGTTGAACCTCAGAGGGAAGGCAGGGGATGGTGAGTGGGAAGAGATCAACCAATGAACTTGTATGCATTCTAGTATATGTATAACCTATGGACACAGACAATGGGGTGGTGAGGGCCTGGGAGGAGGAGGTGGGATGGGAGCCTGCTGGAAGTGGTTAGTGTGGGGAAAAACAAGGACCTATGTAATACTTTTAACAATAAAGATTTTTAAAAATAATAATAGTAAGATAAAGGTAAAAAAAACAAACAGGAAAAATCAACAAAGTAGATAAGGAAACCAAACAGCCAGTAAATGTAAGAAAAATTATAAAATTAATAGAAATATAAATGTAAATTAAAATGACATACTATTTCACATTCACGAGACTGCATACATTTTTTTAAAATCAGATAACAGCAAGCAGGGTAAAGATAAGGAACAACAGAAATCTTCATTCACTGCTGAGAAGTATAAATTAGTAGAACTATTTTAGAGAGATATGTGACTGCATCTAGTAAAGTTGAAGATCCATATATCCTCTGACCCAGTAATAGTATTCCTAGGTATACATCCTAGAGAAACCCTGACATGTACATCAAAGAGATATGAATAAGAGTCTTTACTGCTGCACTATCTTAATATTTTTAATATTACTGAGGAATAGCTCAAATGTCCATTAGCAGGGGAAGAGAGAGAAAAATGATATATTTAAATTGTATTATATAGGATACTAGAGGCCCGATGCATGAAATTCGTGCAAGAGTAGGCCTTCCTTCCCTCCCGCTGCCTGCACCAGCTTCCCTCTGGCACCCAGGACCTGGGCTTCCCTCCAGCTGCTGGCAGGCACCCGGAACCCGGGCTTCCCTCGCAGCCCCGGCTTTGTCCGGAAGGTCGTCCGGAAGGACATCCGGAAGGACATCCGGAAGGACGTCCAGTCTAATTAGCATATTATACTTTTATTATTATAGACTAGAGGCCCGGTGCATGAAATTCATGTAAGGG
>NW_005362713.1:319750-320863 GCF_000412655.1 Myotis brandtii | reverse complement strand
CTCCCCCAACTGCACCACCCCCCCGCCGGCCTGGTCACCCCACACAGCCTGCTGTTCAGTTGTTTGGTCACCCCTCACTAACGCCCCAGCCAGCCTGGTCGCCCCACACAGCCTGCTGTTCAGTCATTTGGTCGTCCCTAACCGCCCCCCACCAGCCTGGTTGCCCCCAACTGCCTCCCCTGCTGGCCTGGTCACCCCCAACTGCCCCCCCTGCCATCCTGGTCACCCCTCATGGCCCCCCCGCCAGCCTGGTCACCCCATGCCGCCTGCTTGTTCAGTCGTTTGGTCGCCCCTCACTAACCCCCCTGCCGGCCTGGTCGTAGGCAGCCATCTTGTGAGGGTGTGGGGGTTAATTTGCATATTACCTCTTTATTATATAGGATTATAAATATTACACAGCAATAAAAATGAACAAGCTACACCTATAATATAAAAACACATGTAACATAAACATAAAATTGAGTAAAAAAATTACAGAACATTATGTATCACTTAAATAAGTTGGAAAACATTAATATAAAACAATATTATGTATTGTTTACAGATATGTAAATGTATTAAAGGTTAAAAAATTAATATGGCCTACATAACATAGCTTAAAATTCATTGTTTTAAAGCAAGGCACATTAGAACAATGAACATTGTTTTAAAGCAAGGCACATGACCACCTTTACATTTATTATTAGAGTGCTACTGAATGCACAATTTAGTATATAACAATGCCTTCTCTTTATGACACATCAGTGCATATATTGGGGGGTGGGGAGAAATGAAAAGTCAATGCTCTAATTTCCATGTCAAAAATTTGGAAAACAGCAAAATTATACTAAAAGAAAGTAGAAAGAAGGAAATAAAGATATGAGACAAGATTAGTAAAACACAAAAATAGTAAACGACAAAAATCAGCAAAGCCCAAACTTGGTTCTTTGAAATGAAAAAGAGAGGAAACACCAATTACCAATATCAGCAATGAAAACATAGACATCACTCCAAGTCTATAAAGATGTTAACAAGATAAGATAATCCTAAACAACTTTCACCAACAAATGACAACTTACTAGTAGATAAAATGAACAAATTCTCAAAAACCAACACAAAAAGAAATACATATAT
>NW_005362713.1:296063-319681 GCF_000412655.1 Myotis brandtii | reverse complement strand
TTCCACGCTGCCCCCTGGTGGTCAGCCCATGTCATAGCGAGCAATCGAACTCCCCATCAGTCGAACTCCCAAGGGGACACTTTGCATATTAGACGTTCATGTATATATACTAGAGGCCCAGTGCCCGAAAATTCATGCACTGGGAGGAGGGGGTCCTCAGCCCAGCTACCCCCTTTCACAGTCCAGGAGCCCTCAGGGGATGTCCTACTGATGGCTTAGGCCTGCTCCGGGCCTAAGCTTCAGTCTGGCCTCCCTCTGTGGGAGGCGACCAGGCTGATCAGGGGAAGGCGCCGCCTAAAACACCCCACTGCTGCTGCCAATGCCGGCTGCCGGTCCTCCTTGGCACTCGCAGGCACTGTGGCTTTGGCCAGAAGGACATCCGGTCTAATTAGTATATTACCTTTTTATTAGTATATATATATATATTACTATACACACACACACACACACACACACACACACACTCATATTTATTTTAAAAATTAAATCTGTTATTAAAAACTTCTCACAAAGTAAACTGCAGAACCAAAAGGTTTCGTTGGTGAATTCTTTTAAACATTTAAGGAAAAAGTATTATCAATTGTACATAAAATCATGTAAAGTGCAAAAAATAGGAAAACATTTCTCAACTCATTTATGAAACTAGCATAACTCTGATGCCAATATGTAAAAAGAACACTAAAAAAAGAAAAATTATAGAGCAATCTTGCTTATGAACATAAATGCAAAAAACCCACTCTGGCCAAGTGGCTCAGTTGGTTGGAGCACTGTCCCATACAACAAAAGGTTGCGAGTTCAACTCCTGGTCATGGCACATACCTAGACCAGTGGTCAGCAAACTCATTAGTCAACAGAGCCAAATATCAACAGTACAAAGATTGAAATTTCTTTTGAGAGCCAAATTTTTTAAACTTAAACTATATAGGTAGGTACATTGTTATTAACTTAATTAGGGTACTCCTAAGGCTAAGGAAGAGCCACACTCAAGGGGCCAAAGAGCCGCATGTGGCTCGCGAGCCGCAGTTTGCCGACCACGGCTCTAGACCATAACAATAAAGCAAGTGTCACAATAGGCAAGTGGTAATCCTTTAATTGGTAGAGGGTCTTGCTTTCAATTTGTAAAAAAAAAAACAAAACAAAAAACAGTATCTGTCAAGTACAATAAAGCAAAGCACAATAAAAGGAGGTATGCCTGTCTTTGCCCATGATCATCCCACTCTCACAATTTACCTTACAATATCCATAAAATTAAATCATGACAATGACTGACAAACACTAATGTGAACAATGGCCTTGCATCTTCTTGGAAAGTTTGGGTAAGTCAGGTTTGTATGTTGTTGCCCGCACGTGGTATTTTGTGGAAGAGCCACACTCAAGGGGCATGTGGCTCGCGAGCCGCGGTTTGCCGACCACTGACTTAGACTGTGAGTTTGATCCCCAGTTGAGGCCCACATGGGAGACAACCCATCTGTGTTTCTCTCTCATATCAATGTTTCTTTCTCTCTTTCTCTCTCCCTGTCTTTCTTCCTCTCTCTCTAAAACCAATAGAAACATATCCTTGAGTGAGGACTAAATACATAAAATTTAAAATTCTTTTTGAAAATTATGAATTTCTAAAAAAAAACAAAACACTAAATAAACTAGTGGGAAATCAATTCTAATGACACTTTAAAAGAAAATATAGTAAAACCTTGATATAATGGACTAATTAAGGGGGTGTCCATTAAAACCAAAAGTCCACTATATAATAAAGTAGGTTTTCCAAATGCGTATGTTAAAAAACTGACAAATTAGTTTACATGTTTTTACTTATGTAGACACGTTTGTGTAATTAAAATTATGTATGAAAAGTTTAATTTCACCGAAAAGTTTTCTATATGTATTACTGTAATTTTAAATTCATGCTGAATAGGTCTAGTAAATACATACATTCACCAATCACTGTGAGTAAACAAATGTACAAACTGGGTGTGGCTTAGCAAAAATCAGAACATCTGCACACCTTAAAACTGCTGCATTAAGTCATGCCACATGACAACAGAATCTATTATTCGCACCAGTGTGGTGTGATCATGGGCTAATCATCTGCCGAACACTGCTTATGAACGGTGACTCATGGATTTAAATATGTAGAATATCATTGTAGATATTATATATTTATTTATGTCAGCAAAATTATTTCAGTGTTTTTTCCAACATGACCTATTTGCTACAATTTTTAAAAAATAACAGTGAATTAATAACAAAAAATAACCTAATTTAATTAAAACAAATCTTGGTTAAAATCATTTTTAAATTAACAGGGTGTTAATTTTCACATATGACATAGGGACTAGAAATTTTGTCCATTAAATCTGAAGTCTTTTAAGTCGAGGTCCGCAAAATCAAAGGTTTACTGTACATCAAAACCAAGTGAATTCCTTTTGGGAATGAAAGGTGGTTTAATACTTGAAAATCATAAAATGTAATCTACCACACTAACAGAAAATATGTAACAGGAAAGTAACAATAATCTGATCATTTCAATAGATGTAGAGAAAGCATTTAATAATAATTAACATCAACTCGCAACAAAAATTCAGCAAATGAAATCAAAGGGAACTTCCTTAATCTGATGAAAGATGTATATTAACCCTTACCTCTCCCCCCTCTCTCACACAAAGATAAACTTTAATGGTAACTATTAAAACTTTCCTGAAATTCATCCTCATTTCAATTCAACATTATGTTAGGGGGTCCTAACCAAAGTGGGGAAATGGAGACTTTGCAAATGGTATGATTGTATAGTACATATTCAGCAATTCCAAAAACATTCACAAGCAAATTATTAAACTAATAAGTGAATTTACCAAGGTCACTGGAAAAATGGGTCAAAATACAAAAATCAAATATATTTGCATATACAACAAAAACTTAAAAAACAAAATGTAAAAGTATCATTTATAACAACTCAAATAGCTAAAAATAAATCAGATATGTGTAAAACTGTACAGAAAAGTACAAAACATTAGTTAAAAGTATTTCTAAAATACCAAATAAATAGAACAAGTATTGGCATACACCATGAACTGGAAGACTCGCTATAGCAAGCATGTCAATTTTTCCCAATTTGGTCAATTAATTCAGTGTTATCCCATTCAAAATCCCTGCAGGTTTTTTTGCAGAAATTGACAATTTCATTCTAATATTTAAATAGATTTTAGAAAGGCAAGTTAAGCAAATCTTAGAAAAGAACAAAGATGGAAGACTTACACTACCAGATATCAATACTTATAAAGCTACAGTAATTAAAACAGTGTAGCACTGACATAAGGATAAACAAAGAGACCAAAGAACTAAAAGAAAGTCAAGAAATATATAAACATTTATGACAAAAATAAGAGGGGGGGGAAATATGAGTTTTCAAAAAAGAAAAAAATTAATCTTGACCTCTACCTCGCACCATGCACAGGAATAATTTCCAGATGGCTTTGAGGCTCTAAATATGAAGGTTAAAAAACAAATATTTTAAAAGAAAACACTGGAATATATCTTCATGACTTTAGCAAAAACAAAAATTTCACATAATTCAAAAAAGTGCTAACAATAAAGAAAAAATACTATATTGGACTGTATTAAAATTGTAAACTTCTATAATTTAAAAAGTAACCCTGATATACATACACATATGTGTATGTGTGTGACACCCACACAGGCATATCTCACTTTAGTTTGCTTCACAGATATTGTATTTTTTACAAATTGAAGGCAAGACCCTCTACCAGCCAACAGATTAGAACTCACTTTATTGTGGTGGTCTGGAACCTAACCTGCAATATCTCTGAGGTATGACTGCATATAATGGATTTATATCAAAATATATGAAAGATTTCTACAAAGCAGTAAAAAGAAAAACATACAACCCAACAGAAGGCACTTCACAAAAGAAGATCTCCTAATGGTAAATAAACATAAGTGAAATGTTCTATGAGTAGTTATCACAAAACACTAGACAAAAATCTCAGTGCAATACTACACCATACCCCCACCAGAATAGCAAAAATGCAACAGACAGACAATGCCAGGGACTGACTAGGAAGTGGAGTTTCTGGAATGCTCATTTACTACCAGTGAGTGTAAACTGGTAAAAGCACCATGGAAACCACTTTGGTCTCTCTCTATATATGTATATTTAGATGTCATATATAGTCTATAATCCAGGGTTTCCCCTCCTACATATTTTATCAAGAGAAATGCATAAATGTTCACCAAAAACCATGTAGCAAAATCTTCAAAGCAGTAGTAGCCCAAAACTGGAAACAACCTAAAGGCCCATAACAGCAGGATAAAATACTAAGTTGTAGTACATTCACACAAAGGAATCTATATATATATATATATTAGAGAAATATGCTACTTAACCAGGACGCTGTAATGGGTCGACAGAACAGGAGGAGGCTGCCTGTGGAGCATCGGGGGCGGGACAGCAGGGGCCTCTGCGCGCCTGCGCTGGGGGAGGGCCTGGTCAGCAGCAGCCGGCCATGGCTGCTTCAAGGGCCGGAGAGGGAGTGGGTGGCGCCGCGCAATTTCGAATCGCGCGCTGGGCTCCTAGTGTTACATAACAAAAATTGAACAAACTACAAATAACTATATACATAATATTTATTCAAAAAAGGCAGACGTGAAATAGACATGTTTATAATTGCACTTATATGGAATTCAAGAATAGGCAAATTGCCCTGCCAGTGCGGCTCAGTGGTTGAGCATCCACCCATGAATAAAGAGGTTGCAGTTTCGATTCCCAGTCAGGGTACATGCCCAGGTTGTGAGCTCGATCCCCAGTAGGCAGCATGCAGGAGGCAGCCAATCGATGTTTCTCTCTCATCAATGTTTTTATCTCTCCATTCCACTCCCTTCCTCTCTTTCTAAAAATCAATAAAAACATATTTAAAAAATAAATATATAAATAGTGGTGGTGCCTCTGGGGGGCGGGGGGGGTTTGAGAGAATGACTAAAAAGCACAGGAAACATGTAAATGATTGTTAAATAAGTATAAACAAATTTTCAAAATTCCCTGTGCTGTATGAAAAAGATTTGTGCATTTTACTGTATGTAAATTATATCTCAACAAAACACTGTAATTAAACAAAAAATATCCTAGATTCTAGATAAGTGCTATGCAATTAAGTCATTCTACAAAGGATCCAAGACAAGATAAGGAGTTTGCACCACAATGCATTTCCTTGCTATGAGAACAGTATTAACTGTACTAAATAGTGGGTTGAAATAAACTGTGTTAGTAGTGACACCATTTGACTTACATTCCACTGAAAGCTCCTTACCTCCACCTGGACTGGAAGGGGCATTGTTGTAGAGAACAAGCCAACTGTGGTGGTGGTTGAAGGGGAGGGGGAGTGAATGGAAGGCCACAGAGATGACAGACATAGGGATCAGGAAAGGCGTTTGGTGAGAAGCAATGGAGAGACCAAGAAAAATGAGAACACTTTAAAGTTAATGATATTCATTTAGACTATTTTAGAGAAAAAAAAGGAGAAAGAAAAAAACGGAGAAAGTGAGATGATTTAAATAAAAATAAGATGGTAGAATGAAGTCCTGGTATATCAATAAATGCAAACATAGAAGGACTAAACTCACAGGTTAAAAGAAAAAGACAGCCTGCATTTTTAAAAAAATAACCTATTTGCTATGTGTCAAAAAGTTTGACAATAAAAGGCTAGAAAATATATAAATAAAACTAGTGAAATATACTGTTATCCGGAAAAAAGAGGCCTTAAGACAAAAAGCACAATGAGGAACTAAAGATGGTGAACCTTCTAAGAAATGTCAGGGTCTAAGTGGCTTATTGCTGCCATCTGCTGGACACAATGTTCATTTCTACTTCAATCAGCCACTTTAGAAAGTCCCAGTAATAAGAAAGCACATAAGGCCCTAAATCATACTCTTTTCTTAACTTCCTTTATCTAAAAGGATAGAGACAGACTTTCTGAATTAAATCTGTATCCTCTTTATGTTTGTGAAACTTAAGCCTTTGGTAACGATGCTTATTTTTTTACAAGTTACAGGTTTATCTCTATATATAAAGAGCCAGGGGCCATCACATCCGAAACAACCGAATGGACGACTGAACAGGCTGAGTGGGGCGACAAGGCCGGCAGGGGGGTTAGTGAGGAACAACCAAACAACTGAGCAGTACCCTGCAGTGAGGCGACCAGGCCGGAAGGGGGGTTAGTGAGGGATGACCAGGCCGGCAGGGGGGGCAGTTGGGGGCAACCAGGTTGGCGGGGGGGCAGTTGGGGGCAACCAGGCCAGCATGCAGAGAGGCAGAGGTGGTTAGAAGTGGTCATGGGTGATCAGGCTGGCAGGGAGGCCAGTAGGGGCAATCAGGCAGGCAGGCAGGTGAGCAGTTAGGAGCCAGCGGTCCCGGATTGTGAGAGGGATGTCCAACTGCTGGCAGTCGGACATACCCTGAGGGGTCCCGGATTGGACAGGGTGAAGCCTGGGCTGAGGGGACTCCCCGCAATGCGTGGATTTCGTGAACCGGGCCTCTAGTATATATATCTATATATTTGTCTCTGGTGGTTCTTCTGCGGGAAAGGGTTTGTTGCCCTAGGAATGGGAGATCTCTAATAGTATTAACATAGGATCTTGACCTCAGGAATCCATCTTATAGCTTGCCCAGGGTTTTTCTTCCCATCATTCCTCGCTCATAGTCAGACCTAACATCCTGGCAACAGCAGAGTTTGCGGCTCCCCTCCCTTGCTAGGCCTTTCTCAGTCTGAGAGATGAATCCCAGCCAAGGGTAGAGTTTTGAACCTTTCCAATAGCAGCAGCAAACCCTTCCTACAGGCACTGAGACAGAGGTTCTGTCTGGGTTCATCCACCACCACCAGTCTCTCTTGTGAGCAGCAATCACAGGTCTGTACAAAAGAGCCTGCAGCTTAAACTTAGTGTTAGTGTCTCTTAATTCTGAGGCTCCAAAGGGTCCTCCTACACTGTCACTGTAGGCCACACCCCTCTTTTTCAGAAATTCTTTAAACCTTTAGCACAATTTATCATCATTCACGTAGTGTCGACCGTACCTTTCCCTCATGGTCCACCACACATGAGCCAGTTCCTGGTTCCCCTTTCCTTCTTGGCTATTCAGTTTCTCTACGGCAGGCAGAGGCAGTTAGGGGTGATCAGGCTGGCAGGGGGGCCAGTTAGGGGCAATCAGCCAGGCAGGCAGGTGAGCAGTTAGGAGCCAGAGGTCCTGGATTGTGAGAGAGATGTCCGACTGCCGGTTTAGGCCCGGCAGTCGGATATCCCCCAAGGGGTCCCAGATTGGAGAGGGTGCAGGCTGGGCTGAGGGGACCCCCTGCCCGTGCACGAATTTCATGCACCGGGTCTCTAGTCTATATAATAAAAACCCAGTGGTCGTAATGCTGTAACAACCAAAGACCGGTCACCAGGAGGCTGCGTGTGCAGCAAAGCATGCACAGGTGGGCGAGGCATGCGCGGGTGGGCAGGGACTTGACTCTGGGTCCCGTGGCGCGCTGGGACTCGGGGGAGTCCTGTGATGCCAGCGGGACTCGGGGGTCCTGGGTCTCACGCAATTTCCCATGGGTCTGGGTCTCGCGCAATTTTGCGTGCTGGGTCACTAGTATGAGTATAAAGAATTACATTGCCTGGCCCTGGACGACATGGTACAGTAGTTAGAGTATCGGCCTGCACATCACACATACCTGGATTGCAGGTTCGAACCCCAGGCCCAGCTGGGGTGTGTGCAGGAGACAACCAATCAATGTCTGTCTGTCTCTCTCTCTCTTTTTGACCCCCCCTCTCTCTTACCACCCCCCTCCTTCCACTCTCTCTGAAAATCAATGGAAAAAAATATATACCCTCTAGTGAGGATTAACAACAAAATTACATTGCCTGAAATCTATTTGGAATTTAATATATGCACAAAGCCTACCAATTTCCTATACACCTACTGGAAAACCATATATTTACTAGTATATACTGAGTAAGTACAATGAGTCACTTTAAATATACCAACTACACTTTACTCATAGAGCATATCGTACACATTACGATATGCATATCGTACACATAAATTTGCATGTATGGATGCATAGCAGGTCTTCTAGTACTCATCCATATCTGCTTCATGCCTCTCAGACAACTGGAAATTTTCTTAGTACATACATAACATTAGTTTGGATCAATAGTTTTACGTGAAAGTTCTATGTGCCATCTGCAGGCCAAAGCAAGTAACTGCACATTTTAGACTCAGGCACTCCTTCCTCTACCACAATGACAAGACAGAACCTCAAAAGGAGATGGTAAAGCCCCAAGGTTAAGACAGCTTACAACACTTAAGACAGCTACTCGAGAGTTGTTCATACCTACAACTGACTTTGTAAAAGTAAAAAATAATTTTTTATTGCATTAAGCCCTGACAGTTGGCTCATAATGTTACCTGAGCCTAGGGCAGTGGTCGGCAAACTCATTGGTCAACAGAGCCAAATATCAACAGTACAACGATTGAAATTTCTTTTGAGAGCCAAATTTTTTAAACTTAAACTATATAGGTAGGTACATTGTTATTAACTTAATTAGGGTACTCCTAAGGCTTAGGAAGAGCCACACTCAAGGGGCCAAAGAGCCGCATGTGGCTCGCGAGCCGCAGTTTGCCGACCACGGGCTAGGGTTTCTCAAAAGAAGCACTACTGACATCTTGGATAGGATACGACTTTGCTGTGGGTGCTATTCTGTGCATTAGCAGTGGTCGCCAACTGGTGGTCTGCGGACCACTGATGGTCCATGAGGTCCGAAAGAATGGTGACCGCTGCATTACAGAACATTAAGCAGCATGATCAGCTGCCTCCTGCACGACCCCCACTTTGTGAGAACCAAAAATGTCTCTTGACAATGCCCCCCCCAACTCTGAGAAGCATTAGCCTAGCTCGAACCCCAGGCCCAGCTGGGGTGTGTGCAGGAGACACATATATACACATATACGTATATATGTATTACAAAGGTGTGAAAGTATATTTAATTCACATGTCACGTGACACAAATATATGCTTTACTGTGTATAAAGATTAGATGTTTTATAGGCCCTTAACATATATAAATTTCCATTCTCAAACTTGGAGAGTTAATTCAGTACCTTAAAAATAACCCAGTCAGTATCACAAGTCTCTCTACAGTAAGATAAACCGTTCCAAAAGTGTATAGAAACCATACGTACTATGCTGTTCATTTCAGAGGACTCATAGCTCCCAACTGGGTGGACATTTCCAATGGGCTCCAAGCCCTCTTCATCCCACATGTATGTTCCATCAGAGCTATCAGATGGAGAGAGTTCAAATGAAGAACCAGCTCTGTAATCTGTATCTGGTGAAATCAAGTTACTCCCAGAAGTATGTTTTGTACATTCACTCCTGTCTTCAATTGATTTTTTTTAAAAGAGAGAGAAAACAGTTATTAATTCACAAAAATATAATTATTTCTCAGGTTCCAATAATATCACTTATTTTTATCAATATTATAAAATAAAAATGTGATATATTATCGCAAAAAGCATGAATAAATGTAGCATTTTCTAACTTCTAAACAATAAATAAATCCAGAGGTAAAATTTCAAAAATAACCTACTGAAATGTTTCCCAATATAAAGAAAATTCACTGAGCCATCTTTCACTTCTGCAACATTTCTAAAAATGTAAGTAAAGCCGAATATTCCTTTAATAGTTCCTCATATATTTACATTTAAGCACTGGCTAGGAAACTCCTTCCTCCATGTATATCATTTAAGTTTGCAGTTGCCTCCTTATAAGGAAAAAAGTTGTTCAGGCAGTCACTCCTAACTAGAAGATTCTCAGGCAGTCAAGGGTTATGTACATCTCTAAGTATGGCCTAGTGCAATGATGACGAACCTATGACACGCGTGTCAGAGGTGACACGCGAACTCATTTTTTGGTTGATTTTTCTTTGTTAAATGGCATTTAAATATATAAAATAAATATCAAAAATATAAATCTTTGTTTTACTATGGTTGCAAATATCAAAAAATTTCTATATGTGACACGGCACCAGAGTTAGGTTAGGGTTTTTCAAAATGCTGACACGCCGAGTTCAAAAGGTTCGCCATCACTGGCCTAGTGCCTTGACCAGGCCACATGCCTTACCCCATCCCTTCAGTTTGTTTTATTTTCAGGCTATTTGAGCACAGGGATAAATTTTCTGTGGCATTTAGTGCTAAGATAACCAAAAATAAGGAAATGTTTAACATGTGCCATCTCACTTTCCTCAATTAAAAAAATAAAAGTCCTCTGAAAGTATTAACTATAGCCCTGGCTGGTTTGGCTCAGTAGACAGAGCATCAGCCTGTGGACTGAAGGGTCCCGGGTTTGATTACGGTCAAGGGCACATGCCCGGGTTGTGGGCTCAATCCCCAGTGGGGGTCGTGCAGGACGCAGCCAATCAATGATTCCTTCTCATCATTGATGTTTCTATCTCTCTCTCCCTCTCCCTTCCTCTCTGAAATCAATAAATATATATTTTTAAAAAATATTAACTATAAAAAGTTTGCTATAACAAGAAATCTAAGTCTTCCATTAAAAAAATTAAAATTTCCTAGGATAAGAGAATTCTTTAGATTAGACATAATTGCTCATTTACCTTTGGTATAACTTCACTCTTAACAAATAGCAATGATCTACTACCCCTAAGAAAAGATATGGTTTAAAATGGCATGCCACCTGTTGGGAGAAGTGGGGGGAGGGGGGCCTTTTGAAGTAGGTAGGAATAAGCCTGTGTAGGATAGCCAAGAAAGAAAAAGGTAAGAAACCTTAGGAGAAGAATGTTTTCATTGATGTTCCACATAAAGTGAAAAATAGGATGAGGAACAAAAGTCACAAGAAAGGAAAATGTTGCCCCATTTCTACTTTATCTAGATCCATCCCTCCATGAAATTGATAGTTTCATGGAATTAATCAGAAGATAACCCTAAATATAACTTCAGTTATATAATCTAGGAGAAAGCAAATAAACTTAAGGATATTAATATTTACCAGAGACACTTATATCTATCCACTCATCAGTTTTACTGAAGCATTTTTCATTTTCCTTGGGGGAATCAAATATATCCTTTGTTGGTATATTCTCATGCTTTTCTTCTTTGAGAGAAATTTCCTCTGGAGTTACTCTAGTTCTGTTGGAGTCTTCTATGTCTATAAAATCATCACTAAAGTCTTCACTTAAATCATTCTTATCAGAAGATGACAAAGAAGATAAGGAAATGTCATCCACATCATCACTCAGGTATCTAATTTTAGCATCATGCTTCATGGTCTGGCCATTTTCTGTTCTATCACTATTATTTTCAATTAGTCCTTGGTCCTTGTTGGTAGCTCTGTCCTTAGCCAAAAGTCCAGTATCTTCCCCTACACATGTGCCAGCAGGTGAATTTTTATTACCATCAACTGTGATAGTCCCAGAAAATGGAGATCGGCTAGATTTCAGTAGAGAGGGATGAACCATCCTATAACCCAAAGTGGAAGTTACACCTGGGCCATTTGATAAAGCCAACTTCTTTCCACCAGCAGCATAAGGCCTATTAAATCCATACCCTAAATGTTCATGCCCATTGAGTACGTCAGACTGCTGGGAATTTCTTGTTAGCATACTTGCCCTCAGAGGCATTCTAATGGGTAGATGTTGGTTCTGATAAGGCTTAAGATCTGCAGCTCTACTGAAGGAATGCGATCTGGTTATAGATGAAGGTGGAAAGAATGAATTCTGAATGGAATGTGAAAAACTCTGTGACCTTACCATTTTTTCACAAGTAAGAGATTTCATATTATCTAGGGAGTGTGCTAAGCTTTCTCCAGAACTGCTTCGGGTAGCACAGGAGTTTGCTCTAGGCCTCTGTATGCTACCAGCTGATCGATTCACATAGAACCCACTCAACTGCGATGTTGGAGCACTGACTAGAGAATATGAAGTCCTTCCTAATATCGTGCCTTTGGTGAATTTACCCAAACCGGATGGTCCAGACAAAGACTTTTGTTTTAATTCCTCTGTAGATGACACAAACATAGTGGATGGCTTCGCTAAGTTTGATGTAAAAGAAACACTCTTCAAATCTCCCTTTATCCCATTTTTAGCAAACATTCCTTGAGCAGGTGCATGTTTTTCAGGATCAATTACTTTATCATGTGAACTTTGAGTATCATTAGGTTCCTCAGCACTTGGTGCACCAAGTTGGTACTTAGCTGTTGTTCTCCAATTAAATGAATGGGATGATGGACAATCAGAGCCATTATTTTTGATGTAACTTTTGATGCTGCTAGTTTTGGAAGTTCCCAATAAATTAACAGGTGTCCCACTTGGCATTGGCTGCAGTGTACTTCTTACAGATTTTGTTCCATACTTTGGCAACTTGGAACCCAAATATGTCTTGATTTGTGTTTTTTCTTCCATGAGCTATAAGGTACATTTGTTCTTAAAATTTGACAGAATCTGAGGAGAGAATAAAAATAGATTAAACATTCCTAAATAAGGATAATTACATTGATTGTTACATAATGTGAATGCATATTCTTATATAGTTAAATGCAGCAAAGCCCAAAGGCTACTCATGATTCTTACAAGACTCTTAATAAATACTGAATGCAATAATTAAATTAATAACTTTATGATAGGAGAAAATGAACACTTTTATAAACCAAGGCTATGGATGATAGCAAAATCAATAATAAAATTAGACTACCAAAGACTATTAAAAAGAGCAACAAAAAAACATACTTCTATAGCATATATTTTAATTTTTACCCAAATTACTTTTTTCACTTTGGGTAATATTTCCTTTAAAAATACTAACGTGATTTTTTTTATAAGCATACATGATACATTATAGAAACTATAATACATTTTTTAAACTTTTATTATTCAAGTCATTGGAAGAATGTAGGAAAAGAATACAACAGCACCAAAAGTCTGATAGCATTAAAGGCTGAGATATCAGCTGTCATTTTTTAAAATATATTTTATTGATTTTTTACAGAGAGGAAGAGAGAGGGATAGAGAGTTAGAAACATCGATGAGAGAGAAACATCAATCAGCTGCCTCCTGCACACCCCCTACTGGGGATGTGCCCACAACCAAGGTACATGTCCTTGACCAGAATCGAACCTGGGACCCTTCAGTCCGCAGGCCAATGCTCTACCCACTGAGTGAAAACCGGTTAGGGCTCAGCTGTCATTTTAAGCAACAATCTCAAAATAATTTTTATCCAGTAATATAAATAGACACTCTGTTTAGTGCCAGTGTAAGAAGTATAATGATTTAATAGAGTTGATTAGTCCATTAATCTGAACCTTTCCAAATTATTTTAAAGGTAATACAAAACAATAAACACAAAAAAGGTTAAATGCACACACAAAAACATAAAACTAGAAACAACAGTTTCTTCTATTTGAGTAACTGCTTAATAAATTATGATGTGCCATATAATGAGGTTATAAAGATGAGATAGAAATATTAAAATTTTTACCCTAACATTAACAGAAATATAATATGGTCATTATATTTTCATTGCAGTTATATGCAAATTTTATAAAAGCACACACAAGAGAAAATGCAAATGAAAGAAATATGCATGCTTTAAGGTCACTGATATTTTAAGCTTAGTATCTTATATTGTCTGTAATTTGTTAATTTTATTTAATTAAAAATTTGGTTCCAAGTCATCCCTGACCTTTAGAATTATCAAATTTCTAAAGTGCATATGTGTTATTAATTATGTCAAAAATAATACTGAGGAAATCACACAGACTTTCAAGTAAAGATGGTAGGCTGAAGCAGAATTATCAAATTTCCTGTCCCCAATAACTAATAAAATGGAAAAATATACATACATATGTGAATGTGTGTGCATTATTTTTTTAGCCAAAATCCAGCTGCCCTGGCCAGTGTGGCTCAGTTGTTTGGAGCATCATTGTGTGCACTGAAGGGTCATGGTTCAATTCCTGGTCAGGGCACATACTCCAGGTTGCGGGTTAAATCCCCAACCAATCGATGTTTCTCTATCACATCAATGTTTTTCTCTCTTCCTTCCTCTCTCTCTAAAATCAATGGAAACATGTCCTCTGGTGAGGATTTAAAAACAAACAAACAAAAAACCACCAGCTGCCAACAAGAAACTTTAAACTAAGAACCTCCACAGCTGTGGGGGGAAGGGAGGGTTGCTGGGAGGTAGAGGGATTGAGCAAAAAAAAAGGAAAAAAAGAAAAAGAATTCATGGATAGGGACAACAGTATAGTGATTGCAGGGGGAGAGGAATGGGTGGAGGAGGGTACAGAGGAGATCAACGGTGATGGAGAAAATTAATCAAAAAAAAAAAAAAGAAAGTAGTGGCCAGAAAGATTCTGTACAGTATGCAGTATGGTCTGGCTCCTATCCTTGCCTGATTACACTGCCTGGAAGCAGTAATGAGAAAAATGGGTGAGGGAGTAAAACTTGAAAGTTTTAATGACTGTCTTCCAGTTTGGATAGAAATATCCAATTTTGCATGCCCCAGAAAAGTCCAGGAAAAAAGCCTCAGCTGAGGCCTAGTGGGCACCAGAACCTGTTTAATTCTAAGTTGAGGGAAGGGTCTGAAGCCCCTGAAAATATACTACATCTCAGCAGGATGGAGAAAGGCCAGTACAAGACACAACAAGTTCTAAAGACACAGGAAGGAGAGCCTGAGGCACCAGCAGAGCTATTCCCCCAATACCACCTTATACTAAACAGAAAACAGAGAACCACACAATGCTTCAAAGTATATTCAGGGGGTACAGTGAAAGGAGGAAACAAAGTCACAGCTAAGGTGGGAAAGGCATGGAGGAATGAACCCATAGCATATCAGGGCAAATACACAATCTTGTCCTCCTTATCTAAGCCTTTACCAGCAAGAGAAGAAGGAATGGCCATTCAACTGTACAAACAAGGGGTGAAAGGAAGGGGAGAAACAAATGACAATAGCAAGAGAAACAAAGAAAGAGCCCAATCTGAAAGAAAACATAAAAAGGAAAGTAAGGAAATCCCCAGTGTGTTCTGTGGATGAAAGGGGCCACATGCTAACCTGACAAGCTCAGGGGAGGCCTGCATGGCGGGCTTGCAAACTCAGAGACCTAAAGTAACCACAAAGGATGGTCTGAAATTAAACTTTACCTAAAAGTTATGGTGGTGGGTAGTCACTCCTAGGCCGATATCTTCCCTGACAAGATCAACCTTTACCTTAACTGAGCCTATGTGTCTTTTTGCATCTAAGATAACATATCCTTGAAATGTCTGGGTAACTTGTAACTCCCCTTTTTCCAGACCCCTTGAGGCACAAATGTGTCTGGGCACCAGGACAGATATCACTAATTCCTTCATTGTTATTGCTATCATGTTAATTGTTGACTGTTAACTATCCTGTGCTCACCTAAGTAATGTGTCTGTCATTTTACTTTCTATCCAATCCTAGAGGCACCCCCCACCCCCACTGCCGCTTCGCTTTCTCCCACCTCCCTAATCTATTGCCAATGGACTTCAAGTAACCCACTCCTCCTTTGACGTAAGGTATAAAACAAGGTGAAAAAAACCACCATTCTCTGAAGCAGTGGTCGCCAACCTTTCAGACCTCACGGACCACCAGTGGTTCCTGGACCACCCGTTGGCAACCACTGCTCTGGAGCATTATCCCCAATCCATTGAATTTCTGCTTCCCGGAAATTGTCGACAGTGTAGCTCAAATAAACTCACAAAAATTCTTTACAGGTTTGAATGTTTTTACATTAACAGTTCTTTGTAACAGAGAACAACCTACTAAGAATATACATTTAATAAAACAAAACCTCAATGACTGAAGATGGCTGCAGAGAAACTGGAGGCTGCATGCGCTTGCTCCCAGCCAGGGACTGGATTTACAGCTAAAATATTGCACAATCAACTTGAAAAACCAAGAGAAGTGTAGCTGACTGGACATATATCTAAGGAGCACTGAAGAAACAGTGTATAGAGTAGCAAGAGGAGGGGAGTCGTGGAAAGGGGGAGCCCCCTGGAGCAAGTGCTCCAGCTGAGAGGCCCAGTGATGTTGCCTGCAAAGCTCCCCCGCCTTGGGAGTGTGGGGTCTCAACCCCATGCAGGGATCCCAAACCCAGAGCAGCAGAGACTGGAATAAGAGCCCACGTAACATGTTACATGGGCAGAGGGAACCAGGGAAACTCTGTCTGCCTGGGAGACTGGGACCCACCCTCCCAGTGAAGGAACAGCCCAGCCGAGAAGTTCACTCTGGGGTCTGACTACTGGAAAGGCTGCACTGCAATGTTTGGGTCCATTGAGGGGCCTGTGGGCTGCACCCAGCAATGATCTTGAAGGACCCTCTACTTTCTTGAAAGGCATGTGCAGAGCCCCAGATAGTGACTAAACTGTTTGGCTTGGGGAAACAGGAAAGAATTCTCCCACCTCAGGTGCGGGGTTGGAACCTCTTCCCCTACTTGTGGAACCTCCCAGACTGCTCAGTCCTGTGGGGTTTTAGCAGCACAGAGGAGCAGGCCAGGTTGGGGATGTGGGAGCTGCACTGAGGAGAGTTGAGAGGACTAGTGGAGCTGGGAATGTCAGCCCCCGTTTTGCTGAGATCAGCAGCTTGGAGAGATCTGAGTCCTGCACGGGGCTGTTTTCTAACCCCTCCTGCTTGGACCTGTGGCATGCGGGCACTGGTTCCACGCAGAGCTGGGATTTTTGAACTGTATCCCCTGAGAAGACTTCTATCAGGGAGATGGATAAGCAAGTGTTGGTTGGGTTTTGTAACTGCACTGTGGGGAGGCTGATCCGAATTCCCTGTGAGTTCAGCCAGGCAGCCTTGGGAAGGCGAGATAGAACCCGTCTTCCTGTCCTGCAGGATGCAAACACCACTCCCAAAAGAAGACTGGTTTGCTTTGTGAAGTCCCAGATACCCTCACTGGGTACCCTCACCGGTCGCAGTTCTGTGGGGGAAAGGGAGCAGCTCAGAACAGGCCATTCCAAGTATGAGACCTCAGAGGCTACTGTCTGGGACCAGGAGGAAGTGCTTATTCCTCCTTCAGGCTGGGCTGGCAACATCCTCACCCAGAGACTCTTTTCCTCAATCCCCCTGAGCCCAGGGCAGCTGGAACTGCTCCTGCAGAGAAGAGTGCAGGCTGGACTCAGCCTGAGCCTGCAGCAGGACACCTTAGGGGGAACTCAAGTTGGAGTCTCTGGTAGAGACTGAGGAGTTTGGCTTTGAAGCAGAGAATAATTTCCCCTCATGGAGTGCCTGACTGTAATCTCTAAGCAGGGGGGCAGGGCACTAGCCAGAGCTAGGCTAGCCTGGGTCCACCCTAAAGACTTTGTTCTAAAGGCACTGGAGGAAGACCAGGCAACTTCAGGGGGAAGAAGTAGCTGACAGGTGGAGGCAGAGCTCAAGGAGCCTCAGAACCACCACAGACCTGCCCCCAGATCTAAGCTAAAAGAAACCAATCCATTTACACAGACTGATCCCTCCCATGAACACACAGGTCTAGCAGAGGCAGACACAAACAGTGAACAGAGTGGTGACTACAAACAGGCAGCCCAAGACCAGTTACATACAACATCTGACAGCAACCTGCATCTGAAACCCACCCAAAAGAACCTAAAGGACTCATAACCATCACAACGAATGTTGGGCCTCAGACCACACCAGAAATCGAACCAACTAAACAAACAAATGACACGCCCAACGGTGGCCCAGTAGGCCCCTGACCTGCTGGGAACAAGCCTGCCTTGGGGGGAAGCCCCAGGATACCATCACATACATAGTAATAAAGGTTTACCTCTAAAGACACCCAGCCTGAAGGGTTAATGATTGTGCCTCAGCCCATCAAGACACCTCAAGATGGCACCTGCACAGCAGTTTACACACCATGGTCTGGGTTGAGCCTCATAGTAACCCAGCCTGAGGGTCAATCTCAACCAGGAAAGGGCCATCAGCAATCAAGACCCAATTACAACAGGAAGGTCCAAACAAACCACACAAGAATCACTCCTAGAGCACCCAGGTGAGGAGATCAAGGAGGCTGCACTTCTGGAACACCTACAAGTCACCCCACCAAGACTGGGAGCAGAGAGTTACTATCTGAAACACAGACATAAACACAGAGACAGTAAAATGGGGAGACAAAAAAATAAGCCCCTAATGAAAGAACAGGAGGAAAATCCAGAAAAAGAGCTAAATGAAATGGAGGCATGCAATTTATCAGACAGAGAATTCAGAATAATGTGAGAACAACAGCATGAAGGATATAGAAACCATGAAAAAATAATCAGTCAAAAATTAAGAATGCCATATCGAAATACAGAATACACTGGAAGGAATTCCCAGTCAATGGGACAAAACAGAGGGTAGGATCAGTGAACTACAAGACAAAATAGAAAAAATAAATCACTCAAACAGAACAGAAAAAAAGACAAAATAATTAAAAAGCAGGAGGATAGTTTAAGGGAACGTTAGGACAATATGAAACTTAACATCCGCATCATAGGAGAAGAAAATGAACAAGGGATAGAGAACCTGTTTGAAGAAATAATGACAGAAATAATGACCTAGCCTGGTTAAGGAAAATGTGACAAAAGTTCAGAAAGCACAAAGTCCCAAACAAAATAAACACAAAGAGACCCACACCAATACACATCATAATTAAAATGGCCAAGGTTAAACACACAGAGAAAATCTTAAAGGCAACAAGACAGAAACAGTCAGTCACCTACAAAGGAGTGCCCATAAGGCTATCAGCAGATCTCTCAACAGAAGCAAGTCAGAAATTGGCACGAATATTCAAAGTAATGGAAAGCAAGAACCTGCAATCAAGAATGCTCTATCAAGCAAAGCTATCATTTAAAATCTAAGGCAAAAGAAAAGAGCTTACTAGATAAAAGAAGACTAAAGGCATTCATTACCACCAAAATAGCATTACAAGAAATGCTAAAGGGAAGAAGAAAGAGAGAGAGAGAGCATAAAAAATGGCATTAAATAGCTTCCTATCAATAATAACCTTAACTGTAAATAGATTAAATGACCCAATCAAAAGACATCAAGTAGCTGAAGAATACAAAAACATGACCCAACTATTTATGTCTACAAGAGATCCACTCAGAACAAAAGACTCACACAGGATGAAAGTGAAGGGATGAGAAAAAATAATTTCCATGCAAATGGAAACAAAAAGAAAAGCTGGGTAGCAATACTCATATCTGAAAAAATAGACTTCAAAATGAAGGCCATCACAAGAGACAATAAAGTTCACTACATAACACCAAAGGGATTGATCCAACAAGATGCTATATCCCTGAAAACATATATGCACCCAATATAAGCGCACCTAAATATCCTATATAATAAAAGGGTAATATGCAAATTGACCCTAACAGCGGAACTACAGGGAACGACTAGTTGCTATAACACGCACTGACCATCATGGGGCAGACGCTCAACGCAGGAGCTGTCCCCTGGTAGTCAGTGCACTCCCACAGGGGGAGCTCCACTCAGCCACAAGTCGGGCTGACAGCTGCAAGCACAGCAGCTGTGGCGGGAACCTCTCCCGCCTCCTCAGCAGTGCTAAGAATGTCCAACTGTGGCTTAAGCTGTTAGTCGGACATCCCCCTAGGGCTCCCGGGCTGCCAGAGGGATGTCAGACTGCCAGCTTAGGCCCACTCCCCCAGGGGGACATCCCCCGAGGGGTCCTGGACTGCAAGAGGACGCAGGCCTTAAAAGTACATATGTCATCATTCCATTTATAGGAAGATAAAACTTCCACTTCTGCTTTGGATGTAGACAGCTGCAATGAAATATTCAAAGTGATGAATAGCAAGGACCTACAACCAAGATTACTCTACCCAGCAAAGCTATCATTTAGAATTGAAGGTCAGATAAAGAGCTTCCCAGACAAGAAAAAACTAAAGAAGTTCATCACCACCAAACCTGTATTACAAGAAATGTTAAAGGGTAGTCTTTAATAATAGTGATAATAATAATAATGTGGCAGTAAATACATATCTATCAACAATTACTTCAAATGCAAATGGATTAAATAATTAAAGGATTAAATAATTAAATCAAAAGACATAAAAAAAAAAGCAATTGAATCTAAAAATCAAAATAAATGAACAGAATGATGAATCTCAGAAGGAAGGGTGGGTGGGGAGAAGAGATTAACCAAAGAACTTATATTCATATATGCATAACCCATGGACACAGACAATAGGTTAGTGAAGGCCTGGGGTGGGGTGGGAACTGGGTGGAAGGGAGTATTTGAGGGGGGAGGGCAACATCTGTAATACTCTCAATAATAAATATTTTTTAAAAAATCTTCACACTAGTTAACAGTATTTAATCAATATCCAGAGTACTAATACTGTTTCTAAGATGCAGGGGAAAAGCTAAAAAGAAGGTTAAAAATAAAGAAAATGGTGGGGCCCTGGCCGGTTTGGCTCAGTGGATAGAGCATCGGCCTGCAGACTGAAGGGTCCCTGGTTCGATTCCAGTCAGGGGCACATGCCTAGGTTGTGGGCTTGATCCCCGATGTGGGATATGCAGGAGGCAGCCAGATCAGTGATCCTCTCTCATCACTGATGTTTCTCTCTCTCTCTCTCTCTCTCTCTCTCTCCCACTTCCTCTCTGAAATTAAAAAAAAAAATGGTAGGAACAATAGTTGGAGCAAGATCCAACAGGATATAAGAAAAAGGTAAGCTTACAGTCCTGTTTTGAGAACTGGAATGCTAAACAGGAAAACAATGCAGAGGTTCTGATTTACAGCTGAGTCAAGAAAAAGGTTACAGACTTACAAGCACATTGCTCAGGGCTTGAGCCCTGGAACACTGAACTGTGCAGCTACACTAGCCACACTGACTGCAGGCCCCACTCCCCACCTCATTCAGGACTGGCTGAGACTGCAGGGTGTGGGAACTGTGCTTGCAGCTAAATGAGACTGGAGAAAGCAGGGACTAGGTCTTACTAAATATTATGAGCAAACTCAACCAGCAAGAGCATGGGGAACTTGGGCAATACAAATAATCTCAAAAATATAGTATATGAAAATTATATACTCAATATCTTAATTAAAAACTGTTTTTAAAATTCTCAGCATCTAGCACAGAGTGTGACACATAACAGACATCAGTGTATACAAATGAATGATCTTTTGGGGTTGGCTCAGGCCGACAGCCCAAGAGACAGGAACCCCTGTGGAAAGTAGGCTATGCAGTGTCTCCCTGACCTAGGCCAGAAACTCTCCTTCCTCTGGGACCAGGAAGATGGAAGGACTTAATTGTCCCTGCTGAAGACAAAAGAGAAAACATGACTGTGAGGGACCTAAATGATAATAGCTAGCTTTATTAAGAACAGTATGTACATAGCATTATGCTAAGCAGTTTATAAGAATTATCATATCTTAACTTCATTATAACACAGGATGGGTACATTTACTTCCATTTCAGAGATGAAGAAACTGAGGTTTGCAAAGTAAGTACCTTGTCCAAGTTCATACAGATAATAAAGAACCAAGACTACTGAAGCCAACTCAGTGGCACTCAATATGGTGAGGAGGGTAGTAGAAGCAGCAACAGAAATAGCAACAGCAACAGCAGCTAACTGTTTTGTAGCTCTTACCATACCTTAGGCCAGCGGTCACCAACCGGTAGTCCGTGGACCACTGGTGATCCATGAGGTCTGAAAGATTGGCGACCGCTGCCTTAGGCAGTATTCTAAGGGTGTGATATATATTAACCTATGTAGCAACTACTTTATGATGTAAATATAATCTGTACTTTACAAACAAAAAAACTAAATATAGAGGAGTTAAGTACTTTTCCCAAGGTTACACAACTAATAAGTAGTGGGACCAGGACTGAAATTTAACTATTGCCCTAAAGGCCTCTCTCCAATTCATTTTCTTAAGCTGCACCCAATAAACCTATGTTTTCAAACTGCTCATTGAAAGATTCAAGTTAGTGATAAGCAGGCAGGCTAAACAGCCATCTCAGATGGTGAATAAAGAAAAACTGAATTTCTTTAAGGAAAGGGGGATGGGGGATGAGGATATCCCAAGGGAAGGGCGACACAGCACTGAGCCAAAGGGTACTGGGTCCATGCTGGCAGCAAAAATAGACTTAGGACAGCGAAGCAAGGAAGACATAGAAGAATCAACAGGCAAGCCTAGGCTGCTTTGGCTCACTGAGAATTCAGAGAAAAGGGGGTATTACGGGAGACAGGGGGTGAGCCTGGGACGAGCTGCTGGTGCTGCCCATTACTCCCCTGGTTGCACATCTCCTGGGTCCCTTAGAGATGAGGGAATACATGCCTGTGGGGGAAGGAGAGGAGGCTCCTTGGAGGGAGAATGCACACTAGGTTCTTTGCCCTGAGCATATTTATCTCTTCCTTGCAGGTGGGAATCTTAGGGGAGCTCTCAGGGGAAGGTCTCAATAGAACAGTCATCAGCTTTCTAGGGGTGCTCTTTCAGGGTCATGGTCTCCACTGTCTTGGTCGGTGCCAGGGCAGGAGGTCATTAGTCAATGAGGCTGGTCCTGAAGCAGCCAAGGCCCTCACTTGTCTGGTTGTGCTGCTTTTCTGACATCAACTTATTGTTTTATAACAAGCAAGTTTTGTTGTAAATGAAAATACTAGAATAGAACTGACTACCCCATTCTTTTCCCAGTACCTTCTCCAGTGCAGGAAGAGACAGCCGAGATCCTGGAGGTGAAAAAATGCAGGAAAAAATATGTAACTGAAGTGTTTAGTTTTGTAATGAGTAGGGAAGGAAACAATCAAATTTAACAATAAAAAATATTCAAGAACTATTCATGGAGCACAAATCAGAAAATTTGTTTCTATAAGTATAAACTTGTATAGAATAGAAAGAGAAAAAAAATATTTAAGAATTACTCAAAGTAACTATAAAGTCTATTTCAATGAAAAAAAACAAAGAATAATCTATTTTTTAAGAAATCAACACTTCAGTTAACTTTTAGAAGAATATGAGGAAAAGGGTGGGGGTTGACAAAAGACAGCTGAAGAAGATGCTCAATTTAACTCTAATGAGAGAAAAAAAATGTAGCCACCAAACACAAGTATGAAAAATTAGAAGAAAAAAGTTACCAGAGCCTCCTGAAAAACAGTAACAATATAAAAATTACACATTTCAAAATAGAAACAGACTCATAGATACAGAGAGCAAACTGATGATGACCAGAGATGGCTGGGGTGGGGGGATGGGTGAAAAAGGTGAAGGGGAATAATAGGTACAAACTTTGATTATAAAATAAATGAGTCATGCGGATCTAATGTACACATCACAGGGTTTAATAGCCTATATAATAAAGAGGCAATATGCAAATTAACCCTCACACCCTCACAAGATGGCTGCCTACTACCAGGCTGGCAGGGGGGTTAGTAAGGGACAACCAAACGACTGAACAAGCAGGCTGCATGGGGCGACCTGGCAGGCAGGGGGGTTAGTGAGGGATGACCAAATGACTGAACAGCAGGCTGCGTGGGGCAACCAGGCCAGCAGGGGGGGCAGTTGGGGGCAACCAGGGTGGCAGGGGGGTGTAGT
>NW_005362713.1:288269-296051 GCF_000412655.1 Myotis brandtii | reverse complement strand
GCAGGGGGGTGTAGTTGGGGGTGACCAGGCAGGCAGGGGGGGGCAGTTAGGAGCGACCAGGCCAGCAGGGAGGGGGCAGTTGGGGGCGACCTGGCAGGCAGCGGGGGGCAGTTAGGGGCGACTAGGCCAGCACACAGAGGCAGTGAAGGGTGATCAGGCTGGCAGCGGGGAGCAGTTAGGGGTGGCCAGGCAGGCAGCAGGTGAGCGATTAGGAGCCAGCAGTCCAGGATTGTGAGAAGGATGTCCAACTGCCAATTTAACCCTCACACCCACACAAGATGGTGTAAACCGGCAGTCATACATCCTCTGAGGGGTCCCGGATTGGAGAGGGTGCAGGCTGGGCTGAGGGGAACCCCCCCATGCATGAATTTTGTGCACCGGGCCTCTAGTAGTCAATAATATTGTAATAGGAGGAAGAACCAAGATGGCAGCATAGGTAAAGGCAGGACTCACATCCTCCCACAACCACATTAAAATTACAACTAGAATTCAGAACAACCATCATTCAGAACTACCTGAAATCTAGATGAATGGAAGCCCTGCAACTAGAGACTAAAAGAGGAAATCACACTGAAACTGGTAGGAGGGGAGGAAGCACAGAATGGGCTGGTCTGACACCCACTGTGCTGTTTTTTTTTTTTATTGTTGTTGTTGTTTTAAACATATCTTTATTGATTTCAGAGAGGAAGGGAGAGGGAAAGAGAGATAGAAACATCAGTGATGAGGGAGAATCACTGATTGGCTGCCTCCTGCACATCCCCTACTGGGGACCAAGACCGCAACCCAGGCATGTGCCCTTGACTGGAACCAAACCCAGGACCCTTCAGTCCACAGGCTGATGCTCTATCCACTGAGCCAAACTGGCTAGGGCCCCACTGTGCTGTTTTTAATCGAAGGCATGTCTTGGCTGTGGAGGCCTCCCATGAGGAGTAAGGGGTCCCTGCCCCACACCAGAATAGTCAGCCCAGCGTTCCAGAGTTGGGAAAAGAAGACCCCGTAACTTCAGGCTGTAAAAACCAGCGGGGATTGAGGCTGAGAAGGCAGCTGAAGACCCAGGCAGTTTCTCTTAAAGTGCTGGTGCATGGACTTACTTGGACTCACTCCCTCTGAGCTCCAGACCAGGGGCAGCAGCTTGAAAGCATCCAGGAACATACAGGAAGAAACTAAATTGTCTAGCATCAGGGCAAGAGGTGGGGCAGCTTTCTCCAAGACAAAAGTGCTTGCAGAGGTCACTGTTCCTATGCTGAAACCTCCCCCACCACAGAGCTGACTGGCAGGCACCATATCTGAGTTTCCATCAGCCTGACCAACACTGTTTGCCCCTGGTGATTTTCCCCTTGACCTTTTCCTCCCTAAAGATAACATCTAGGCCTCAGTTGTATTTTAGCTCCAAGCCCAGAAAAGCAGCACAACCAGACAAGTGAGGGCCTTGGCTGCCTCAGGACCAGCCTCATTGACTAATGACCCCCTGCCCTGGAACCGACCAATTTGCAGCCCCACCTAAGCTGTCTGCAGTGGCTTTTCCATCTGAATGGCCTGTCCTGGCTCAGGCTTCAGATTTTCCTAAAATCTCTCAAATAAGTAGCAGCTGGACTCAGTGTGCCCCATACCTCTGGATAAGTGGCCCCAGGCCTGGCACTAGCAACAACTTGCCAAGGTTCACAGGTTGGTATCTCCTGAGAACCTCCAAGCCCAGCACAAGTAGCAGCCACCTGCAGATCACTCTATTGTGCCAGAAGGCCTAGGCAGAGAACAGGCAGTGGCTGACTTTATACCTCTCATGAGGCCCCAGAATCAGTGCACCCAGTAGACAGCTTCAGACCATAGCAGGTTAACTCTAACACATCCACGAGCAACACACTCAAGGGGCAGACTGAGTGAGCACCAAAGCCCCACTGAGGCAAGTCCTACTGCATAGGGGTGTCTCCTGCACAGCAGCTCTTCTGCTGTAGTCACATCTGGTCCTCACAGCCCATTGGCCTGGGGGGTCAACTCCTCCCAGTGACATCAACAGAAATCAAGGCTCAACTACAACAGGACAGTACACACAGACCACACAGGGTTGCAACTAGAGTACCCAGCTCAGGTGACTGGGGAGGCTAAGCCACTGGGCCCTACAGGACACCTACTACACAAGGCACTCTGGGAGACATAGCTGCTCTACCTAATACATAGAAACAAACACAGGGAAGCAGCTAAAATGCAGAGACAAAGAGAAATGAAAGAACAGAAGAAATCTCCAGAAAAAGAACTAAATTAAATAAAGCAAGCAAACTACTGGATACAGAGTTCAAAACATTGGTTATAAGGATGCTCAAGGATCTTAATGAGAGCTTCAAGGAACTCAGTGAGAATGTCAAGGAACTTAGAATTTCAAGGTTTTCAGTGAGAACATCAAAGACATGAAAAAGGATCAGTCAGAAATGAAGGATACATGAACTGAAATGAACAAAAATTTACAGGGAATCAAAAGCAGATTAGAGGATTCTAAGAATCAAATCAGCAATTTGGAATATAAGAAAGCAACAAACAACTAATCAGAAAGCAATAAGAAAAAAGAATCCAAAAATATGAAGGTAGTGTAAGAATCCTCTAGGACCGTGGTTCTCAACCTTCCTAATGCCGCGGCCCTTTAATACAGTTCCTCATGTTGTGGTGACCCCCAACCATAAAATTATTTTCGTTGCTACTTCATAACTGTAATTTTGCTACTGTTATGAATCTTAATGTAAATATCTGATGTGCAGGATGTATTTTCATTGTTACAAATTGAACATAATTAAAGCATAGTGATTAATCACAAAAACAATATGTAATTATATATGTGTTTTCCGATGGTGTTAGGCGACCCCTGTGAAAGAGTCGTTCGGGTCGCGACCCACAGGTTGAGAACCGCTGCTCTAGGACAACTTCAAGCATACTAACACTCACATCATGGGAGTGCCAGAAGGAGAGGGGAGAGAGCAAGAAATTGAAAACCTATTGAAAAAAATAATGATGGAAAACTTCTCCACCTGGTGAAAGAAATAGAACTACAAGTCCAGGAAGCTCAGAGTCCCAAACAAGAGGAACCCAAAAAGGCTCACACCAAAACACATCATAATTATAATGCCAAGAGTTAAAGACAAAGAGAGAATCTTAAGAGCAGCAAGAGAAAACCAGTTAGTTACCTACAAAGGCGTTCCCATATGACTATCAGCTAATTTCTCAACAGAAACTTTGCAGGCCAGAAGGGAGTGGCAAGAAATATTCAAAGTGATGAAAAGCAAGGACCTACAACCCAGCAAAGCTATCATTTAGAATTGAAGGTCAGATAAACAGCTTCATAAACAAGAAAAAAACTAAAGGAGTTCATCACCACCAAACCAGTATTATATGAAATGTTGAAGGGTCTTTTTTAAGAAAAAAAAAGGAATTAAAAACAACAAAATGGCAATAAATACATATCTATCAACAATTAAATCTAAAATTCAAAATAAAAGAGCAAGGAATCTAATGAACAAAATAAACTGATGAATAAAATAGAACTAGAGGCATGGAAACATTGAACAGACTGGTAATATCAGAAGGAAAGGGGGTGGGGGAAGAGATTAACCAAAGAACTTATATTCATATTAGTGCCCTGGTGCACAGATTAGTAGACAGTGAAAGGAAAATAATTAGAAAGTGGCCGGCAGGGCGGGACTGGGCAAGGCAGGCTGGATACGCTCCGGAGCCAACCTCCTGTGGCCCTCCCCAGGTAGTCGCACCTGGGGCGTTGCCTCAGCTCAAAGGGCGTCTGCAGTGCAAGCAGGGTCCCTCTGGCAGGTGAGGTCCCTCAGCCTGGCCTGCGGGGATGGGGCTGAAACCAGCTCTCTGACATCCCCCGAGGGGTCCTGAATTGCAAGAGGGTGGTTCTCGGGTGATGCACCCAGAATCAGGCTCCCTCCTCTCATGAGTAATCCCATCCCAAACAATTACTTATTCTAGCACTTTCCATAGAACTTTCTGATAATGAAAATATTCTATATCTTTCCTGTCCAATACAGTAGTCACTAGCCACATGTAGTTACTGAGTACATATGGTGAGGGTGACTAAGGAACTGAATTTTTATTTTTATTTAATTTTAACTCATTTAAATAGTTACATGTGGCTAGAGGCTATCATAATACACAAACAAACAAAAAAACAAAGAATTTATCCTCTCTTCTGTCTTTTCAAATCTTGCTATTATTTCTAGGGGAAAAAAAAAAGCCTGTTGTTTATTTTCATTCTATTTTATGAATCACAAAATGTGCCTGAGGAAGACAGATAAGCCTTGAAAAAGAGATAAATCAGATAAAAATAGCTTCTTATAAGAAACTTTTAAATAAAACTAGATGTAATAAATAAAAGTTGCAAGAGTAAGAAGAGTACAAAGAGTATCTGTATAGTCTTTATCCAGATTTACGTGTTGTTAATATTTTATGCCATTTGGTTACCATTTGCTCTCTTGCATAAAATATAAAAATATGTATTTCCATATGTATTTCTTAAGAATAAGAATTTTTTTAATGTAACCACTATACAGTTATGAATTTGACTAAATTTAGCATTGATGCAATAATTTAATCTACCATTTGTATTTCAGTTTCTTTCAGTATCGAAACCAAGAGTTACTGCAGGCTATTGAAGTCTCACTTACCTCTAGTTGGAATGACATTAATAGTTCTGAGCATTACATTTTCTCCTTTATTATTAAACTAACTATAAAATGCTCTTTATTTGAAACCATCTTGTACCACGTTAACACAACTTTCTCATTACTTTTTATACCCCCCGAAATCACATCTACACACTCATTTGGCTATAATAATGATCTAGATATAATTTAATATTCTATTTTTAAAATATCATTTTATAAATATTGCCCACATTTCTATCATTACATTTATTGTTAATGGCTACAATGTATTATATTGAACTAATGTGCTACAAATTATTTAACCATGAATTATAGGACCAAAGATTATGAACATCTTTATCCTTCAATATACCACTTTTAAAGTTACCCTAACAAAATGTATATACACAAAGGGGTAAGGGTGAAGAACCATGTCACATGATGAAAAGTACAGCGTTTACAAAACTAAGAGAACATATGATTGTTGCTGTCAAACAGTTTAAAGGGTGTCAGAGAGGGGCAGAACTGGGATCAACAGTTGGAAAAAAAAGAAAAGCAGTTTTAAGCCCAAAATAAGAAAATCTTTCAAACTATCAGAATTACTAAACAAGGTCATAGGCTACCACATAAAACACTAAGCTGCCCATCTCTGAAAGCGTTCAAAAACAAGCTGACAATCACTTGCCAGAGATGGCGAAGACTCTTACACTGGGTGGACAGTAGGATTAGAAAATCTTTCAAGTTTCTTTTCACTCGTGTATTCAAATATTTATTATTCACCTGCTATGATCGTAGCAATGTGCTAGGTGCTAGGTATAAAAAAGTTGACAAGACAGGCATGGTCCCTATGGCTTTTGCAATTATGGTCTAGTATAGAAAACAAACAAAAAAAAAAACACAAAAAACACAAGTAAAAATGTAATTACAAATCATAAGACCTGTGAAGGAAACAATGAAATGCTATAGGAGAAAACAGTAGAATGGACATTAAGGAAGGCATCTTAAAGGGGCATATTTCAGTTGTAGCCTAAAAGAAGAGGAGCTAGCTATGAAATGAGCGCAATGAAAATCTACTGAAGGTTATAACAGGAGAGTGACATGATCTGATTTTCACTTCTAAAAGATCATGCTCACTGTTATATGGAAAATAAGTCAAAAGGGAAAAAACATGGAGGCAGGGAAATCAGTTAAGAAGCTAGATAGGAAGGAATCCTACCTAAGAAAAGAAATAATGATGGACTAAATAGGCTGAACTAGATGGACAGAAAGGAATAGAGTTCAAGATGCGTGGGGGGGGATAGGAGCTACAGCACTTGGTGAGGAGTTAAATGCAAGAGATGAGAGAAAAGGGAAGGACAGAAATCAAGAATGACTCTCAGGTTTTTGGCCTGGACAGCTAATCAAATGATGCTACCATTTTCTGAGATTGAAAGATTGAAGGAAAGACAGATAAGGAGTACAATGAGAATCCAACTTTAAGACTCCGTGATTTTTTAAATACAAAATTCTATCAAGATCTCTCATGATTGCCGGGCTAGTGTTGCTCAGTGGTTGAGCATCGACCTATGAACCAGGAGTGCACATGCCTGAGTTGTGGGCTCAATCTCCAGTAGCGGGCGTGCAAGAGGCAGCTGATCAATGATTCTCTCTCATCAATGTTGTTTCCATCTCTCTCTTCCTCTCCCTTCTTCTCTGAAATACAAATGTAGTTTTAAAAAATCTCTCATGATTGATTCTCTGTTCTTTGAAAGGCCGTCTGTAATCCTGGCCATTGAGGCGTAGTTTGTTGAAGCACTGTCCCGTACACCAAAAGGTGGTGGGTTCAATTTCTAGTCAAGGCACATACCCAGATTTTGGGAGGCAACTGATGTTTTTCTCTCATATCAATGTTTCTCTCTCTTCCTTCCTCTCTCTAAAATCAATAAAATAAATGAATAAAAATAAAAGACAGTCTGAAGGGGGGGGGGGGGGGAAATGCTTTAAAGGAAACTTGGCAGCTGCTCTCTCCCACCACTATCCAACTCTGCCTTCCATTCACACCAAACCACCCAAGGGTCTGTATCACACCATGATCTTTCAGGACTTCTTACCAGGGAACACACTACTCCCTTGGCTCAAAATGCCACTCACCCACCTTGGTCCATCTTGGTAAATCTCTCTGAAACTTTTTCTTTCTGTCTCACCTCCTTCAGAGTGGAGCTCCTAGGCAGAACAATATAAGCCAAAATGATACACACACCCCACTCTCAACTTCAAAATACTACTATACAGAATGTTCAAATAGATTTTCTACAGTAAGTTACACTAGGTGAGAATCTAGTGCCACCCTCATAAATCCTAAAATCATCAGAAAGTAAATAAAGACCAATACTACAGCAAAAGCTAATGTAAATACATATAATACTTGTACAAAATATTCACAATACATAAAATTCAATTCTTTTTAAACATGTGCTAAATCATTTAGAATATAAAGGACTCAAATTTTAAAGTACTTTCTTCTATGAATTTGGACGTTTTAAAATGTTATAAGCAAGACAAATTCTAAAATCTGCTTGAAAACAAACAAAAAATTCAAGAAACTAAGCATTTCTATGGTTATATCTGGTTTCAGAAAATAATGATTCTATACTAAACAACTTGTGGTTATGAAACACATTAGACCAGCGGTTCTCAACCTATGGGTCGCGACCCCTTTGGCAGTCGAACGACCCTTTCACAGGGGTCACCTAAGTCCATCCTGCATATCAGATATTTACATTACGATTCATAAGAGTAGCAACATTACAGTTATGAAGTAGCAACGAAAATAATTTTATGGTTGGGTCACAACATGAAGAACTGTATTTAAAGGGCCAGAAGGGAGGAATAGAAGAAACCAAGATGGCGGCATAGGTAAACACCGGAATTTGCTGCCTCGAACAACCACTTCAAAAATACAACTAAAAGACGGAACGGACATCACCCAGAACCACAGGAAGGCTGGCTGAGGAGAGATTCTTCAACTAGAAGGAAAGAGAACAGCATACCTAGGCTCAGAGGAGGCGCAGTGTGGAAAATACAAAGGTACGGAGGTGCGCGTGGAGCCGGCTGGTGGCTGAGGGCGCGGTTGTCGTTTTCAATCAGGAGGGAGTCTCAG
>NW_005362713.1:285101-286857 GCF_000412655.1 Myotis brandtii | reverse complement strand
TGGGGAGTGAGGGCGGAGGGTGGGGTGGGAGCTGGAAGGAGGGGAGTTATGGGGGGAAAAAAGAGGAACAAATGTAATAATCTGAACAATAAAGATTTAATAAAAAAAATAAAAATAAATAAATAAAAAATAAAATAAAATAGGAATAAAAAAATAAAAGAAAAAGGGCCAGAAGGTTGAGAACCACTGCATTAGACGATGTAGAGGCACAGTGATTATGTTACCACATCTGTAGCATTAGTACATTAGGCCAATATCTTCCAGGAACATAAATAATGATATCAGGAATCTCTCCTGGGTATTAACTGACAGCTAAATAGCATCTCTTCAGAGTACTACTCAAATAGATTAGTTTACAATTCCCAATAGCAAAGACCTCATTTCTGCCTATTCAGTCTCAAGATCTTCCTATAGTTAACTGCTCCTAACTGATATTTGACTACCAAGCACCAAGTATTACTTTCAAACTTTTAATCTTTTTTTCTAGCTCATTAAGAAAATGTCCTATTAGATCATTTCTGGCACTTAACCCAGCCAGACTTCTATTTCTATACATCTTTTCTTGCTTTTCCCCTCTAATCCTTATAAATCATACTCTTAATCCTTAAGCAAATTTCTTATAAAAAGCATAAAATATTTACTAACAATGTCACCTAATAAAAATGTTTAGGAAATTGACCTTTAATGGATAAACAGGGATTAGTGGTGTGGCACCCAAAACTATTTTGCCTTTGGAATTCCTACATAATATAACCAACATACAAGCATGTCAAACTTATTTGCAATGTCCAGGACCAAGCAGAAGGGGCTTTTTACAATGCTCTGCTCAGGATATTAGAACCTGGCTCGTAAGAAATAGTGAAGGGAATGGAGAGGAAATAGCTCCATCAGCAGGACTTGACAGCTAATGGAAAATGAGGAATACGAGACAGAAGTCAAGATGATTCCTGGGTTTATAATTTAGGTAACTGAGTGACTGGCAGCATCAATAATCAAAATGGAAAAATCAGATGAATGGAAAAAACCATGTACTTAATTTTTGATGTTCTAAGTTTCAAGTTTTCTTTATACATAATTTAATTGATTTCAGAGAGGAAGGGTTTTCTTTATATATATTTTAATTGATTTCAGAGAGGAAGGGAGAGGGAAAGAGAGATAGAAACATCAATGATGACAATCATTTATCAGCTGCTTCTTGCATACCCCCTACTGGGGACCAACCCTGCAACCCAGGCATGTGCCCTGACTGGGAATTGAATAGTGACCTCTTGGTTCATAGGTCGATGCTCAACCACTGAGCAACACTGGCTAAGCACAGATTTTCTACTAGACAATCAGATGGGCATTCTAAGTAGCAAACCTAAGGACTAGAAGTGCTCACCAGAAAGATGGGCTGAGGAAATGAACACAGAAAGGAAATCATGAAAAACATGTGTTCAAGAAAGCATGGCAGAATGAAGAAAAAAACAGAAGTCAGCCTGAAACCTCAGGAAGCATGAACATTGAGGGATAGGAGTCAGTAAAGACAGCTGAGAAAGAATCAATGCTAATAATAGAGGAATATGCAAATTGTCTGGGACACCATCATAGTGACAGTAACGACCATACAGCAGGTTGCGTGGGGCAACCAGGCTGGCAGGGGGGTTAGTGAGGGACGACCAAATGACTGAAAAGCAGGCTGCGTGGGGCACCAGACCAGGCAGGAGGGTTAGTGAGGGACGACCAAATGACTGAACAAGCAGGCTGCGTGGGGCGA
>NW_005362713.1:279429-285056 GCF_000412655.1 Myotis brandtii | reverse complement strand
GGGATGACCAAATGACTGAACAGCAGGCTGCGTGGGGCAACCAGGCCAGCAGGGGGGGCAGTTGGGGGCAACCAGGGTGGCAGGGGGGGGGCATTTAAGGGTGATCAGGCAGGCAGGCAGGTGAGCAGTTAGGAACCAGCGGTCCCTGATTGTGAGAGGGATGTCTGACTGCTGGTTTAGGCCGGGATCGGGCCTAAACTGACAGTCAGACATCCCCCAAGGGGTCCTGGATTGGAGAGGGTGCAGGCTGGGCTGAGGGGACCTCACCACCCCCCATGCACAATTTCATGCACCGGGGCTCTGGTAAGTAAAAAAGAGAAATAAGAGAGTGATAGCATAAAGACAAAGAAAGAGAGGGAGTTAAAAACATGGGCATGATCATATAAAAAGTCCACAATGGATTTAATAATTAGGAACTATAACCAGGATAGATACAATTTCAGTAAGTAGAGGAAGCAAGAATAGAAACACTCAAGATTGCTGAGGCTATTTCAGGGAGGGGGAATGGCTCAAACAAACAAGGCAAAAAAGGTAAAGTGTGAAGTGTATTTAGAATAGAATGTAGAAGAGTTTTGCTAGAATGGAAGGTTCACATAGCAGAAAACAAGAAAGGAAGTTTAGGCCAATGACTGCATTCCACATTTTATTCTACTTTTAACTTTATTCTGTGAGCAGGAAGAAGAAAGACAGGTAGCTTTTTTTTTTTTTTAAAGATAACTACTGTGGTGACTATCCTCAATTATGAACTGGAATGACAACAGAGTTAAGGCAGGGCAAGCTATTAAGCAGTCCTAAAATTACATAGTAATAAAGGCCTAAATGAGGCTGGCAGTAGCCAAAGTAAGAATTAAGGGATACATGAAAAGATATTCTATACTCCTTGGGTGCTCTAGATATCCCACTGTCCCTATATTATTATACTTACCACATTGTATCATAATCATTTTTGGACTGGGACCCTCTTTCATTCAACCTTTCATCACTAGTACTAACAAGTCAGAAACACTAGAAGTGGCCAAAAAGTGTTTGCTGAATTATAATAGAACTCAGTAATGATAATATATATAAGTGAGACTTAAAGATACTGCCGAGAATATGCAGATTACATGATACTGTACATAGAAAACCCTAAGGCTCCACCAAAAAACTACCAGATCTAATAAATGAATGACAAAGTAGCAGGATATAAAATTAATATACAGAAATTGGTGGCATTTGTATATACCAATTATGAACTCTCAGAAAGAGAAACTAAAAAAACAATCCCATTTACTATTGCAACAAAAAATAATAATAAGGTACCTAGGAATAAACTTAACTAAGGAGGTAAAAGACCTGTACTCAGAAAACTATAGGACACTGAAGAAAGAAATAGAGGAAGACATAAACAAGTGGAATCATGTACCATGTTCATGGATTGGAAAAATTAACATCATTATAATGTCTATACTACCCAAAACAATCTACAGATTTAATGCAATTCCTATTAAAATACCAATGGCATACTCCACAGAGCTAGAGCAAGTATTCCAAAAATTTATATGGAACCAAAAAAGAAAAGCCTTAGCAATCTTGAGGGGGAAAAAGCAAAGTTGGAGGGATCACCATACTGGGTATCAAACTATACTACAAAGCCGCAGTAATGAAAACAGCCTGGTATTGCCCTGCCCAGTGTGGCTCAGTTGGCTGCACATTGTCCTATGCACCAGGAGGTTGCCATTTCCATGCCTGGTCTAGAGTAACTCCGGGGTTGTGGGCTCGATCCTCGGTAGGGAGCGTCCAGGAGGCAGCGGATTGATGTTGTCAAACAAACTGGTACTGCTATCATTACAAGCATATAGATCAATGGAACAGAACTGAGAGCCCAGGTTTTTATGGTCAATTAATATTTGATACAGGAGGCAAGAGCTTATAATGGAGTAAAAACAGTCTCTTCAATAAATGGTGCTGGGAAAATTGGACAAGTACATGCAAAAAAATGAAACTAAACCACCAACTTACACCATTCACAGGAATAAACTCAAAATGTATAAAAGACTTAAATATAAGTTGCAAAACCATAAAAATCCTAGAAAATAGGTAGTAAAATCTCAGACATCCATCATAGCATAATTTTTGCCAATACATTCCCTAGGGCTGTGGTCAGCAAACTGCAGCTCGCGAGCCACATGCGGCTCTTTGGCCCCTTGAGTGTGGCTCTTCCTAAGCCTTAGGAGTACCCTAATTAAGTTAATAACAATGTACTTACCTATATAGTTTAAAAAATTTGGCTCTCAAAAGAAATTTCAATTGTTGTACTGTTGATATTTGGCTCTGTTGACTAATGAGTTTGCTGACCACTGCCTAGGCCCTAGGGCAAGAAAAACAAAGGAAGAAAATAAACAAATGTAACTACATCAAACTGAAAAGCTTCTGCATAGCAGAAGAATCCATCAACAAAATGAAAAGGGAACCCACTGAATGGAAGAACATATTTCCCAATGATGTAGTGGGGCCTTGACTTACGAGTTTAATTCGTTCCATGACCGAGCTCATAACTCAAATTACTCGTATGTCAAATCAATTTTCACCATTACAATGAATTGAAATGCTGGGCTGATGTTGTGGCGTTCACTGTGACGTTCACTGCGCCAACTAGCGGTGGGGTATCTGAAGCTGGTTCGTAACCCGAATTTTAGCTCGAAACTTAAAGCAAAAAATCGGTCGAGAGACAGCTCGCATCTCGAAAAACTCGTTAGTCGGGACACTCGTAAGTCAAGGCCCCACTGTATCTGGTAAGAGGTTAATTTCCAAAATACATAAGGAACTTACACAACTCGACACCAGGAAAACAAACAACCCAATTAAAAAATGGCCAAAGGACCTGAATAGACACTTCTCCAAAGAGGACATGCAGACATATGGCCAACAGACATATGAAAAAAAAGCTCAAAGTCACTGATCATCAGAGAAATGCAAATTAAAACGACAATGAGGTATCACCTCACATCAGCCAGAATGGATAGCAGCAATAAATCAATAAAAAACAAGTGCTGCTGAGGATGTAGAGAAAAGGGAAACCTAGTTCACTGTTGGTGGGAATGTAGACTGGTGCAACCACGGTAGAGTTACCTCAAAAAATTAGAAATGAAACTGCCTTTCGAACCAACTTCTGGAAATACAGCCTAATAATTCCGAAATGCCAATCAGAAAGAATATATGCTCCCCTGTGCTCATAGCAGCACTATTTACAATAGCCAAGATATGGAAGTAGCCCAAGTGCCCATCAGTAGATGAATAGATAAACTGTGGTGAACTTACACAATGGAATACTACTTGGCCTTAAAAAGGAAGAACATGAGGAAAGGAGCTCCGGACTCGGGCACCGGGAGGGAGAACCCTTGAGTGGGTCAGTGGAGGTGGAGGGGCAGTGGCACTCCGCTGAGCTGCCCTCAGTCACATCTTTTGACAGACAGCCGAGCTGCCTGGCTGGGACTCTGGGACTTGTCATACCTCAGGGAGCTCACCACCCCACCCCACCCCAGCTCAGCACCAGGCCCTAAGCAGGCCCACCCACCGGGCCCTCCACCCACACGGGATGTGCTCGCGGCCTGAGCCTCGAGAGCCCCTGCGCCATGTGGCAGTGATCGGGGGCACCCATGGCAATGAGATGTCTGGCGTCTACCTGGCGCAGTACTGGCTGCAGGCCCCGGGGGAGCTGCAGAGACCCAGCTTCTCTGCAGTGCCTGTGCTGGCCAACCCAGCAGCGACAGTCGCCTGCCGCCACTACGTGGACTGTGACCTCAACCGCGCCTTCACCAGCGCCTTCCTCACTGCCAGGGTCCACCCGGATGACCCATATGAGGTGACACAGGCCCGAGAGCTGAACCAACTGCTGGGGCCCAAGGCCTCGGGCTAGGCCTTTGACTTCGTCCTGGACCTGCACAACACCACGGCCAGCATGGGCACCTGCCTCATCGCGGAATCCGCCCACAACGTCTTTGCGATGCATCTGTGCCGCCACCTACAGCTGCAGAGCCCGGAGCTGCCCTTCCAGGTCTTCCTGTACCAGTTGCCCGGAGAAGAGAGTTACAGCGTCAACTCCATGGCCAAGAGTGGACTGGGCCTGGAGCTGGGCCCCCAGCCTCAGGGAGTGCTGCGGGCTGACCTTCTCGTCAGGATGAGGGCCTTGGTGGCCGCAGCCCTGGACTTCATACAGCTCTTCAACCAGGGCACCGCATTTCCTGCCTTTGAGATGGAAGCGTATAGAAAAGTGAGCAGCGTGGACTTCCCACGCACAGAGGCCAGGGACCTGGCAGGCAACGTGCATACTCAGCTGCAGGACCAAGACTTCGAGCCACTGCGGACTGGAGCACCCATCTTCCGGATGTTCAGCGGCAAGGACGTGCTCTATGAAGGGGAGTCCACTGTGTACCCCGTGTTCATCAATGAGGCCGCCTATTACGAGAAGGACATTGCCTTCCTCCAGACTGAGAAGCTCATGTTCTCTGTGCCCGCCCTGCCCATGCTGGCCCCCGCCCCCTCCCCGGCTCCCTAACCCAGGCCACACCTGCCCGGCCTCAGCCTCCCACCTAAGGCATGATCCCCAGCTCAGAGGCCACCTTGCCACCTTCTATATACCATGATCCTTGCCACACACCCCCACCTCCCTGCCTCAGTTTCCCATTCTATAAAGTGGAAGATGTCCGGGAGGGGGGCGCGGGGGGAAGAACATATTACCTTTTGCAACAGCATGCATGGACCTGGAGATTTTTATGCAAATTGAAATAAGCCAGTCAGAGTAAGACAAATACCATCTGATCTCACTTATATGTGTAATCTAATGAATAAAATAAGCTGATGAACAAAATAGAACCAGGGCATGGAGCATGGGAACAGACTGAAGCAATGTCAAAGGAGAGTATGGCAGGAGGGCTAGATAAAAGAAGGTAAAGAGATTAGTCAAAGAACATATATGCATAGCTCCTGGTCACAGACAACAGTGTGGTGAAGGCCAGGGAAGGGAGAAGGCTGGGAGAAGGTGAGCAAAAGGGTGTGGGGGGAATGAAGGACATGTGTAATAGTTTCAACAATAAAAATAAGTTGAAAAATAAATAATTATTTTTAAAAAGATGCTGCAGAGAAGAAAAAATGGCGACCAGCAGGAAGGTAGGGAGGGAGAGAGTGTGAGAGCACAAGGAAGTGATAGAGGAGTGTGTGGACGTGTGTGGTGTGTGTGTATGAGCTAGGGACAGCTAGATTCTGCAGGTCTTCTAAGGGGCTGCTAAACCGGGCAGTCTTAGGCGGCGGAGTCCAGCTCCCGGCGCGGACACTCCTAGGCGGCCAGCCCAGGCACAGCGACCACGCCATCTTGGGAAACAGAGCTGCTTGAGACTAGGATCCTGGCCTCAGCACCACCCAGTCTGATCTCAGACGCATACCAGGACCCTGCAGCCACTGGGGACAGAGACCTGCGACCACAGCTACAGACCTGCGGACACCAAAAGTTCGGAGATCCCCGCGGCAGATCCGTGAGTAACAGAGCCCACCCCCCCTTCCCGCAGGCTCGCGGGCAGCGCCATAGTAACTGATAGACCCGCCCCTTGCCGGGGCCTCAGCGCTGCAGGAACCTTGGCCTGGAAGTGCGC
>NW_005362713.1:272688-274355 GCF_000412655.1 Myotis brandtii | reverse complement strand
GGGAGGCCAGGGGATTGTCAAGGGCGGGGGAAAAAAAGGAGAAACATGTAATACTCTTTGTAATAATTTAAGCAATAAAAATATATATATATAAATAAATAAATAAATAAATAAATAATAAAATAATAAAAAAAAAAGATGCTGCAGAGAAACCTAAGTAACTTACAAAGTAGTGATATAAAAAAACACGAATGGAGAAGTCCAGATCAAGTTTAAGAAATGAATTAAGTTATGTTTAGGGTAGAGGGTGTCTAAGGCCAGCATCCAAATAGAAATGACAAAGAGAAAAAAGTGACACCACAAAGAAAAACACTGAAATATTTAGACAAAAATAGAGATTTGTGATATATAATGAAATCATCAACAAATCTCATTATCTGCTCATAAGGACAAACATTTAATAAAATATTAATTTCCTAAGATACTTTGGAGTATGACTCTTAAACATGCTATCTGTATTGCTCATTTGTATATTTTGTACAAATAAAATTGATGTAAAAGCCCAACCAAATGGATCAATCAAAACTAGGTCAATGTTGAAATATTTTTTACTTTACTCCATCATTCATTCAACAAAATGTATTGAGTGATTCTAAGTTTGTGTTGGAGCAAGGGGGACTAAACACAAAAGCAAATAGAGTAAAATACAGCAATTACTACAACAAATTAACTGCAAAATGTTACAGGGACACAGGTAACAAAGAATAGAGAATATGATGGAGTAGAGGAATCATGATAAAAATATGCCTAAAAGTCCTAACCGGTTTGGCTCAGTGGATAGAGCAGTGATGACGAACCTATGACACGCGTGTCAGAGGTGACACGTGAACTCATTTTTTTGGTTGATTTTTCTTTGTTAAATGGCTTTTAAATATATAAAATAAATATCAAAAATATAAATCTTTGTTTTACTATGGTTGCAAATATCAAAAAATTTCTATATGTGACACGGCACCAGAGTTAAGTTAGGGTTTTTCAAAATGCTGACACGCCGAACTCAAAAGGTTCGCCATCACTGGGATAGAGCGTTGGCCTGTGGACTGAAGGGTCCCAGGTTCGATTCCAGTCAAGGGCATGTACCTTGGTTGCAGGCACATCCCCAGTTGGGGGTGTGCAGGAGGCAGCTGATTGATGTTTCTCTCTCATCAATGTTTCTAACTCTGTATTCCTTTCCCTTCCTCTCTGTAAAAAAAATCAATAAAATATATTTTTTTAAAAACATATGCCTAAAAGAAAGCTTTCCTAGAAAAAGGAGACATCTATATTGAGTTTTTAAACAGAGGAAGTGCCCTAGCTGGTTTGGCTCAGTGGATAGAGCATTGGCCTGCAGACTGAAGGGTCCAAGGTTCAATTTCATTCAAGGGCAAACGCCTGGGTTGCCAGCTCGATCGCCAGTGGGGTGTGCAGGAGGCAGCCAATCAATGATTTTCTCTCATCATAGATGCTTCTATCTCTCTCTCCCTCTGAAATGAAAAAATATATATTTAAAGGGGAAAAAAGTTCTCCAGCAGGGCACACACAATGTCCATGGAAGGAAAAAATAAGAAAGAAAAGAACGAAAAGAACGAAAGAACGAAAGAAAAAAGAAAGAAAGAAAGAAAGAAAGAAAGAAAGAAAGAAAGAAAGAAAGAAAGAAAGAAAGAAAGAAAGAAAGAAAGAAAGAAAGA
>NW_005362713.1:269310-272652 GCF_000412655.1 Myotis brandtii | reverse complement strand
GAGGGAGGGAGGGAGGAAGAGGAAGTGATTTAACAAGATACCTAAGAAATGTAATGGTATTCTGGAAAAAAAGAATAGTATGTACAAAAGCACAGAGATATCAGTTTCTCATCTTCATGGAACCATGACAGATGAAAGGGCCACAGCTCATGGAGGACTTTCTGTGTACACAGATAAAATAATTTGACTTCTATCCTGTGGTCCTCCGGTAAGAAACGTCAGACTAGCATTAGAACCCCCTAGGGAACACTCCAGATCCCTTAAAGCAGAGGGCAAGAGCAGGGAGGTGGGCAAGAAGCAAAAAAGAGGGAGAACTAACTCCCATAAACAGAGAGCCACAGGAGATTTTTAAGCAATAACAGGACCTGATCAGATCTGTGTTTCAGAAATCCAAAGTCAGTAGCATGGATCAGTGGCTAAGGGAAGAAAATCTGGAGGAAGACAAACAAAGAAGATTAAAAGCTATTGCAATGATGCTCCAGCACTAAATATTGACAACTACTTACTCAAACATAAGTGAACCACAAAAAGAGGCACATAAAGTGCTGTAACTGTAATATGAGCTTTCAACTTAATTTTCTGAACTTATCTCAGAGAGCAACTCAGTAATCAGAAGCAATTACAGTAAAAGCATGGTCAAGTACATTAGAAAAAAAGGAAAAGAGTGGCCATCAAATTTTCCCCTTTAAAGTGCTTTAATTATACTTCAAATTAAAAAGTTTTTAATTTTTTCTTTTCTTTAGTAAAAAGGTCATATAGTAAAACTACCATATTGGAGATTACCAAATCAAAATTTAGAATCTACTACTGGGCAAGCACTGTGTAAAACTGCTGATAAAAATAAACAGGTGAAAATTATCAGAGAAGAATAGGTTAGCAACAAAAAACAACAAACAAACAAAAAAGACCAGTTAATTTATTTCATAATCCTATATAATAAAAGAATAATATGCAAATTGACCAAACGGCTGAACAGCGGAATGACCATCCAGACAACCATCCAGACGACCATCTGGACGACCATCCAGGACCACACTATGACACCCACTGGCTCCAGGCCAGCCAAGGCGGGTGCGATGCAATTGGTCAGGGCCCGGCCATTGCCCCATGATCGCCCTGCAGAGGGAGGCCCAGGCCACCAACCAGCAGGCTGCAGTGGGTGAGCAGGGCCTCCTTCTGCGAGGGATGCCCGGGTCCCAGGTGCCAGAGGGAAGCCCGTGCTGGCAGCCAGGGAAAGGAAGGCCTACTCTTGCATGAATTTCGTGCACCGGGCCTCTAGTAATGTATAAAAAAAAATTTGTTACCCACATATAAATACTACAGTTTTGAACTAATGAAATCTCACCAAATTGGGGGGGAAGGAATGTTCTTTAACACCTCTCCCCACAAGCCACTGTCTTCATCTATATATAAAATGCTAAGTGACCGACCATCCGTCCGTGCAACCGTCCAACCAGCCAGTACATATGACATGCACTAGTAATTTAAAAATAAACATTGACTCGTGCATGTGCGATACATGTAAAGCTCTCGCTGGTGCCAATTGCACACGTGTGTTTTGACCTGTCATTGTCCATCGTGAATTTGGTTGACACTTCTATTATAGAGAAAGGGAAAATAGTGATGCTAAAATATTTCTTCTAATTAACTTTCTTTCAATGTGCATGAATCCATGCGCCGGGCCACTAGTTTGAAATAAATAGGTTAATACATAAGGATATACATATATATAATAATGATATTGGGTACACAGATTAGGATAAAATTAATTTCATTTATTTTTAAAAGAAATGGTTCCTGTAATTTATTTCTCTCTCTTGGATCACTCCATCAGCTTTATACTTTCTATTTATATAAATATAGAGGCCTGATGCACAAAATTCGTGCAAGGAGCTCAGCCCACGCAGCCCCTCACAGCCCCGACCGGCCCTCGCAGCGCCTCACAGACCCCTGCAGCCTTGGCCAGCCCTCGCAGCCCGGCTTCGTCTGGAAGGTCATCTGGACAGTCGTCCGGAAGATAGTCCAGACGGTTGAGCTGCGGTCTAATTAGCATATTAACTCTTTATTATATAGGATACTAGAAAAACACCCATCTTTTAAAAAAATTCCTTGACTCTACATCCCCTCCAATTACCAACCTATTTTTCCCAGCTTCAATTTATAGCAAATTCCTTAAAAGGACTGGCTGTTGCCCTGGCCAGTGTGCCCAATGGTTAGAGTGCTGGCCCAAGCACTGAAAAGTCTGGGTTTGATTCTGGTCAAGGGCAGGTACCTGGATTGCAGCTTCAATCCCCAGGCCTGGTCCTGACTCATGTGCGGAAGGCAACCAATTGATATATATCTCTCACATGGATGTTTCTCTCTCTCTCTCTCTCTCTCTCTCTCTCTCTTCCTCCCTCCCTCTCTTCCACCCTCTCTAAAAATCAATGAAAAAAATGTCCTCCAGTGAGCTTTCAATAAAAATTATTGAAGCTGACTAACGGTGAGAAATGAGATACTTTTAGTATGACTGAAAATTTCCATTTAAAGGGTTTTTTCCTTCTAATGCTTAGAAAAAAATAAATGAGAACTTGAAGAAATGGGGGGACAATTGCCACAGATCAAGCACATTTGTACTCTTGTTCCATCTTCCTCAAATGTTCTCTCCCCTAAATCTGCTCAGATTAGATCACAATATTACTTCTCCCACATCTCTGCTATACCATTCATCACTACAGCCTTCTCTAACCACCTTATATAAAACAGCAGCATCCCCCTCCCATGTTCTTTCCACCTTATCCTGCTTTTTCTCCACAGCACTATAATAGCAGATATATTACATATATACTTGTTTATTTCCTATATGATATCATTAGAATATAAGTTTCACAGGGCAGAAAATGTGTTTCCTCACTGCACTATTACTAGCAAGTGTTCAGCAGATATTTCTTGAATGGATGGATGACATAAATGAGGAAAATCCACACTCAGTATCTGGTCTCAAAGTGTGTGTTGAGGGAATTTACAGTGTCTAACATGTCCTGGAAAGATGTTGACTGCAAGAGTGTCCACAGTAATAGCAACGTTTCCAACTCCAGTTAAAGCCAATCCTATATAATGAAGAGGTAATATGCAAATTAACCCTCACACCCTCACAAGATGGCTGCCTACCACCAAGCCAGCAGGGGGGTAAGTGAGGGACGACCAAACGACTGAACAGCAGCCTGTGTGGGGTGACCAGGCCGGCAGGGGGGGCAGTTGGGGACGACCACGTCAGCAGAGGGGGGCAGTTAGGGGCAACCAGGCCAGCAGGGAGGGCAGTAAGAGGTGACCAGGCTGGCAGGGGGCCAGTTAGGGCCTACC
>NW_005362713.1:259195-268390 GCF_000412655.1 Myotis brandtii | reverse complement strand
CATTTGGGGGTGACCAGGCTAGTGGGGGGGAGTTAGGAGTGACCAGGCTGACAGAGAGGGGGCAGTTGGGGGAGACCTGGCAGGCAGTGGGGGGCAGTTAGGGGCGACCAGGCAGGCAGGCAGGTGAGCGATTAGGAGCCAGCGGTCCAGGATTGTGTGAGGGATGTCCGACTGCCAGTTTAGGCCCAATCCCTGGGATCGGGCCTACACCGGCAGTCATACATCCTCTGAGGGGTCCCGGATTGGAGAGGGTGCAGGCTGGGCTGAGGGGACCCCCCCATGCACGAATTTTGTGCACCGGGCCTCTAGTAAAAGCGTAATATGTTAAGTGTCCGGTCATCCAGTTGGCCGTTCAACCAATCAAAGCATAATATGCTAATGACATGCTAAGGCCGCTCAATCGCTCGCTATGATGTGCACTGACCACCAGGGAGCAGACGCTCTGACTGATAGGTGAGCTTGCTGCTGGGGTCCGGCTGATCGGGACTGAGCGAGATGGGCCAGACACACCCTGGAGCCCTCCCGTGTTACCTCCCCAGCTAGCCAACCTCCCGCATCCCTCCCTGGCCTCGATTGTGCACCGATGGGGTCCCTCAGCCTGGCCTGCACCCTCTCACAATCTGGGACCCCTCGGGGGATGTCAGAGAGCCGGTTTTGGTCCAATCCTGCAGGCCAGGCCGAGGGACCCCACTGATGCACGAATTCGTGCACCGGGCCTCTAGTAATAAATAAGGGTGGACAAGTCCAGACTATCGTAAAATGAAGAAAATAAACTTGAGAAAAAAGTTTAAAATAAAAAGAATAAGAATAAGTGAAAAAATGGCCACACCTACCTCCCCACTTCCTGTAAAGAAATACCACGTGGATATATTTCCTATAAGCTGGCCTATCAACTCAGACCAAAATATCACCAGACCCATTCTATACACTTAAATAGCTGTTATGAATAGTTCCTGCTTTTCTAAGCTATGATCTTCAGAGAAAATTATAACTCCCAACCCTAACACTGGCTGCCAAGAAAATAATGGTCACAGAAAGCTCTCAAATTTCCCCAAGGTACTCAGGCTGCAACCAAATATCATTCATAAGATGGCAACAACAATTCAAAGTACCTTTGGTGTCTGCCTATCTTCACTGTCCCTGATGTATTCAGATGTATTCACTAAGGGCTCAGGCATCAAAAATTGTGCTATTTTCCTATGGGGGTATGCATGTGGGAGAGAGAGGGAAAGGGACCGAGAGAGGAACAAGGAGAGGGTGAGGAGAGAGAGAGGGAGAATGAATTTAAAGAAACAGCACCTAGATATTTTTTTGAATTTTAAAGCGAGGTAGCTTGCCAGGGAATAGAAAGTATCTACTAAAATAAAGCTGTCACCTAGACTTTTCAATACCAGACACCAACACAGAGATCACAGTAGGACCAAATACCTCAAGGTAGCCAGCATTTCTCAGCTAAAGAGCTGTCTTGTGTTTCCATTCCCACACACCAAACTGTAGCTATGGTGCAGAAGGCCATGCCAAACTGGACCGCTGGGAGCAATAATTGGGGAGAGGAGGGTGGTAACCTGTATGGAAAGGAGGGAGAGAAGTAGTTGCCTGTGTTTGTTTGTCTGTTTCCCTTTCCTATTGTGCTTACAAAATACAAAAAGTGAGCAGATGAAAACTGGAAAGGAGAAGGCAGAGTGAAGGGTAAGGAGCTCTGGTAGCAGAAAAAATCAAGATGAACTCCTTTTCTAAGGAATATGTCTTTGAAAAGCAGACATATGAAGTTAGGAACTGACCAAGGAATTTAAAACAAGCCTCACACCTGATATGTATAAAACTTGTACAGAGAGAACAGAAATGCTTAATTATTTAGAATTATGGTCCTGGGGCACTGTTAAAATTAGCAATCCTCAAAGAGGATCCAACTATATTCATACTGATCATACTGATCAACATGGAAACATAAAAAAAAAAAAAAAAAAAAAAAAAAAAAACTTCAGCTTTCATGGACCTAACCTTTAAGAAACCTCTGCCTTCCGAATGGCTCCAAATCTTAAAATAACAAAATAGGAGTCTTGAAAGTTAGAGAAATAACTCTGAAGGCATTCAAAAGTAATCAACACAGCAGAAAAGAGCTGAAAACTCAGAAATTACACCTAACATACTCTGATTGGTCAATTTCATTAAAAAGAAAGGAAGGTTCTAATTGGTTGCCCTCATTAGGCTGAGTCAAACCCCAGCATCAGTATGCATAGCAAACAAATGTTAGAAACTAAAAGAGGTGGGAGACAACTGAATACACTGAGAAAGGTATGGGCTGTGTGTGTTGGGAGGTGGTGGGAAAAGGGGAGAGAAGGGTGAGTCTGTAACAAAGGAAAAAACAACTTAGCTCTATACACTCACTGGCCATCAGAATATCACATTAGGGCACACCAACCAGAACTGTTTGTAGCCTGAGGTAGCATTCTGTGTTAATACTTCTTTGCTAATACTTCCTGCTCCTTAACACTTCTCCCCTGATCTGACACTGATAGCTCTCCCCACCTTCCAGACAGCCTTCACTTTCTATAGCTCCTCTTTCTCCATCTACTCTTTGATTCTGGTGATCTGGTGTTCCCCACAGGCAGTTGTCTCTTATCCTCTTCTATATTAGCTCATCCTGCATTAGCCCATGCATTCTACTCAGACCTGTCCTTGACAAGCACATAATCCAGTCGGGGAGGAGTAGATGTGTCACTAGATTAGGTACATCAGTCAATGCTATGAAAGAAATATAACAAAGTGCTGTGAGCGCATATTCACTTGTCATTACCCAGATATTTTCCAAATCAACACTCCAGCTTCCCATTCTCTTGTAAGTCAGTTATTAAGTCCTGTATCTTTCCCTCATATCCCCTGATCTCCAAATTCACCTTGCAGTCAGATTTCATTTCTCATATGACCTATTTCAACCACTGTCTATCAGAAACACAATTCAATGTATTTCCACATTGTTGCATCAGCCATCTCCCTAAAAGACATAACATACCATATCATCCCCTTGCTTTGAAACATCTAATATCTTTCCAATGCCTAAGAGATAAAGTTCAAATCCTTAGCACACAAAAATAAGATAATATAATACATTTTTCAAAGAGAGCCTTTTAAAAGTAGGTAAAGTTCCAGTCCACTGCTTGCTAGCTGGGTTACCTTTGGCAGGCCACTTTTCCTCTCTAAGTTTTCCCATTTGTGAAATGAGGATACCAAAAGAACCTATCTCTCTTGGGGCTGTTACACGAAATAAAAAACTCCATGCCAAACACCAGCACAGTACTGAGCACGCAATCAATATTAACTATTATCCTGGGTTGTTTCATTTATCTAGAACAGTGGTTCTCAACCTTCCTAATGCCGCAACCCTTTAATACAGTTCCTCATGTTGTGGTGACCCCCAATTTCATTGTTACAAATTGGACATAATTAAAGCATAGTGATTAATCACAAAAACAATATGTAATTATATATGTGTTTTCTGATGGTCTTAGACAACCCCTGTGAAAGGGTCGTTCGACCCCCAAAGGGGTCGCGGCCCACAGGTTGAGAACCACTGATCTAGAATGTCACACTCCCCAAAGGAAGCAGATAATCAAGGTCTTACTTTCATATACACTGAGTGGCCAGATTATTATTACTACCGGACGTTTGTAGGCAAATTAGCTATAATTTCGCGCTGAAGTTGCTAGAGGGCCAGACCATTATAAACGTCTGAATAGCACAACATACCTAAGTATCGTTGTTGATCAAGTTCATCCTATCATGTTGGTGGCGTATCCCAATGGAGATGGCTTCTTCCAACAAGACAATGCGCCATGCCACGGTGCTCGTATTGTGCAGGAGTGGTTTCAAGAACATGAGGGAGACTTTACCTTGCTTAGGTGGCCCCCACAATCACCAGATCTCAATCCAATTGAGCATTTGTGGGACAAAGTTAAAAGAGCCATCAGGCAGCTGGTTCCACAACCATCAAATCTCACAGAACTGGACAGTGCTATTCATCAGGCATGGTGTCAGATTCCTCGTATCACCTTTCAACATCTTGTGGACTCATTGCCAAGAAGAAGGCAGTATTGAAGACAAAAGGTGGCCCAACGAAGTACTGATGAAGTGGTCATAATAATCTGGCCACTCAGTGTATATTAGAATGATTAATAGTAAAAGTGAAATCAGAAATGGTCTTCTGGTTAATCCTGATCCAATAAAAACTTCAATTAACCAAAATATTGCTCTCATGAAAATTTTGGTTTGTCTAAATTTACTATAATTTATTTTTTAAAAACCCAACTAGGTTAGTTTGTTTTGTTTTGTTTCCTATTCAAGTTCAGGAAGAAAAAAAAAAAGAAAACTCACTTTGACATGTAAGAATGTGATTCTCTATAGTATAAAATCCACATGAATTAAATTCAATCTCAATCATATGCATAATTTACTAAAGATACACACGTACAACAAAACAAATTCTAAAAACTTAAGAAAATAAGTGTGCATCAGATGATGGACAGACATTCAGATTCACAATCAAAAGATGAAATCACAAAATTTTGTTTAAAAGTCCGTGATTTTTAGAAGAAGGTATAAAGGGGGGATAAATGATGATGGAAGATTGGACTTGGGTGGTAAATACACAATACAGTATACAGATTATGTATTAAAGAACTATATACCTGAAACCTGTATAATTTTATCACCAATGTCACCCCAATAAATTCAATTAAAAAGTCAGTAATTTTAATTAGCACTTAACATCATAAATACATTAATCTCTTGTTTTGTTTTTGTTGTTTATTGTTGTATACTTTGCAGTTTTAAAAATTAGGTGCTAATGAAATTTAATAAGATCCCCGTAAATTTATGCACAAAGGAGAAAATAAAAGTAGGAAAATACTGCATTTGCTTTTCTATTGCAGATTGTATGTTAGATAGTAGGTACCCTTATACCCATTTGTAAAATACCAACCTTTAAAAAACAAAAGCCTTTAAAAGTATTGTAAAACTGTCAACCAAAATGCAGGAAGCAGTATAAATCAATACAACCTTTTAGAAATAAACCTGGTAATGTTTTCAAAAGTGACAAAAACCACCCGGCCAATGTGGTTCAGTGGTTGAGCAGTGACCCATGAACCAAAAGGGCAATGGCTGGATTTCCAGTGAGGGCACATGCCAGGATTTCGGCCTCCATCCCAGTAGCGGCCTGCAGGAGGCAGCCAATGGATGTTTGTCTCTCATCAATGATGTTTCTATCTTTCTATCCCTCTTCCTCTCCTCTAAAATCAATAAAAACATTTTTTTTTAAGTGACAAAAACCTTCACACTCTCTGACCTTGTAATCCCTCTCCTGGAACTTTAGCCTAATGAAAGAAGAAAACAAAGAACAGCTATATATTAACTGCACTACTTGCCAAATGGGAGGCAACTTAGATGTACAATTATTAAAGCTAAGCAACTCAACTAGTAATCCTACGTAATAAAAACCCAACAACCAAACAGCGGAACAACCAGAACAACTGGTTGACCAGTCACTATGATGCGCACTGACCACCAGGGGGCAGACGCTCAACACAGGAGCTGCCTCCTGGTGGTCAGTGCACTACCACAGTGGGAGTGCTGCTCGGCTGACCAGGATGAGCAGCTGCTCCTGCTATGAACCCCGGGCCCATGGGCAGGAACCTGGGCTGCCATCAGTGCCTCCTTGCCCCAGGCTCCTCCTCCTGCTCCTTGCCGTCTCCTCCGGATGCTCGCAGGCCATGCAGCGCTGCCGCCAGGCTTGCAGAGCTGACCCCGGAGGCTGCAAGGTGGGTTCATGGCCACCGTGGGACTGAAGCCTACTCTGCCGCCTTAGTGCTCCTGTCCCTCCGCCTGGCCCCAACCGGGTCCCCTGGAGAAGCGTGCCCCGGCTCCAGGGAAGATGCCGGACCAGGGAGCAGTCGCTCAGAGGGCTGGTCCATAGCTGCTCAGCCGACCTGGATGAGCAACGCTCCCACAGCGGCCGATCCCCTCCCCCACCAGTGCACGAATCCCATGCGCCAGGCCTCTAGTATTATATAATAATTTACATGTACAAAAACTTTAGCAAAAAGAAAACATTAACTATGAAAGCAAAATTAAATTTTAAATTTATGCTTTGATTGTTGTATAAAATCATGTATATATGGTGAGAAATAAATAAGAAAAATTAAAAATTTTTTTCTTATTTCTTTGACCATTAAATTATTTGTAAAATAAAAAGCCTGTTAGAATTGATCAGATCCACCACAGTAAGTACATATTTTAAAATTGACTCTTCTGAAGCATAAAACCACAATTATCATTTTTTTCAAAAAAAACCTATAACAGAGTAATTGGATAAATTCTTCTCACATACAGAGTAATCATACATGTCATTTTACCCAATGCTATTAGCCAGCTGGAACCTTGTTATATTAAAATCTCATTTTACCATCCAAACGTAACTGTATGTGGGATCTCCATATGGTGAGCAGAAGCCACTTATTATGGGGCAATTGGAGAGTGGGCCCCAAGCACTGAGGTTAAAAACTATCCGACCAAATGTAATAGTGAAGCCTAGGTTTCTCCTATATCCCCAAATGAATTACTATGTTTCTTAGCCACTCAAAAGCTAAAGCATTCAAGGAGGAAGAAATTGTAAGACTATTTGCTCTCCCTCTGAAAACTGGAAACTTCTTCATTTTCTTCTAAAAGCACCATGGAGTAATGAAAAATACACAAGCAGCCCGGCTGGCCTGGCTCAGTGGTTGAGCATTGACCTATGAACCAGGAGGTCACGGTTCGATTCCCAGTCAGGGCACATGCCCGGGTTGCGAGCTCAATCCCCAGTAGGGAGTGTGAAGGAAGCAGCCAATCCATGATTCTCTCTCATCATAGACTAGAGGCCCAGTGCATGAAATTCATGCGCTTGGAGCCGGGGAAGGGGGGGGGCCGCGGGGGGGCACGTTCCATCAACCTGGCTTGCGCCCTCTCACAGTCCGGGAGCCCTTGGGGGATGTTCGACTGACGGCTTAGGCCCACCTAGGGACCGGACCTAAGCCGTCACTGGGACATCCTTAGCATTGCGGTGGAGGCGGGAGAGGCTCCCACCCCCGCCACTGCCCTTGCCAGTCATGAGCCCAGCTCAGGGCTTCTGGCTGAGCGGCGCTTCCACTGTGGGAGCACACTGACCACCAGGGAGCAGCTCCTGCGTTGAGTGTCTGCCCCCTGGTGGTCAGTGCACGTCATAGAGACCAGTTGTTCCGCCATTTGGTTGATTTGCATATTAGCCTTTTATTTTATAGGATGTTTCTCTCTCTCCTTCCTTCCTGTCTGAAATCAATAAAAATCTATTTTAAAAAAATACACAAGCATGTGGTCAGGAGATATGTTATACAGGTGACTAAGTAACCTCAAGCAACTTGTCCTTTGGCATAAAAATTTAAAAGTTAAATCAAATAATCTCTTAATTCTTTCAAATTCAATACTGATCTCCCCACCCAAATGCCTCACTCAGATTGTAAAATAATTGTTAAGATTTAGAATTAGGAAACTAGGAGCAAAGGTAAAATACACAGATGGTCAAAAGCCTGGATTGGATCCCAGCTCTGTCTGACCCTTCCTACCTGCATGACCTTGGGCAAATCACTCTGCCTTGAAGTCCTAAAATCAAAGCAGCAGCAGTCCTACTGACCATGCCCTTTAATTCGTGTGTCATAAAACACATTGGTGTCTTATCATAACTGGGGTTTACTTCCTAACAAGCAACAATAATTTTGACTTTATTCTTGGAAATTTAAAAGTACCTCATTTGTGCATTTCTCTTTTCTAAGTTTTCTGATATTGAGAGTAGTTAACACATTTTGCCTATCTTAAAGCTATATTCAAGATTGAAAGCGTTCCTCAATCATTTATTTAATAAATAGTTTTTGAACATCTGTGCCACACAGTATGTGCTCAAGTTACAAAGCTCCCTTTCCTTAAGAAGCCCTGAGGTCATGTGGAGACAAACAAATCATTAACTACCGGCTGACAGATGCTAATTGCATAATATGCAATGCACTCCTGGATCAGCTGAGACAAGTAGGATAAAATGTCTGGACAAGATTCAGAAGTAGTATTTTGGTTAGGTCTTAAAAGGCAAGTTGTTTACTAGGTAGAGAAGAATTCTACAACGGAAGATGTCCTCTTCAGAGACCTCTAAGTAGTCTTTGTATGAAGAAGGCAGGCAAAATGGTAGAAGATGAAATTAGAAACATACATGAGTGCAGAACTGTGAAGGACTTTGACTTTCTCAACTACAGATTATGGAGAGTCACGGACAGACTTCACGCACGGCCTCAAAGTCCCCTCTCCCTCCACAGTCCAAGGCGGGGTCCAGGTGACAGACAGAGTGGCAGGTCTGGGTTAGAGAGAGTCACGGCGCCTATTTAGGGACAGTTCATTCCCTCAGGGCTGGGCAGGTCCTTCGATGGCACATTAAGACAGCCGTGAAGTGAAATGACAACTAAACGGTGCAAGAAAGTGTTTATTTGAAGTCAGTTTTGTTGAGTGCACTAAAGAAAGCAACCAAATAAGAAAATACTAAACATCTATGTGAGAGATTAAGAGAGGTTAGCAGTAATAACATCTGAGACGACCGACTTCAAGTAAAACATTCAGAAATGTTTACATCCGTACCACACATCGAGTTCAGGGAAGACATGCTGTGTGCCTATCTTTTGCAAGAGGAGAGTATTTTAAATTTCTTTTGGTTAAAGAAGAGCTGTCACCACTAAACTTAAACTAAAGGAAGATTTTTTAAATGGCAAAATTAACGGGTTCCATAATATTTTAATGTTCAAGAAAAAAAGGAATGTATTTCCAATGGCTGGAGAGCCTACAGCAATCCATCCCCAGCGGGTGCACACCTCGCGCCCATCCGGGACCAACCGAGTGGTCCACGAAGTTCATCTCAGGACGTGCTTGGGGTGTGTCTTTGTTGTGTCCCAGTAATAACCGCCCCCCCCAAAAAAAGTCCCTGGGGCACCCCGTACCTCCCCTGCAACCGCACAGCACCCTGACTCTGAACCCCGGGCGTCTGAGCCTCGCCCTGCTTTTTCCTGGGAGGAAGGCTGCAGCCCCGCGGGGCGGAGACTGGGATGGGGGGGAGAGGGGGTTCGGGGAGTCGAGAGGCTGGAGGAACAGGGA
>NW_005362713.1:250511-256227 GCF_000412655.1 Myotis brandtii | reverse complement strand
ATAGTATGTATAACCAACAAATATATGGTGCTGTAATCAATTATCTGACACGCAGAATGTCTCATCGAGCACTGTTGCACTGTATATCTTTTTCTTCTAACCCTCCCACTCCTGTCTCCTAACGAACATGGCGATCAAGTGCGTCCGTTTGCCGAACGCACCCTAACGCACGGGAAGCTTACCTGAGGCACATGTTGACAATAACGAGGCTGTTTCCAGAATTGGGCATTTTGTCACTCGAGTAAAAATAAAATGTCATGAGTAAAGATTAATCTCTTTATAGTGCAATTCTTAACCTTATATTATTAATGTCAATATTGGAACAATGTATCTTGGATGTTTTCACTATGTATCTTTGCTACGCAACACCGATGTACATGTTTTCCGGTTTTATGTTTACATCCGGTTTTAGAATTGCATTATTGATCATGGGTAGTGTCAGTAATAATATTACTCGAGTGATGCCCAACTCTGGCCGTTGCAAGAGACAAATATTTGAATTATGCAATTTTTTGTCTCTGTCGATGCGTGTCACCCAAAATGAGTTCGCGTGTCACCTCTGACACACGTGTCATAGGTTCGCCATCACTGGCCTAAGCCGACGCCAGCCCAGCGGCCGACCCCACCTCTCGCTGGCCTTTTGGACTAACCTGTGCTGCTTGACCTCGTCACACCTGTCGCCTCCACTGCTGACCCAGACAGTGAGAACCTTCGCTTTGGAGCTGACATGTGCTCCTCTCCCACCTGTTGTTGAGGTGGGCACCGCCAATATTTTGTTTGCAGATCCAAGCCTGTCCCCTGCCTTCCCGCGCACTGAGCTCTGCAGGACCATACGCTCCGCCTACCACACCAAAATATGAGCTGACCTCTTGCTGAGCTTGAGGGAAGAAACAAGCACCCCAAGTGCTGAGATCTTGAGTAGCTCCATCGCACCATCCATCTGGTTCCATTTGCCGAGAACCAGGATTCTGTCACCCACAAGTCTCCCCCTCCTTGACACCGAGGCCTGCCTGGAGTGCCCTATTTTGGTGGCTCCACTGTCTGGCTGAGCGTTAAAGTCCAGAGCTGCCCTGGAGTTAGACTGGTTGCTCTCTAAAATCCTTGGGTTCACACTTATCAATAGCTCTGCTACAATACATCACACTTCAGGAGTGTTTCTTGAAACATATCTACTTCTTCCATGTCTCCAGGTCAGTGATACTCCATGGCGGGACGGAGTATGACTCACCAGATGGAGATGAGGTTGGGAAAGCTTGATTTTAAGAATCACATATCTATATTTTGAAAATAAAGTATCAATTTTAATATCAACCCCTAGAAATTAAAATTGAATTTATTGGATGATAAGATGCATGTTTAAAATATTGAAAAATAATAGATCTAAACACACTGCAATTCACAAGTCAGATCATTGGAAAGGCAAACCCCAGACTGAAAGTCTTAAACACACCCCTCAAGAATATCCCCCAAGCAATGCATTTACGTAAGCATTGGGGTTTATGGCATCAGCTAAATTAAGAAATGGTGCAAGAAATGGCTCCCCGCAGCTTGTCAATGGGTATTGGGGAAGATGCTACATACTCAGCAGTCTCCAGATGAAGACTAGGAAAGGAACCTCAGTTCCCAATACAAGAAAGAGCTATGCTTCGATGTTATCTTGTGATTCCCTGAACACTTGAGGTGATCGTGTTTTCTTCGGCAGCTCTTAAGTATAAGTCACCTGACTCTCTTTCCCTTCCTCTTCTGCAAAGGTTCCTGGGTGCTGCCTATGTAGCCATAGCTCCCAGATTCATCTAATTTTCTTTATTGCTATTTTGTCTTTGTCCCAATATCCTCATCTCCTTGATTGTTATATCACATTAATCCTATTGGCCGTGTCACATTATATAGAAAGAAAAGTTTAATATTAAATACAAATAGATATCCCTAGAAGCCTGCCCTCTGAGGCCTGAGACTGCTTTTAACTGAGGGTGAGGATGAGAGGGCAGATCACGCTAAGCAGTGCTTCACAGATTGCAGCATCAGAGTCTCCTGGGGAGCTCAGCAAAACACAGACTGCAGTGCCACCCCAGTGCTTCCGACTCAGCAGGCCGTTGGTGGCACTGGAGAATCTGTATTTCTAAAAAATCCCCAGGGAGCAATATTCTAGGAAGCACACCTTGAAAACCACTGCACTTCAACAGCCTGTGCTCCAATCATCCCAGTGGGGTAGATGGCTGTCTCCCAGGAGCCCCCAAAGGACTGATAAGGGACAAAGGTTCAAGTGTCGGGTGCTATCCTGTGGACAAATTGCACAACTGGGCAAACTTCAGCTCAGGCTGGCAGGACAGATAAGAGCTAAGGAAGAGCATGACCCCGCCCCATGAGCTAAGGGAGTAGAACAGAAGATGAAGAGTCAGAGGCAAATGGTATAAAATTTTGTGGTGGGCCCTGGCGGGTAGATCAATTGGTTAGAACATCATCCTGATATGCCAAGGTTGAGGGTTTGATCCCTGGTCAGGGCACACACATGAATCAGCCAATGAATGCACAAATAAGTGGAACAATAAACCGCTCTCACTTTCTCTAACACACCCCTCCCCTCCTCCTCTCCTACTCTAAAATCAATTTTTTAAAAAGTTCTGTGGTGGGAATGTTTGTGGTTTAACAAACCCTCTTTGTATTTTTTTGGATGGGCCTATTGGTATCAGAGCACAGAGACAAGGAGTCAGATGATCTTTCAGAATCCAGCATGTCTAAGAGATGGTGCTTCTGATTTACAGACAACTGTGTGCAGATGGATCTAGAGAAGACTTTGGGAGCGTACTTACACATCTTCGCTATGCACTGTTGGTTTAAATAAAAAAAGAAGTCTCTACGGCATAACCATAATGGACAACACAAGGAAAGACTTTTCTCACAGTTCTTAAACAAACATACTTAACACAATCACAAAACCATTTCAGCATATTTTTTTTAATTTTATAGATACTCTTAACATGTTTTATTAGTTAGGAGTTAATGTTCCTGGGAACTTTATGTCTGTCTGTATGTATATATTGCTTAAATAATACAAATTTATTATCTTTGAAAAGATGTTCAGCATCATTAATCATTAGGGAAATGTAAATCAAAACCACAATGAGGTGTCACCTCACCCCTGTTAGAAAGGCTGTTGGGGGGGCAGGGGCAGGGAGAACACTTGTGCACTCTTGGTGGGAATGTAAATTGGTGCAGCCACTATGGAAAACAATAGAGCTACCATATGACCTAGCAATCCCACTGCTGGGCATACATCCAAAGGAAATGAAATTGTTTTCTCAAAGAGATAGCTGCATCCCAGTGTTAATTGCAGCATTATTAACAAGAGCCAAGACATGGAAATAATAACCTAAGTGTCTATTGACATATGAATGGATAAGGAAGATATGGTATATACATACAATAGAGTATTATTCAGCCATAAAAAAAGAAGGAAATGTGTGATAACATGAATGGACCTTGAGGACCCTATGCTAAATGAAATATGTCAGACAGAAAAAGACAAAAATTGTATGATCTCACTTGTATATGTGGAATCTAAAAACAGCCAAATTCATAGAAACAGAGTGGAATGATGGTTACCAGGGTCTGAGGGGTAAGAGGGGAGATGTTGGTCAAAGGGTAGAAACTTCTAGTTATAAGATGAATAAGTTCTGGGAATCTTATATACAGCATAAGGACTATAGTTATTAATACTGGTATTATACACTTAAAAGTTGCTATGAGAGTACAGTTTTAATGTTCTCACCATAACAACAAAAAATGGTAATTATGTGAAATAAAAGATGTGTTAACTAACCTTAGTAATTATGGTAATCATTTCACATATATAAGTGTATCAAATCATTGAATTGTATATCTTAAATTTATACAATGTTATATGTCAGTTATATCTCCAAATAACAAATTTATTATCTTAAAATTCTTGTTGAATACTTTCAAGCATTTACCTAATAAAGCCACTGTTAAACATTTTTGGCTTAGTCAAAAAGAAATCTGGAAGTCAGAATTTTAATTTTAATCGAGGGCCTCATGAGACTAAATCTCCCTTTGTACTGTTTTTTTAATTAATGCAATTTTCTCTCTTTTCATATGGCTATCCAGTTATCACAACATCATTTATTTTAAAAGTATATTCTTTTCAAGAAATGGTGCTAGCCCTAGCCAGTTTGGCTCAGTGGATAGAGCCTGTGAACTGAAGGGTCCCGGGTTAGATTCCGGTGAAGGGCATACGCCTGGTTGTGGGCTCGATCCTCAGTAGGGGGCGTGCAGGAGGCAGGTGATCATTGATTCTCATCACTAAAGTTTCTCTCTCCCTCTTGCTTCCTCTCTGAAATCAATAAAAATAATTAAAGGGAATGAATTCGTGATACACACAACAACATGGAGAAATTTTTTTAAAAAAATAAAAATAATTTTAAAAAAATTAACCTTGACACCTACCCCAAAATTAAATGTGAACATTAGAATAACAAAGTTTGTAGAAAAAAAAAAACACATAGGCGATGATGTTCACAATCTGGAATAGACAACTATTTCTTAGACCCAGAAAACACTAACTGTTGTTTGCAAAAATGGCACCAGGTGTTAAACTAGTGGAGTCAGATTGGATCTCCATTCAGCAAACTTGGTACTTGAGTGCTGGCTAAGACAGGATTCAGAGGCAAGACTCAAACTATAAGAGGAAACTTATTTAGACAGTCATAGAGGTAGAAGAAGTGAACTTAGAAGAAATGGGCTCAGAAAACAAGTTATAGAGTCTAAAGAAGGGCCCTTGGAGCTTAGGGTGGAGAGAGAGGCCAGGAAACCCCGCCTGGGGGAAAGGGGTTGGGAGAGGAACCAGTGTGCTTCCTGGAGAGAGCGGCTGGGCTCTCTGTCCCCAGTGCTTTTATCTGGAGATCTGTTATGCAAAGAACTGAGGGCCAAGAAGGCCTCAGAGTATTGCTTGCTGGTTCCAAAGAAACAACTCAGAGGCCTGGCTGCGAAAAACATGGGTTTATTAGGACTCACTTGCACACCCAGGACGGGCTGCCAGTGAAGTCTCTGTAGCACAGGCATTTTAGTACAGGGTTATATAGAGTACAGAAAACAAAGAAAACAGGGTAATAATGTTTACAACCCAGGCTCATATTCAGTAAGAGTTTCTTTTAGGTCGTGCCTTGACTGGGAGCTGGCCAGGCTCCCAAGGTCCCACAGTCAACTTACAGATGGCCTTCATTATATTCCCACAGGGTCGGAGGGGGGGTTGAAGCTTGGAATGGGGCCCATGTTCTCACATACGACACAAGGTCTCAGGGGATAATCTCAATAGCATATTCATCAGCTTTCCAGGTGTGTCTCCTCAGGGCCATGGTGTCTACTGATGAGCTGGTGCTGGGCAGGGGGTCACTAGTCAATGCAGCTGGTCCTGATGTCAGCCTGCTGTTGCTCCATCTGATTTTTCTGCTTTTTTGGACATAGAGCTGAAACAAAGCTGAAGCCAGATATTACTCCAAGGGTTAATATTTAAGGGAGTGGTCCTGAAAGGACTGGTAGTTTTGCCCATTGCTAGGCACCTGTGTCTTCCCGGCCTCTCATTCCTGCTCTTCCCGTGCCTATCTAACTTCCTACATATCTACACTAATAAAAGAGAAACATGGTAATTGGCGTACGACCGCTACCCTTTTCATTGGCTAATCAGTGAGTCTATGCAAAT
>NW_005362713.1:220320-246704 GCF_000412655.1 Myotis brandtii | reverse complement strand
GCCCTGCTCTGTGTGTGACAGGGGAAGGCGCCCCAACCGCCCCCTCCCCCCCAAAGGCCCTGCTCTGTGTGTGACAGGGTAGAGCCATACCCTCCCCATCGGCCCTGCCCTGAGTGTGACAGTGGCGGCACCCCCACCCCCTGATCGGCCCTGCTCTGTGGGTGATAGAGGCTGGTGCCCCAACCCCCTGATCTGCCCTGCTCTGTGTGTGACATGGGGCAGTGCCCTAACTCCCCTATCGGCCCTACTCTGTGTGTGACAGGGGTGAGCTCCCTAACCACCTCATGGGCCCTGCTCTGTGAGTGACAGGGGGCAGCGCCCCAACCCCCTGATTGGCCCTGCTCTGTGCGGGACAGGGGGTGGCGCCGCAACCTCCCCATCGACCCTGCCTTGAGTGTGACAGGGGGCAGTGCCCCAACCCTCCAATCGGCCCCACCCTGAGCGTGACTGAGGGTGGCATCGCAACCTCCCGATCCGCCTTGCTCTGTGCATGACAGGGGGCGGCTCCCCAACTCCCCAATCAGGCCTGCTCTGAGCCCGACCAGGGGCTGCACCTAGGGATTGGGCCTGCCCTCTGCCACCCAGGAGCAGGCCTAAGCCAGCAGGTCGTTATCCCCCGAGGGGTCCCGGACTGCAAGAGGGTGCAGGCTGGGCTGAGGGACACCCCCCCCCCAGTGCACAAATTTCATGCACCAGGCCTCTAGTAGAACCATAAATGAATAAATTGATAAATCGATGTTAGCAAAATTAAAAATCTCTATTCATCAATACATAATTTAGAGACCAAAAAGGAAAACCAGAGAAAGGGAAACAATAGTCATAAAATAACTGTGAATCTGAAAATCTGTGATCTAAAAAATAACTTGTATTAAGAATATTTAAAGAACTCACTCAAATCAATAATAAAAAGATAAACTACCCAATATTTTAAATGGGCAGCAGTCCTGAATAGACTCTATAAAGGGCATGTGCATGAGCACATGGAAAAGTGCTAACATCATTAGTCACCAAGGAAAGGCATATTAAAATGAGATATCCCTTTACACTTACTACAATAGCTAAAAATTTTATGATTGATATGATTGATAACATCAAATATTGGGAAAGAATATAGAACAACCAGAACTCTCATTTACTGCTGGTGAGAATTTAAAATATTAGAACCATTTTGAAGTTCATTCTGGCAGTTTTTCATAAAATTAAACATACCTCTGCCCTATGACCCAGTAACTTCCCTTTTAGGTATTTATTCCAGAGATATGAAAACATGTCCACAAAATGACTTAAACAAGAATGCTCACAAAGGCCAAAAATTGGAAATAATCACATATCTATGAACAGGTGAATGGATAAGCAAGTTGTGGTATATTCATAAATAGAATATTAGCTAAGCATTAAAAAGAAATTAGCTACTGATACATGCCAAAAAAGCAAGGTGTAAAAGAGTGCATATTATATGATTTTATTTATGTAATATTCCAGAACAGAAAAAAATCCTGTGATGATAGAAATCAGAATAATCGTTGAGTGGTTGCCTTTTGGTGGGTGGCGGGGGGTGGAGGAGTGATGTTGAATGAAGAGTGGTACGAGAAAACTTTCTGGGGTTCTGGAAGTGTTGTAAATTTTGACTGGCATTTGTGTAAAAATTAGTCAAAATTGATTGGACTATTCAAATAAAAGCTATGCATTTTATATAATAATTATACCTCAACTTAAAAAATACTTTTAAATTTTATTTTTTATTAAATTTATCGAGGTGCTCTCAGTTAATAAAATTGTATAGGCCTCATGTGTACAATTTCATACATCATATGCATATTGCATTGTGTGCTCACCACCCAAAGTCAAATCTCCTTCTGTCACCATATATTTGACTCCTTTATCTTTTAGTAACTCCCCCACCCTGCTTTTCCTCTGGTAAACACCATACTGTTCTTTGTGTGTGTGAATTTTTGTTTCTTTATCTTGTTTATTCATTTGTTGCTTTCAGTTTTATATCCCACATATGAGTGAAATAATATGATTCTTGACTTTTTCTGTCTGCCTTATCTTGCTTAGCGTGATATTCCCAAGATCCATCCATGGTGTCTCGAATGGCAGTATTTCATCTTTTCATATGATTGAGTAGTATTTTCCATTGTATATATGTACCACATCTTTACACAATCATCTAAACAACTTTGGTTATTTCCATGTTTTGGCCAATGTGAATAACTGCAATGAACAGAGGATACATGTATCTTTACAAATAAATGTTTTGAAGACCAAGATGGTAGCATAGGTAAACGTCGATACTTGCCAACTCCCAAAACCACAACAATTACAACTAAAATACAGAACAACCATCATCCATAACCTCCTGAAATCTGGCTGAATGGAAGTCCTACAACTAGAGAAGTAAAGAAGAAAGCACACTGAGACTGGTAGGAGGGGCAGAGGCATGGAACGGACTGGTCCGACACGCATGTGCAGCATGTTTTTCATTTAGAGGGACATCTCTGCTGCAAAGGCCTCCTGTGAGGAGCAAAGGGTCCCAGCAGAGCTGGGAAGAAAAGTCCCCTTAACTTAGGGCTGTAAAAACCAGGGGGATTGTGGCTGAGTGACACAGAGGCAGCTGGAGACCCAGGCAGTCACTCTTAAAGGGCCAGTGCATGAACTTACATGGTCCCACTCCTTCTGAGCTTCAGTACTGGGTGGCAGCATTGGAGGAACCAGGTACATATGAGGAGGAACTGGATTTTCTGACATCAAGGCAGGAACTTGGGGGCAGCTTTCTCCCAGGTAGAGGTGCTCACAGAGGTCATTGTTCCTGTGCTCAGACCTCTCCCATCCTAGAGCTGACTGGAAGCCATATCTGAGTTTCCATCAGCCTGGCTCACTCTGTTTGCTCAACCCTGGTGATTCGCTGAGACTCAGCACCATCCAATTTGCAGCCCCACTCAAGTTCTTTGCAGTGGCTTTTACATACGAATGGTCTGTCCTGGCTCAGGCTTCAGACTTTCCTAAAATCTCTCAAACAAATAGCAGCTGGACTCAGCATGCCCCACACCTATTAATAAGAGGTTCAAGACCTGGCACTAGCAGGTCTTATTTTGTTTAGGGTGATATTCATCATACATCATATGTATGCTTTACAGCTGGGGCTCCTCTGGGCACTTCCAAGCCCAATAAAAATAGCAGCCATCTGAAGATCGCTCGGTAGCTCTTGCCCAGTGGCCTCAGGCAGTAGCTGATTTTGCCTCTTCTGGGAGGCCCCAGAGCCAGTGCACCCAGTGTTCAGCTTCAGATAATACCAGATTATAACTCTACAAGCAACACACTCAAAGGGCAGACTCAGTGAGCACCAAAATCCCACTGGAACAGTCCTGCTCCATGGGGGTGTCTCCTGCACAGCAGCTCTTCCATTATAGCCACAGCTGGTCCTCACAGCCAATTGGCCTGGAGGTCAACTCCTCCCAGTGACGCCAACAGAAATCAAGGCTCAACTACAATACTGAGCCCACACAGGGGTGCATCTAGAGTCCCCTGCTCAGGTGACTGGGGAGGCTGAGCCACTGGGCCCTACTACACAGGCCACTCTACCAATTGCAGGAGATATAGTAGCTCTACCTAATATATAGAAACAAACATAGGGAAGCAGCCAAAATGCAGAGACAAAGAAACATGTCACAAATAAAAGAACAGAAGAAATCTCCAGAAAGAGAAATTAATAAAATGGAAGCAAGCAAACTACTGGATACAGAGTTCAAAACAATGGTTACTCAAGGATCTTAATGAGAGCTTCAAGGGACTTAAGACTTTCAAGGATCTTAGTGAGAATTTCAAAGACATGAAAAAGACCAGTCAGAAATTAAGCATATACTAACTGAAATGAATAATAATTTGGATTCAACAGTAGAGTAGAGCATTCTGAGAATAAAATCAACGATTTGGAATGTGAGGAAGCAGAAAACAATCAATCAAAAGAGCAAAAAGAAAAAAGAATCCAAATATATGAAGATAGTGTAAGAAGGCTCTGGGACAACTTCAAGCGTACCAATATTCACATCATGGGGATGCCAGAAGGAGAAGAGAGAGAGAGAGCAAGATATTGAAAACCTATTTGAAGAAATAATGAAGGAAAACTTCCCCTACCTGGTGAAAGAAATAGACCTACAAGCCCAGGAAGCACAGAGTCCCAAAGAGACCCACTCCAAGATACAACATAATTAAAATGCCAGTGGTTAAAGACAAAGAGAGAATCTTAAAAGTAGCAAGAGAAAAGCAGTTAGTTATTTACAGGAGAGCTTCCATATGACTGTCAGCTGATTTCTCAAAGAAACTTTGCAGGCCAGAAGGGAGTGGTAAGAAGTATTCAAATGAATAGCAAGGACCTACAACCAAGATTACTCTACCCAGCAAAGCTATCATGTAGAATTGAAGGTCAGATAAAGAGCTTCACAGACAAGAAAAAGCTAAAGGAGTTCATCACCACCAAACCAGTATGACATGAAATGTTGAAGGGTCTTCTTTAAGAAGAGGAAGAAAAAGAAGGAGAAGGAGAAGGAGAGATAAAAATATGAACAATAAAATGGCAATAAATATATATCTATCAACAATTGAATCTAAAAATCAAAATAAATGAGCAAGGAATCTAATGAACAAAATAAATTGATGACTACAATAGAACCAGAGGCATGGAAACATGGAACAGACTGACTAGTCTCAGAGGAAAAAGGGAGGGAAGGGAGAAATTAACCTAAGATCTTATATGCATATATGCAGTGTTTATGCACACAGACAATAGGGTGGTGAAGGCCTGGAGTGGGGTGCAAACCTGATGGAGGGGGCAATGGGAGGGAAAAGGGGGACATCTGTAATACTCTCAACAATAAATATCCTATATAATAAAAGGCTAATATGCAAATAGACCAAACAGCGGAACAACCGAACAACCTAACAACCGGTCGCTATGCCATGTGCTGACCACCAGGAGGCATGCACGGAACATGGCTGGCCTCAGCCCAGCGGGATGGTGAAGCGGGTGAGCAGGGACGCCAGACCAAGGCAGGGCACCGGTCGCTGTCCTTGGGGCAAGCCTCTGGTGGTTACTGAACATTCTTTGCTCCCACGCACCATGGTCCTGTCTAGCGCTCGCACCCTCTGCTGGCACCAGCCACGCTTGCACCTGCTGCTGGCACCAGAACTGCCGCTCACACCCGCTCCCGGTGCCCTGTGCCAGTCCTGATCACTCAGTGCTGTCAGCGGGTTCGAGTGGTGGCTGCTGGCCCTGATCGCCCCTGAGGGCTTCTCCACCTTCCCCTGCTCCTGAGGGGCAATCAGGGCAGCAGCCTCTGCTTGCACCCACTGACAGTGCCAGCCCTGCTCGCACCCACTGCTGGCACTGGCCCCAATCGCTCTGTACCATCAGCGGGTGTGAGTGGGGCTGGGCCCATCAGTGTGTGGGAGCGGCGGTGGCGGGAGTGGGGTTGCTGGCAGACAGAGGACCAGGGGCCATGGTGGGAGGGGCCGGGCAGGGGCACAGAGGATGGGCCGAAACCTGCCCCTGTGTCCACCGCAGCCTCGAGGCCCACAGTTCCTTTCAAGGTGCACGAATTTGTTTAAAATAAATAAATAAATAAATAAATAAATAAATGTTTTCAAATTTTTTGGGTAGATTTCTGAAAAGAGGGGTTGCTGGGTATATGGTTACTCCTCTTATTTTTTGAGGAACCAATATAGGGTTTTGCATAGTGGCTCTACCAGTTTACATTCCCACCAGCAGTGAATGAACATTCCTTTTTCTCTACAATCTCTTCAACATTTGTTATTTAACCTGTCTTGTTGATTATAGCCATTCTAACAGGTATGAGGTGGTATCTCATTATAGTTTTGATCTGTATTTCCCTAATAACTCAACAACAGCAAGAAACAATGAAAAGGTGGGCATAGGTGTGGCTCAGTTGATTAGATCCGTGGTTGGCAAACCGCGGCTCGGAAGCCACATGCGGTTCTTTGGCCCCTTGAGTGTGGCTCTTCCACAAAATACCACATGTGGGCGCGCACGTACAGTGTGACTGAAGCCCATGCGCAGAAGTCAGTATTTTGTGGAAGAGCCAGTATTTTGTGGAAGAGCCACACTCAAGGGGCCAAAGAGCCGCATATAGCTCGCAAGCCGCAGTTTGCCGACCACTGGGTTAGATCATTGTTCCATGCACTGAAGGGTCTCAGGTGTGATCCCAAGCAGGCAACTGATCTATTTTTCTCTCTTGAGCCAAGGGGTCAATGAAAAATATACCCTTGGGTGAGGACTTCTAAAAAAAGTATTTTTAAATGTCCATTTGTTTTTAAACACTGCCTTTGTCATGTATACCTTTAAAAATGAAATTGAGTCTAATTCTGGATTTTTAAATTATGTTCCATTGATCATTCTGTATATTAATGGGCCATTATTAAAATGTTTTAAATATAGAATCTGTGTACTATATATATTCTAATGCCTGCTAAGTTTAGGTCTTAGGTAAGGTTATCCACTGTCCTTTTAGAGGGGCTATCTGGCTATTTTTGCTTATCTAAACTTCCAAATACATTTTATAATCAAATTACCTGGTTAAACAAAACACAGTATTTTTATTGGGATTGCTTCCCGTTTATAAATTAGTGTGGTAAGAATTAACATTCCTGCCAGGTTGAATCTCCCTTGTTAGTCGCCCTCTTCTGGGCATTACCTGTTGTACTTATGCCCTGATGCTGTGCATAACAAACGCTGGCTTCTTTCCATCGTGTCTTCTATCTGTTTCTTGTTTGTATGTAGGAAGGTCTTTGGGTTTTATATATTAACGTGATAAAATGTTTTGGTACTTTAGAGGAGAACCAAGATGGCGGCATAGGTAAACACCGGAGTTTGCTGCCTCGAACAACCACTTCAAAAATACAACTAAAAGACGGAAAGGACATCATCCAGAACCACAGGAAGGCTCACTGAGTGGAAATTCTATGACTAGAAGGAAAGAGAAAAGCACACCGAGACTCAGAGGAGGCACAGTGTGGAAGTGAAATACAGAGTGCATGCGGAGCGGGCTGGAGGCTGAGGGCGCGGTTGTCGTTTTCAATCAGGAGGGAGTCTCAGGCTCTGAGCTCCAGTTCCAGGCGAGTCTCTAGGGACCCAGACTCATACAGGAGAAGCGGGACTGTCTGGCATTGGTCAGAACCCGAGGGCAGCTTTCTCTCTGAGGGGCTTGCAGCGATTACCCAGACACTGAGAAGCAAAGCCTCTGAGGGCAAGACTGAGAGCAGCCATAACTGCTAGCCCCACCCTGTTGATCCTGTGGGACCTGCCCCGCCCAAGCCCTGCAGGGAGGCTTTTGCTGGATAGCCTCAGGCAAAGGCTAGATTAGCACCTCCCTAGAGATCCAGGAGCCAGGAAGCCCAGCTCTGAGGTTTGCAGCGGTTCCTGGGGTTCTGAGAAGCAGAGCCTCTGGGAACGGGACTGAGAGGGGCTATAACCGCTCCCTCCGCCCGCCCTGTTGAGCCCGCCCCGCCCAAGCCCTGCGCAGAGCCATTTGCCGGATCGCCTCAGGCAAAGGCTAGATTAGCACCTCCCCAGAGGACAGAAGTTTTCCGCGGCAGACACAGCTGATTCACACAGCCAGTCGGCCTGGTGGTCAAATCCCTCTAGTATTAACTACAACAATCAAGGCTCAACTAGAACAAGACTGCGCACAAAGACCACTAGGGGGTGCACCAAGAAAGCATAAAAAATGCGGAGACAAAAAAACATGACAGAAATGGAGGATATAGAGCTAAAAAACGCAATTTTGAGGGCTTGCAATAAACTTTTGGAGAGCTTCACGAAAACTAATGAGACCCTCGATGCTATGATAAAGAAACAACTAGAAATTAAGCATACACGGTCGGAAATAAAGAATATTACACCCAATAGCAGACCAGAGGAGCGCAAGAATCAAGTCAAAGATTTGAAATGCGAAGAAGCAAAAAACACCCAACCGGAAAAGCAAAATGAAAAAAGAATCCGAAAATACGAAGATAGTGTAAGGAGCCTCTGGGACAGCTTCAAGCGTACCAACATCCGAATTATAGGGGTGCCAGAAGAAGAGAGAGAGCAAGATATTGAAAACCTATTTGAAGAAATAATGACAGAAAACTTCCCCTACCTGGTGAAAGAAATAGACTTACAAGTCCAGGAAGTGCAGAGAACCCCAAACAAAAGGAATCCAAAGAGGACCACACCAAGACACATCATAATTAAAATGCCAAGAGCAAAAGACAAAGAGAGAATCTTAAAAGCAGCAAGAGAAAAAAAGTCAGTTACCTATAAGGGAGTACCCATACGACTGTCAGCTGATTTCTCAACAGAAACTTTGCAGGCCAGAAGGGAGTGGCAAGAAATATTCAAAGTGATGAATAGCAAGAACCTACAACCAAGATTACTTTATCCAGCAAAGCTATCATTCAGAATTGAAGGTCAGATAAAGAGCTTCACAGATAAGAAAAAGCTAAAGGAGTTCATCACCACCAAACCAGTATTATATGAAATGCTGAAAGGTATCCTTTAAGAAGAGGAAGAAGAAGAAAAAGGTAAAGATACAAATTATGAATAACAAATACACATCTATCAACAAGTGAATCTAAAAATCAAGTGAATAAATAATCCGATGAACAGTATGAACTGGTGATTGTAATAGAATCAGGGACATAGAAAGGGAACGGACTGACTATTCTTGGTGGGGGGGAAAGAGGTGTGGGGGGTGCGGGAAGAGATTGGACAATAATCTTGCACCTATGGATGAGGACAGTTGGTGGGGAGTGAGGGCAGAGGGTGAGGTGGGAACTGGGTGGAGGGGAGTTATGGTGGGAAAAAAGAGGAACCAATGTAATAATCTGAACAATAAAGATTTAATTTAAAAAAAAAAGGAAAAGCAGTTTCTCAGCACGTAACTATTGATCTACTGCTCAGGAGGGTAAATTAAATATGAGATCACGTGAAAACATGTGGGTTGTTCTTTTCATTCATGTGAGATGCCTTTTTAAGATCATCAGAGCTGTAAAAGCATGTGGGGATATATATGTTCCATTTACCTTCAATAAAACAAGACGTAGGAAGAAAAAAAATGTTTTGGTACTTTAATAAAATTATCTTGTTTGTACTAGTTTTCCCATTACTACTTCAGAGTTTTCAAGATATACAGGGTGGGACAAAAGTAGGTTTACAGTTGCTTGTATGGAAAATAATATAATAATTAATAAGTGATAATATAAGAATAAAAATTGTGTTGCATGTAATTACAACTGTAAACCTACTTTTATACCACAATGTATAATCACGTCTTCTATAAATAGCCCTGGCTAATGCCTCCAACTCTACATTATATAATAGAGGACATAGTGATACCATTGTTTTAGTCATTACTTAAGCAGAAAAGCTAGTAAGATGTTCACTTTTGAGCTACAGTATATATTTTTAATCATGTTAAAGTCCATAGTATCAATTTCTAGTTTACTAAGTGTTTTGACTTAAAAAAAACACAAGTAGATGTTTAATGTTGTCAAATACATCTTCTATATCTGTGGAAAGCATTACATATTAACAGATTTTTTTAATGTGGAACCCTTTTGCATCCTTGAAACAAACCTGACTTGATCATAATGTATCTTTTTTGTTTTGTCTTGTTTTGAATCCTCACCAGTGGACATTTTTTCCATTGCTTTTCAGAGAGTGGGAGGAAGGAAGGGAAGGGGGGGGGGAGAGACAGAGAGACACAGAGAGAGAGAGAGACAGAGAGAGAGAGACAGAGAGACAGAGACAGAGAGAGAGAGAGAGAGAGAGAGAGAGAGAGAGATTGGTAGATTGGTTGCCTCCGGCACACCTTCTGACCAGGGCTGGGGATCAAACCTACAACCCAGGAACAAGCCCTTGACCAGAACCAAACCCGCGACCTTTCAGAGCACGGGCCAATGCTCTCACCACTGAGCTCACCTACCTGAGGACAATGGATCTTTTAAAATTGCTGTTAGAGTCTAAGTTTTTACATTGAAATTCTTTGTTGTTGTTGTTTTTAAATCTTCATTGTGGAAAATATTACATATGCTCTGTTTTTTCCTCCAAAGTCCCCCTTCAGCCCATCTCCACCCTCTGCCCCTGGCCTTCACCACCCTATTGTCTGTGTCCATGGGTTTCGCATATATGCATCCAAGGTCTTTGTTTCATCTCTTCCCACTCACCCACTGCCCCCCACCTTCCCTCTGATATTCTGCGGCCTGTTCCATGCTTCTATGTCTCTGAATCTATTTTGTTCAAGAATTTATTTTATTCATTAGATTCCACATATGAGTGAGATCATAGGGTACTTGTCTTTCGCTGACTGGTTTATTTCACTTAGCATGATACTCCCCAGGTCCCTCCATGCTGTCTCAAAGGGAAAGAGGTCCTCCTTTTCTTACTGCTGCATAGTATTCCATGGTGTAAATGTACCACAGCTTTTCTTTTTAATATATACTATATTTTTATTGATTTATGAGAGAGGAATGGAGGAGAGAGAGATAGAAACATCAATGATGAGAAAGAATCATGGATTGGCTGCCTCCTGCACACCCCCCACTGGGGATTGAGCCCACAACCTAGGCACGTTTCCTGACCGGGAATCGAACCGTGACCTCCTGGTTCATAGGTTGACACTCAACCACTGAACAACGCCGGCCAGGCAATGTACCACAGCTTTTAATCCACTCATCTACTGATGGGCCCTTGAGCTGTTTTCAGATCTTAGCTATTGTAAACCGTGCTGCTATGAATATAGGGGTGCATATATCCTTTCTGATTGGTGTTTCTGATTTCTTAGGATATATTCCTAGAAGTGGAATCATTGGGTCAAGTGGCAGTTACATATTTAACTTTTTGAGGAAATTCCATACTGTTTTCCACAGTGGCTGCACCAGTCTGCATTCCCACCAGCAGTGCAGGAAGGTTCCCTTTTCTCCACATCCTCTCCAGCACTTGTCATTTGTGGATTTGTTGATGATAGCCATTCTGACAGGTGTGAAGTGATACCTCATTGTCATTTTAATTTGCATCTCTCTGATGATCAGTGACTTTGAGCATTTTTTTTATTTGCTCTTTGCCATCTGTATGTCCACTTTAGAGAAGTGTCTATTTAGGTCTTTGGTCCATTTTTTGATTGGATTGTTCATCTATCTTTTAGTAAGATTTATGAGTTCCTTATATATTTTGGATATTAACTGTTTATCAGAGATACCACTGTCAAATATGTTCTCCCATACAATGGGCTCCCTTTTTCGTTTTGCTGTGCAGAAGCTTTTTATTTCTATGTAGTACCATTTGTTTATTTTCTCCTTAGTTTTCTTTGTCCTAGGAGATGTATCCACAAACATATTGCTACAAGAGATGTCTGAGATTTTGCTGCTTATGTTTTCTTCTAGATTCCTATGGCTTCAAGACATACATGTAAGCCTTTTAGCCATTTGAGTTTATTCTTTTGTATGGTATAAGGTGGTGGTCTAGTTTCATTTTTTTGTATGTATCTGTCTAATTTCCCCAATACTGTTTATTGAAGAGACTATCTTGACTCCATTGTATGCTCTTGCCTCCTTTGTCAAATATTAATTGAGTGTAATGGCTTGGCCAATTTTGGGGGGTCTCTGTTCTATTCTAATGATCTACATGCTTGTTCTTGTGCCAGGACCAGGCTGTTTTAATTACGGTGGCTTTGTAGTATAACTTGATATCTGGTATTGTGACTCTTCTAACTTTGTTCGTCTTTCTTAAGATTGCTGTGACTATGTGGGGTCTTTTTTGGTTCCATATAAATTTGTGGAGCATAGGTTCTAGATCTGTGAAATATGCTGTTGATATTATAATAGGGGTTGCATTGAATCTATAGATTGCTTTGGGTAATATGGACATTTTAATGATGTTAATTCAACCAATCCATGAACACGATATATTCTTCCATTTGTTTATATCTTCCACAATCTCTTTTTGTCAGCATCCTATAGTTTTCTGAGTACAATCTTTTCAACCTTGAATAAGTTTATTCCTAAGTATCTTAAATTTTTTGTTGCAATGGTAAATGGGCTTGTTTGTTAAATTTTTCCTTCTAAGAATTCATTTTTGATATATAAAAAAGCCATTTACGCTTGGGTGTTGATTTTGTGTCCTGCCACATTGCCAAATTCATTTATTAAATCTAGTAGTGTTTTGGTGGAGTCTTTAGGGTTTTTATGTCATGCCATCTGCAAATAACAACAGTTTTACTTCCTCTTTTCCAATTTGGATGCCTTATATTTCTTCTTCTTGTCTGATCGCTATGGCTAGGACTTCCAGTACTATGTTGAATAAGAGGGGTGATAGCCGGCATTCCTGTCTTGTTCCTGTTCTTAGGGGAAATGGTTTTAGTTTTTGCCCATTGAGTATGATGTTGGCTGTGGGTTTGTCATATATGGCCTTTATCATGTTGAAATATGACCCCTCTATTTCCACTTTGCTGGATTTTTTAAAATGCTTTTTCTGCGTCTATTGAAATGATCATATGATTTTTGTCTTTCAATTTGTATATGTGATGTATCTTGTTTATGGATTTGCAAATATTGTAACATCCTTGATTTCCTGGAATAAATTCCACTTGGTCATGATGTACGATCTAGTTAATATATTGCTGGAACATATTTGCTAATATTTTGTTAAGGATTTTAGCATCTATGTTCATTAGTGATATTGGCCTGTAATTCTCTTTCTTTGAAGTGTCTTCATCTGGTTTTGGAATTAGAATAATGCTGGCCAAATAAAAAGAGCTTGGAAGTGTTCCTTCCTCTTGGGTTTTGTAGAACAGTTTGAGGAGTATAGGTGTTCTTTGAATGTTTGGTAAAACTCCCCTGTGATGCCATCTAGACCAGGGCTTCTGTTTGCTGGGAGTTTGGGTTTTTTTTCATTCTTTCTTTTTTTGTTGTTTTTCTTCTATTTCATCAGTTGTTATTGGCCTATTCAGGTTTTCTGATTCTTCCTGGTTCACTTTTTGGGAGATTGTATTTTTCTAGGAATTTGTCATTTTCATCCAAATGTCCAGCATGTTGGCATATAGTTAGTTGTTCATAGTATTTTCTTTCAGTCCTCTGTATTTCTGTGGTGTCAGTGATTACTTCACTGACTTTGTTTCTGATTTTATTTATTTTCTGATTTTATCTCTTTGTTTCTTGATGAGTCTGGCTAAAGGTTCATCAATCTTCTTTATCTTTTCAAAGCACCAGCTCTTAGTTTCATTGATTTTTGTATTTTTTTTTGTAGTCTCTATGTCATTTATTTCTGCTCTCATTTTTATTATTTCCTTCCTTCTACTGTCTCTGGGATTTTCTTGTTGTTCTTTTTCTAATTCTTCAAGTAGTAAGGTTAAATAGTTCATTATTAAATTTTCTTGTTTTTCAAGGTAGGCCTGTAGTGCTATGAACTTCCCTTATGCTTTTACTGTGTTCCAGAGACTTTGGATTGTTGTGTGTTCATTTTCATTTGTTTCCAGGAAGTTTTTGATTTCTTTCTTGATCTCATTGGTAACCCATTCATTGTTTAATAGCATGCTATTTAGCCTCTACATATGTGAATGTTTTTTTGTGTTTTTATATGTAGTTGATTTCTAATTTCATTCCATGGTGATCTGAGAAGATGCTTGATATGATTTCAGTCTTCTTGAACTTGTACAGACTTGTTTTGTGTCCTAACATGTGGTCTATCTGTGTGAATGACTCATGTGCACTTGAGAAGGGCTTTGGGGCAAATGTTATATAAATGTCAATTAAATCCATCTGATCCAGTGTGTGCTTTACAGTCACCGTTTCCTTGTTAACTTTTTGTCTATAAGATCTATCCAGTGAGGTCAGCAGGGTGTTAAAGTCCCCTACTATGAGTGTATTGCTGTCAATCACTCCCTTAAGGTCCTCTTGACGGTTTTTTAAATATATTTAGGTGCTTCTATATTGGGTGCATACATGTTTACCAGGATTATAACCTCTTGTTGGATTGATCCCTTTAGTGTTATTGTGACCTTTATTGTCTCTTGTGATGGTCCGAATTTTGAAGTCTACTAGTATTTTATTGGATATGAGTATTGCTGCTCCGGCGTTTTTTTCTTTTCTGTTTACATGGAAAATGGGGGGAAAAATTTCCATCCCTTCACTCTCATCCTGTGTGAGTCTTTTGTTCTAAAGTGGTCCTCCTGTAGACAGCATATAGTTGGGTCATGTTTTTGTATTCATTCAGCTACCCTGTGTCTTTTGATTGGAGCATTTAATTAATTTACCTTTAAGGTTATTATTGATAGCTACTTATTTATTGCCATTTAAATTTTATATGCCTAGGTTTCTCTCTTTCTCTTTCTTCCTCTCATTATAGCAGTCCCCTTAGCATTTCTTGAAGTGCTGATTTGGTGGCAATAAACTCATTTAGCCTTTTATTTTTTTTTTGGTCTGGGAAGCTCTTTATTTTACCATCTATTGTGTATGATAGCCTTGCTGAATATAGTAATCTTGGTTTCAAATGCTTGTTTTTCATTACCTTGAATACTTCATGCCATTCCCTTCTGGCCTATAGAGTTTCAGATGAGAAATCAGGTGACACCCTTATGGGAGCTCCTTTGTAGGTAACAACTTGCTTGTCCATTTGCTGCCTTTAAGATCCTCTCTTTGTTGGTCTAGCAGGTTTTGCTCAGTGGATAGAGTGTTGACCTGCAGACTAAAGTAGTAGGGAACTTCCTGGGTTGTGGGCTCAATCCCCATTGGGGGTCGTGCAGGAGGCAGGCAATTAATGATTCTCTATCATCATTGATGCTTCCATCTCTCTCTCTCCATCTTCCTACCTCTCTGAAATTAATCTATACTAATAAAAGAGAAAGATGAAAATTGATCGTACCTTCGCAATGCCCACCAGCCAATCAGGAGCGAATATGCAAATTAACCCACCAAAGATGGTGGGTTAATTTGCATACACGGCACCGCCCCAGCCACTCCAGGTCTCTGGGCAGTGTGGGAAGGCAGAAAGGCGGCTCCGGGATGGAGCAAAGGTGGAAAGGCGGCTCCGGCCAGAACTAAGGTGGTGCCGGCAGCCAGGGGAAGGAAGGCCCATTCTTGCACGAATCTTTGTGCATCGGGCCTCTAGTAAAAATATATTTTTCAAAAGATTTTCTCTTTGTCTTTAATTTTTGTTATTGTATTTATGATGTGTATGGGCGTGGACTTGTTTGGGATCTTCTTGCTTGGGACTGTCTGTCCCTCCTGAACTTGTGTGACTTTCCTTCACCTGGTTAAGGAAGTTTTCTGCCATTATTTGTTCACACATATTTTCTATCCCTTCTTCCCTTTCTTCCCCTTCTGGCACATCTATTATGTGAATATTGTTACATTTCACGTTGTTCCATTGTTCCCTTAAACTTCCCTCCTTTTCAATTTTTTTTCCTTTTTGGTTCTCATTTTGAGTGATTTTTTTCTACCCTGTCTTCTAATTCACTTATCCATTCCTCAGCTTCCCCTAATCTGCTGTGTATTTCTTCCAATGTGTTTTTTATTAGTGCTCTGTTGTTCTCTATTTCCAATTGTGGGGTTTTTTTCAGAGTTAATATATCTTTTCTCACGCTGTTGAGCATTTTTATCATCATTATTCTGAACTGTGTATCAGATAAATTTCTAATCTCTACTTCAGTTATCTCCTCTTATGGAGAATTCTCTTGTTCTTTCATTTAGGGGTTATTTCTTTATCTCCCATATTGTCTGTCTGTTTGGGTTGGTGACTACTAGTATGTATTAGGTACATCTGCTACGCCTCTCAATCTCTAGTGCAGGACAGTGTCAAATGCTATTTCTTTCTAATTAGCTCAGGCAAAGACTCAAAGCCTCTAGATACCTGCCTCTGCCTGCAGATTGATTGGCTTCAGTCTTGAGGAGCCCTCAGGCAATCATCCACAGGTGTGGCAAGAAGTTTTCCAACAGGGTGGAGCAATTGCTTATGCCTGGAGGCTAATTGTTATTCTCAGTCTCTTAATGGGCCTCAGGAACTCCACAGCGTGGGACAAGGTGTTTTCCAATAGGGTGGGTCAAGTGTCTTCCCTCCCAGGCAAAAACTGCCTGGATAGCAAACATCTGGCTGAGAAAGTTGACCTCCATAGTGTGAGGGAATGACTCAGCACAGGAAACAGGGGTGTCTGCCTTCTGAGCTCTAACCCAAGAACCCCTAAACCCTGGCTTCTACTCATACAGCTCTAGTCCACTCTGCCCTCCCTCTGTCAAATCACAAAGTGAGTGGCTGCACACAAAATTTTGTGCATTGGTCCTTTAAGTGTGCCTGCCTTTCCAGCCACCTCTCCGTGGGAGACAGCAAAGCAGGTGCTTTTCACAGCCAGGTGTTATGTGGGCACCGTTCTCAGTTCTGGTGCTCTCTTCTGGGGGGCCCAGTTTGGGAATTAGACTCCAGACTTCTCAGTGGCAACCCCCCACAGCTGAGATATCTCTCCAGGACTTCAGCCAGTGTCTGTGGGAGCCTGGCCTGCCCTTTCATTCCTCTGCCCTTCCTACCAGTCTCTATGTGGTCTCCACTTTCCATCCTAGGTTATCAGGGTTCTCTCCAGCTAGTCTTCTGTTGATTATTTAGGATAATTTTTGTATTTTAGTTGTAATTCCATGTTGGTCCTGGGAGTGTGTCTGTGTAGCCTCCTCTTACTCCTCCACCATTTTTCATCTTTCATTGCATGGAAATTCTTAAGAGAGTATAGCCTATAGTTTCCTTTTATTGGACTAAAAATTTGGGGGCTATATTCCAAATAAATTTTTAATTTTTGGTAATAAACAACATGGTAGTCCATCGGGTTGGTGGGTTAATATATGTGCTTCCTAAAATGAAGTTATCTTAAATAATTTAAATAACAATGGAATTATCTGATAGTTATCTTTAGTTATTTATGTATGTATGTATTTATTTATATATTTTAATCCTCACTAAAGGATATTTTTTTCCACTGCTTTTTAGAAAAAGTGGAATGGAGGGGGCGAGAAAGACAGATATCCTATATAATAAATAGGTAATATGAAAATTAACCCTCATGCCCTCACACGATGGCTGCCTATAACCAGACTGGCAGGGTGGTTAGTGAAGGACGACCAAACGACTGAACAGCAGGCTGCGTGGGGTGACCAGGCCAGCTGGGTGGTGCCATGAGGGGTAACCAGGCCAGCAGGAGTGGGGGCAGTTGGGGGTGACCAGGCCAGCAGAGGGGGCAGTTGGTGGCGACCAGGCCAGCCGAAGGGGGCAGTTGGGGCTACCAGGCTGGCAGGGGGGCAGTAAGAGATGAGCAGGCCGGTGGGGGGTGGGGCAGTTAGGGGTGACCAGGCTGGTGGGAGGGTGCAGTTGGGGGCAATTAACCTGTCAGGGGGGCAGTGAGGGGTGACTAGGCAGGTGGGGGTGGCAGCTGGGGGCAACCAGGCCGGCAGGAGGTGACAGTTAGGGGTGACCAGGCCGGCAGGTGGGGCAGTTAGGGGCAATCAGGTTAGCACGCAGAGGCAGTGAGGGGTGATCAGGCCAGCAGCTGGGGGAAGTTAGGGCCAACCAGGCAGCAGACAGTTGAGCGATTAGGAGCCAGTGGTCCAGGATTGTGAGAAGGATGTCTGACTGCAAGTTTAGGCCTGATTCCAGCAGTCAGACATCCCCTGAGGGGTCCTGGATTGGAGAGGGTGCAGGCTGGGCTGAGGGACCCCCCTCTACCATGCATGAATTTCATGCACCAGAACTCTAGTATCCTATCTAATAAACAGGGAATAAGCTAATTGACCCTCATGCCATCGCAATGATGGCGGTACCCACAACCAATAAGGAGGAAATATTCGAATTGACTGCTCTGCGTGCCTGCATCCAGAGTCCCCCAGTCTCCTCAGCCCCCCAGCCACCCAGGGCCGCCCGAAGCGCAGGTAACCAGGACCGGCCGAGGCTTGCGCTGCTGGCAGTGGCAGCAGCAGAGGTGTGATGGGGCATCACCTTCTCCTGATCACTGGGTTGCCTCCCACCCCTAAGGGCTCCCAGACTGTGAGAGGGGGCAGGCCGAGCTGAGGGACCCCCCCTCCAGTTCATGAATTTTCCTGCTAGTGAAAAAATATATATACTGGCACCCTGTGGGATCAGGCCTAAACTGGCAGTCGGACATCCCTCTCACAATCCAAGACTGCTGGCTCCCAACCACTCCCCTGCCAGCCTGGTCGATGCCTAACTGTCCTCCCCTGCTGGCCCAGTCTCCCCAACTGCCCTCCCCTGCCGGCCATCTTGTGGCAGCCATCTTTTGACCACATGGGGGTGGCCATTTTTGTGTGATGGTGTGACAGTCAATTTTCATATTACCTATTTATTATATAGGATATGTATGTATGTATATATATATATTTGGGTAGCTACTTATGGCTTCTTAGTGGACATTTTTTTTAATCGTCATCCGAGGATATTTTTTCCATTGATCTTTAAAGAGAGAGTGGAAGGGAGGGAGGAGGTGTGTGTGGGGAGAGAGAGAGAGAGAGAGAGAAACATTTTGTGAGAGAGACACATTGACTGGTTGCTTCCCACATGCACCCAGACCAATGGTGGATAGTGAACCCGCAACCCAGGTTATGAGTTTTTGAATTGAACCAGTGATCCCTCGGTGCACTGGCTGACACTACAACCACTGAGCCACACTGGCCATGGCAGGAATTATCTGGTATTTAAATGTTATGTCAAATTTCTTTTTGAAACCCTTTGGCTTAGTGATTCTTTGTTTACTTGTTTTTATGGAGTAACTTGTTGGCGTTTTCATTTCTTCTATAGTAATTAATAGGGCTAATATTGATAAGGTTTGTTTGCTAAAAGCACATGTATTTCTTCTAAGTTTCACATTTATTTGCATAATTTTATCAAGTAATTTCTTAAAAATTCTTTTCTCTGTTTTTATGCTATATCTCCCTTTTTTCTATATTTGTTTATGTATGCTTTCTTTCTTATTAAATTTTAAGTTAGTCAATGGTTTGTAAGTTGTTTTATAAATAACCCACTTTTTAATTTTCTAGTACTACTCTTCTTTTTCCCAAATATTTTTATTCTTAATTCTTTTCTTCTTCTTCCTTTTGGTTTACTTTTTCTTTTTCCTAGCTTTCTATTTTTGGATGTTAAATTCATTTGCATTTATGTTTTCACTTTTAAAAAAATATTTTTTTATTGATTTCAGAGATGAAGGGAAAGGGAGATAGAAACATCTATGATGAGCCAGCTGGCGTGGCTCAGTGGTTGATTGTCAACCTATGAACTTGGAGGTTACAGTTCAATTCTCAGTTGGGGCACATGCCCGTGTTGCAGGCTTGATCCCCATTGTGGGTGTGCAGGGGGCAGCCGATCAATGATGCTCTCTCATCATTGATGTTTCTATCTCTCTCTCTCTCTCCCTTACTCTTTCTGAAATCAATAAAAAAACATATTTTTTAAAAAAGAAACATCAATCCTGCAATCCTGGAATGTGCCCTTGACAGGAATTGAATTGGGGACTCTTCAGTCCGCAGGCTAACTCTCTATCCACTGAGCCAAACCAGCTAGGGCTGTTTTCACTTTTATTGCACCAAATATTCACAGCTATAGGATTTATTGTGATTACTACTTTAGTGGTATCACTGGAATTCTATCTTACGTTTTCATTATTAGTATGTTTAAGAAATTTTGCAATTTTATTTTCCCTTTACTCCAGGAGTTTTTTAGTTGAGTTTTTAAATTGTCAGGAAAAAGGATTTTTTTTAATTTAAAAAAATTCTGTCATTAATTTCTAGTTTTTAAAAAATATATACATATTTTTATTGATTTCAGACAGGAAGAGAGAGGGAGAGAGAGAGAGAAACATCAATGATGAGAGGGAATCATTGATCGGCTGCCTCCTGCATGCCCCCTGCTGGGGATCGAGCCCACAACCCAGGCATGTGCCCTTGACTGGAATCGAACCTGGGACCATCAGTCCGCAGGCCGATGCTCTATCCACTGAGCCAAATGAGCTAGGGCAATTTCTAGTTTTATTGCATTATAATCAGAGAATGTTATTTGTATATTTCTTTTTTTAAAAAATTTCCTGAGGTTTTCTTGGTGGCCATTAGGCCAATATTTGGTCAAATTTCTTGAATGTGCACTTGACAAAAAGGTATATTCTCTTTTACATAGGAACTGAATTCAATATAGTTTTATAGGATTTGTTTGTTCCCCATTACTATTTAACAATGAACAGAAAAACAAAATTAGAAGACACTAGAGGACAATCTCTGACATGGAAGACAGAGATTCACACAAATAGACCTGAAAGGAACCAGAAACTGCAGAGAAAAGGAGATGAGCCCTCATACACTCTCTTCCCCAAACTACAAATGTTCACAAAAATAAGAAAGAATATTGTATCCATTAAAAAAGAATAGATGTCATTTAAAAAAATGGTCTGAAAACAGAAAAGAGCCCTTGGAAATGAAAAAGATACAGGCACAATGAAAATTCATTAAAAGGGATGAAAAATAAAGTTGAGGAAGTATCCCAGAAATTGAAGCAAACAGAAAAAGAGATTGAGAATAGGAGATGAAATGACCTAGTTAGATCTCCAGAACGCTTTCTAGATTCCTGGGGTGCTGCTAAGAGGGAGCCCCTGACCAGCAGATGACTCACTGTGGGACTAGGTTTCAATAGGCCCTCTCACAGGCTGGACTCGGAGGCTTAGAGTCAGACAAGAGGTGCTCACTCCCGAGTTCCTTCCCCACTGAGTAGCCTGCTCTGGCTGCGCGCCTCTGGGTGCAGGACAGAGCTTCTTTGGTTTCACACCCCCCTGGGCGCTCTAGCAGATCCCATTAGCCCTCGACCCCATTCACACTAGACCTGGTCTCTTGTAGGCCACACACCAGGTGGAGCCAGTCAAAGACAGGCCAAGCCCTGGAGCCTGGGGCCCGAGGTCTCCTCCTGCCCCCAACTCCCGCCATTTCTTAGGATGCCAGCTCCAAATCCATCTGATATCTCTCCTAGAAACCCTCATTTGCTTCTTTTTTGTCATAGTCGGGCTTAAGGTTATTTCAGGCAAAGCTTCTTAAAAAAGGAGCTCTAACTGTTAGCAATGCAAAAGTGTCTACTAAGTGAAGGAGGACCCCCAATTCTTAGCAACACAATGGCCACTCTGCTTCTACTGAGGTGACAGAAAATGCCTTAATTCTACCTGAAACAGTGGTTCCTGAGGATGGACAGAAGGCTACTTACAAAATGAGCAAAGACATCAATGCAGTTTTAATGTTTATACCCTGGAATAGAACACAGAATCCCAAGTGGCTCTTAAAACAGAAGCAGCAGGCACACTTGGAATGACATGGAGAACTACCAGGAAGCTGTGTGGGCACAGGACCTGTGGCTCTGAAGCCTGGCCCTGGCTCTGGCACCGGCTCTGCACTTGCTGGGGATGCTTGTGAGGTTGGGCACGTTGCTTTCTCTGTCCCTCATTGTTCATTTCTGGAAATGCAGATTACATGAGGTTGTTATAAGAATAAAATGAGTTAATATATGTAAGCCCTTAGAAAAATGCTTGCTACATAGGAAGTGCAAAATAACTAGATATTATTATAACACTAGTGACCTGGTGCACAGACTCGTGCATATTGAAAAGAAATTAATTGGACGGTGGCCAGTGGGGCGGGACTGGGTGAGATGGGCTGGACACGCCCTGGAGCCAACCTCCTGTGGTCTCTCCCTGGCATCTGGGGAGTGAGCAGGGTCCCTCTGGCAGGTGGGGTCCCTCGGCCTGGCCTGCAGGGATTGGGCCGAAACTGGCTCTCTGACATTCCCCAAAGGGTCCCGGAGTGCGAGAGGGCACTCTGCAAAGTTGCTGTCGTACAGGGAGTGGAACGCAAATGCAAGTGTGCAGTAAACCAGATTCAGGCTGACAGTGCCCCAGCAACAACATAACCCATGGTCAAAGATGGAATTGTGCGGCCCCTCCCTCTTCTCTGGTTTCGAGGTGTTTCACCCGAGAACTGCCACTGCCAAGTCACTGTAGTTCAGCAGCTCCTGCATTGAGCGTCTGCCGCCTGGTGGTCAGTGCACATCATAGTGACCAGTTGGATGGGTGGACACTTAGCATCATTAGCCTTTTATATATATAAATACTCCAAATTTTTATGTAAAAAAGTTTACAGATGTAATGGAGATGTAGACTTATTGACACTATTATTCAGATATGCAGACGTATCAGTCTGCTCAGACTGCCATAACAAAGAACTACAGACTGTGTGGCTTCAACAATAGAAATGTATTTTATTTTTATTTTTTTATTTTTATTTTTTTACATATGTTTCAAAAGTTTATAATGGTCTCTATTATCCATGAATGAGTGAGATCATGTGGTATTTTTCCTTCATTGACTGGCTTATTTCACTTAGCATAATGCTCTCCAGTTCCATCCATGCTGTTGCAAATGGTAAGAGTTCCTTCTTTTTTACAGCAGCATAGTATTCCATCGTGTAGATGTACCACAGTTTTCTAATCCATTCATCTACTGATGGGCACTTAGGCTGTTTCCAAATCTTAGCTATGGTGAATTGTGCTGCTATGAACATAGGGGTGCATATATCCTTTCTGATTGGTGTTTTTGGTTTCTTGGGATATATTCCTAGAAGTGGGATCACAGGGTCAAATGGGAGTTCCATTTCCAGTTTTTTGAGGAAACTCCATACTGTCTTCCATAGTGGCTGCACCAGTCTGCATTCCCACCAGCAGTGCACAAGTGTTCCTTTTTCTCCACATCCTCTCCAGCACTTGTCGTTTGTTGATTTGTTGATGATAGCCATTCTGACAGGTGTGAGATGGTACCTCATTGTTGTTTTGATTTGCATCTCTCGGATGATTAGTGACTTTGAGCATGTTTTCATATGTCTCTTGGCTTTCTGAATGTCCTCTTTTGAAAGGTGTCTATTTAGGTCCTTTGCCCATTTTTTGATTGGATTGTTTATCTTCCTTTTGTTAAGTTGTATGAGTTCCCTATAAATGTTGGAGATTAGGCCCTTATCAGATATAATGTTGGCAAATATGTTCTCCCATGTAGTGGGCTTTCTTGTTGTTTTGTTGATGGTTTCTTTTGCTGTGCAGAAGCTTTTTATTTTGATGTAGTCCCATTTGTTTATTTTCTCTTTAGTTTCCAATGCCCTAGGATCTGTATCGGTGAAGAAATTGCTTCGGCATATGTCTGAGATTTTGTTGCCTTTGGATTCTTCTAGTATTTTTATGGTTTCCTGTCGTATATTTAAGTCCTTTATCCATTTTGAGTTTATTTTTGTGTATGGTGTAAGTTGGTGGTCTAGTTTCATTTTCTTGCATGTATCTGTCCAATTTTCCCAGCACCATTTATTGAAGAGACTGTCTTGACTCCATTGTATGTTCTTGCCTCCTTTGTCAAATATTAATTGAGCGTATTGGTTGGGGCTGATTTCTGGGCTCTCTATTCTATTCCATTGATCTATATGTCTGTTCTTGTGCCAGTACCAGGCAGTTTTGAGAACAGTGGCTTTGTAATACAGCTTGATATCTGGCATTGAGATCCCACCTACTTTGTTCTTTCTCAGGATCGCTGCAGCTATTCGGGGTCTTTTTTTGTTCCAGATGAATTTTTGGAGAGTTTGTTCTAGATCTGTGAAGTAGGCCATTGGTATTTTATGCAGACACCAGTCATATTGCATTAGGGCCCACCTTAATAATCCTCATTTAACTTAATTTCTACTTTGAAGAACCCATCTCCAAATATAGTCACATTCTAAGATCCTGAGGGCTAGGATTTCAATATATGAATTTTAGGGGATACAATTTAGCCCATAATAGACAAGAACATTTAAATTCTTTTATTTTGGCCATAACTAATGTGTCTTTTTGTCCTACGTATTTACCTGCTGATTTTTCAGAAAAAATTACTAACATATTAATCTGTTTAAAACTTGGATATAGCTGAATTTTAAGAAGTCTTCAATTCTTTCTGGGTAAAAAGGCCACTATCTCAATGGCTGCCTCCATTCCCTTCTTCTCTTTGTAAGAAGGTGTCTGAGTATGTGGAGGGTGGGCTAGAGCCTTCCAGCCCAGGTGTGGGGAGGTAGGTCCTCAGGCGTGGTGTCTCCTGCTCCCCCGGGCCTGGAGCAATGCTCCTCGTTGAACCTTCTGGGCCGAAGCCTCAAGGTGAGGCAGCAGGAGGAGCCCTCCTGCGGCTTGTTCAGGGCTCCACAGCTCTCTCCCGCCTGCGCTTGGCCCTGCAAACACGATGGACTGAAATCTGTGATCCTCGGCACATTTCCCTGGACTTTACGCTGGCAAATGTGCCCACGCACCAAGGGTGGCGTCAGTGATGGGAAACCATCTGCTTGGTGACCCGGGGGCTGCTTTTCTCATCTCTTCCCACCTGGTTCCGGGGACTTGGGATCATTCATGGAGAGAATCAACTGACAGTAGCCAGTCCTTCCCAAAAACATAAGAAAAGGGTGTGTCCTTGAGGAGCAGTGGCCGCTCAGTGGCAAGAAGTCTGTTTCTGACACTGGGTCAGGCAGGTGTTGGCTGAGGTTCCAAGAGCACATAGGTGTCCAGGGTGTCACCTGAGTAACTGGGCATATTAAAATCCAACCTCCCAAAAGGATAAGTCCAAACTGCTTGGCACACCCCTCTCCTGTGCCCCACAGCCCTCTCCTGCTCCTATGTGCCCCCCGCGGCCCTCCCCTGATCCTATGAGTGCCCCGCAGCCTTCCCCTGCTATTATGCACACCCCACAGCCCTTTCCAGCTCACCACTGACCAGAGCTGACGTTGCAATTGGAGGGTTTACTAAGTAGGTTGGGAAGGCAGGAGCTGAGAATAACTCACAGGCCTTTAAATCAGCATCTATAAATGAACCACTGCTATTACAAGCAGCAGAGGCTTAAAGATAAACATTAACATCTATTTTTTGAGAATTTTGAGTGGGTGGTTGTTGTAAATGTTTCCCTCCATGTCCCGTGTGGTTCAGGGTTCAGGATCTGGAAGAGGAGCCACACACAAATGAAAGAGAAAAGACAGATAATTTGGGAATATTGGGGGGCCAGGCGGGTAAGTCCAACTCAAGAGGAAGGACTTCCACCGGTGCTCAGGCCGCACCAACCATTTTATAGTCAACCATTTTATAGGTAGTGGTTACCATAGTTACACTGTTCTTGTGAGTTTCACTTGTTTTGACCATAGTTACACTTCCTGCACTTCCCTCAGCCCATTAGCTTCCCAGATAAGATCTGGGGAGCGTTATAAGGTCAAGCCTAATTATGCTAAGAGGACTGTGCTCTCTAAGCTGGGACTTGTTTGTGACTTTGCCAACAGGTCAGTCTGAGGCTTAACCCTATATCAGCTCCCCACATCTCACCCTTCTTTTATTATTAAGCTACTATAATGAAAATAAAACTTAAATATCAAGAACAAAAAGCTACCATAATAAAAGTAAAACTTAAGCATCAAAAACAAAAATGATTAAGTCCCAATTTCGATGTCCAACAGTTCTGAGTCCAAGTTTCAATGTCCGACAGTTCCTTATGTGTACATGTCAGCAATGATATTTCAGTTCTGGATGGTGGACGAATGGTGGCAATGCAGGTCCAACCCTTTCTGGTTTGATCCTGGGCAACCTGCAGCAACGCACAGCTGCTGACTGCTAGCATGGCAAAGCGTCATCAGCGTCTTCCATCTCTGGATTGTTTTTCCTCTTGTCTTCATGGTTAGAGCATTCCTGACAATTCCTCTCTGTTGCAGGAATCCACATGGTCTTGAAGTTGTTTTCTGAAAATATACAAACACATTCTCGACCAAAAGTTAATAAAGGAAATTTTACTTGGGATCCTTTTTATATTTGCCCAAATGATTTTCTTTTGGCTTATTTTGACACCATGTATGTTTTTCATGGGTGTCTTGCTGTTAGCATTACAAATGAAAAAAATTTTTTTTCTAGATGTAAATTAGTTACGGGATATTTTTCCTTACATGGTATTCCTCCACTATCCCTCCTTTTTTGATTTAATTATTAGGAGGCTTTTGGAAAATTTTTATAATGTAGTCTAGATAACTTTAAATTTTTAATTTTTTTGCAGAAAAATATGACTGCTTTAGGTTCATTGCATGTTAAGCAATTTTACCATGAAATGAAAATTTTGGTTAATACTACTTATTTCAATTAAACTCGTTACTGTCAAATTTAATACTCTAACAACAATCTTAGTTTACACTGTAAATATTAATGGAAAGGATTATTTTGCATCCTTGAGAAGGCCCTGAGCATTCCTGGTGTTAGGCTGGATTTAGATATAGGGTAGCTGCTGTCAGCCAAGTCT
>NW_005362713.1:217696-218929 GCF_000412655.1 Myotis brandtii | reverse complement strand
AAAAAATCCTTTAAAAAGAGAGAATAAACTTTTGAAAACATTTCAGGGCCCGTGAAATGTCCCAAAGTCATTCCTTGGTTATAATTTTGAAATCCAACTTGAAAGACCATCAAATATATATGTGTATATAAGATTTAAAGATTATATTCAATTCTGTCCTCTAGATTTCATAGGAGGAACACTCAGATCAGTATTTCAGCATTATTTCACTTCAAAATACCTAGGTATAAGTTTTTATCATTTGATTCCATAAACTCCAAGGTCCCAAGTTCCCAGCAGCTCTGGAAAACCATGTTTGAGGCTGAAAAACAGGCCTGGCCCAGCCCTTGACTTTAAAACGACCATAATTTTTTCTGGGGAAAGTCAAGAAGCAAACTTGTAGCTATATTGTTTCTTGCCGGTTGCTTGCCAGCAAGAAATTTCAAAATTGGCCACGAGATTGCAGTCGTGGGAAAACTGTTTTCTGCTGGCGAAACAAGTTTGGTCTAACCTGGTCCATTTAAATGTCAGAGCTAGGCTAGTTTCTCCCTGGGCTACTGGACTTCATAATTAATATATTTCAATAATTCTTGAGATTCAAATCCATTTATTATTTTAAGGCATTTATTTTGGCAAATTTTCTATAACAGACAATTTTACTGAATTTCTTTGAGGCTTTAAGGTTAACTGTGGAACAGGCTTCATTAACATTTCGAAAATCACTTTATTATGGAAAAATACCAATCTTGTTGCTAGAACCAGCCTGCATTTCTTCCCTGGGTCAAATTCGTTATTTTTCTTAGGAAATAATCAGTCTTGGGTTTTATTTTGTACATATGCAAAGAGATTCCAGCTCAAAACTCTATCTAAATGTCCAAAAACAGGACAGTTGCACCCATTAGTTTTAAGCCAGCTTTTCTCTTTACACATGCACAGAAATCCCAGATGCATTTTTAAATTTTGTAAAACTTTTCAATTACGAGAAGGAGACTTTAAATTAGAATACTTGGGGAGGAGACGTCCATTAGGGATCGCCATGTGCTCCCTTCTTCCCTTCCCCACATCTTGCTTTGGGGGAAGTTTCAGCAAATGACTCAGATGGCGTATTTTTTCCCAAAGTCATGCTTAATAGAAAAAGACATTTTAAATTTTTTCCTATTTCGCTTTCCAAAGTAATAGCTAGCACCCAAGGTTATCTTAGCCAAAATTTGGTTATCATAAGATGTTCTCCGGTAATTTTTAAACAAAACATTA
>NW_005362713.1:206639-212189 GCF_000412655.1 Myotis brandtii | reverse complement strand
GCTGAATCCTGCCCCATTAGCCTGGCTAAGAAAACGTTCCCAGCCTACTTACAGATCACCACTTCTGCAGCTGATCGTGGGCTTTGCGTGTGGTGAAATATCTCCCCACCTTTACGGTGAATTCTTCCCCACCTTTATGGTGAAACTTCGTTTTTTCCACTCTAGGTGAAGCCTTCACTTCCAGATTTTCTGTTGGGCACCAGATGTTGTAAATGTTTCCCTCCACGTCCCGTGTGGTTCAGGGTTCAGGATCTGGAAGAAGAGCCACACACAAATGAAAGAGAAAAGACAAGAGATAATTTGGGAATATTGGGGGGCCAGGTGGGTAAGTCCAACTCAAGAGGAAGGACTTCCACCGGTGCTCAGGCCGTACCAACCATTTTATAGTCAGAGGTAAACAAGGTAGTGGTTACCATAGTTACACTGTTCTTGTGAGTTTCACTTGTTTTGACAATAGTTACACTTCCTGCACTTCCCTCAGCCCATTAGCTTCCCAGATAAGATCTGGGGAGTGTTATAAGGTCAAGCCTAATTATGCTAAGAGGACTGTGCTCTCTAAGCTGGGACTTGTTTGTGACTTTGCCAACAGGTCAGTCAGAGGCTTAACCCTATGTCGGCTCCCCACAGGTGGTAATTGATTACTTAGGATAAGGTAGAGATGAAAAAGTCAACAAAATTCAACCTGACAGAGGTTACAATGAAACCAAAACTTATTTCTTCCTCATGGAAAAGTCAGGAGGTCTGTGTTCCAAGGTTGGCTCTATGGAGTTCTGTTGAAGTCCCTCTCCCACCCCAGGATGTGGCCTTACCTTCGGTCTGGCTGGCAGCTGGGGTCTAGGTGGCAGGATGGAGGAAGGATGGAAGGGCAGAGGCATGCATAATATTCTCCAAGGAAAATTCCTGGAAGTGGCCACAAGACACTTCCGCTTCTATTTCCTCAGCCAAAGTTTAGGTAACGGTCACGCCTCGTTGCAGGAAGGTTGGCAAGTGTGTTCTCTTTCCCTCTGCAGCTCTATACCCAGGTGCAAGGTCCATGGGCGCCGGAAGCAGGAGAAGGTGTGCCAGGGGCAGTTTCTGCCACAGATGCCTTCAGTGCAGTGTCTACTTCTTTCCTCCTTCAATTTCCTCCTTTATATTCTCTGGAGCCCTGGGCACTGAGCCAGAGAAGCCACGGGGCTCCGTTTGACATTCCTGATCTGTGGAAATCTTTGGAGGAAGGAGTAGGAACTGAAAGCAAGCAGGAAGATTGAGCAGTTTCCTGCTCATCAAGTCTCTCTCCTCTGGAAATATTATACAAGAAGCAGCCAGTAGGTAGGCTTTAGAACATATAAGAGGGAGGATTGGAAAAGGAAAAAACATAAGCTAGACTGAGAACAGGGACATGCCTTTCTGTGCAGTTATATGCTTGGTGCCTAGAATACAACCTGTAATGTGGCAAGCATTCAAAAACATCATTGAATTAGCAAGGAAAAGTCTACCTGTTTAGGTAGTATAATGCAATGACCACCCGCATGATCGAGGGTAAGGAGCCTGGGGGCCCTGCAGCCGGACCTTAGAAGATGCTGACTGCATCGTGTGGAAAACGGCCCTTCCTTATCTTACAAGAAAAACATGCAGATGAAGCAGGCTGGCTGCATTCCCGTCGCTGAGCCTGCCTCCCTGTATTAATGCCATTAGTCTGCTATGGCTCGGGACATTTTGTGACTCTGGGCTTCTTGCCAGGCATCAGCTTGTCATTGATGAAGGTCCACAGACTCCCTTCCAGAAAAAGCCATTTCCCTTTTCAGCTCAGCTGTTCTGTGGGAGAAACAAAAGCCAGGGATAGCTTCGGGCTGGAGCCAATGCCTACGGGCGGGGGGCTGTAGGGGTAGCTCTCACTGGAAGCTGCAGTGTGGGGGGCAGGGGCTATGTCTGGGGGCTCCCAGAATGACCCAAGGCATTTTCCAAAAGTCAAAGCCAAAACATAATGGAGTGAACAACGAGCAGCTCTCCACAGAGCTTCTCCCAGCCATGACGTGGAGGGGACAGCCAGGTGTAGGGTAGTGGGAGTGGTCTGCTACAGTTTGCATAGGAACAAAGAAAGATGTGTATATACACAAATATTTGCACATTCAAAGGCCATCTCTTGGAAGATAGTCAAGAAACTGCTAACTGGTTTTGCAGAGGGCATTCCATTACCAAGAGCTGTGGAAGGAAAGGAGACTTTATTCCCACTGGATAGCCTGTGTAGCTTTTCAATGCTGCACTGTGAATAAAATACCTATTCAAAATAGGAAATAAATACAAATTAGAAAAAAAATAAAAAAAATTTAAAAAGAGAGTACCAGGTTAACTGATTGAAACAAGAAGGCTAAAGGGAAGAAATGGCAGACAGGCTTGGGAGCCAAGGATGTGAATTGCAGAAAAGCCAGGAGCCAGGCCCACTGTGACGTGAGCAAGCAGAGCAGTGGCAGGTGCACAAGAGGGAGAGGGAGCCTGCTCGGGCTGGGAGCTCCTGGCTCAGGGGAGGAGCAAACCCAAGGATCTTTCATCTCACACAAACCCCCTCCCTTAATTCACCTACAGGGTCCAAAATGTTGAATTGTGTAAAATGTACAAAGTCATATTATTGCGAATTTAATGAGATGCAAAGATGAGGAACAAGCCTTTGGAGCTGGAACTTGCAAATTCGTCCAGGTCCTGCTGCATCTGGCGCTACCTGCTAGCATGGCTGCCACCTGCTAGCATGGCTGCCACCTGCTAGCATGGCTGCCCTAACGGAGATCCTCACAGGGCAATTCTGGGCTCTGTGGTTGATTCAGAAATCCAGGGCAGCAGTGACAATCCCACAATCTCTTAACTGGTTCAGATCCAACTGACCTGGGACACTGGGCCAGAGAATCGCAGGAAGTTGGAGGTCTTATTCTCTTCATTTTACCAACTAATGTAGCATCTTCTAGCATGCCCCTTCCACTGAGGAAGATGAGAATTTCACATGCCTCACTGAAAAGGAAGAAGAGGGCTGAGGGGAGGGAAATGAAGTGCCAATCATAATGAATCAACATCTGTATGATGTCCTAATTCACACTACTTATGGGGCAAACTATGCAGGATTTTAATATCTATAGAAATTCAAGAAAAGAAGGAAACAAGCATTATATGAATGGAAAGAATTATCATTGCTCAACGAATGAGTCTGTACCCTATAAAATTCTACCAAGGACCCAAATAAACAGGTTAATTAAAGCCTACTTTCTAACAAGCAATTAACAGAACAAACTATGACTCCTCAAATTCAAGGAGGAAAATAATTATTCTTTTCAGAGATGAGAGCAAGATGAGATTAAAAAAAGAAAGAAAGAAATTAAAGTGAGAATGTTACATGTTGAACTAATGGGGCACAGCCAAACTACATACAAAGATAAACTTCTAGCCTTCAGTGTTTTATTGTGTAAGAAGGAAAATGCAGGGGTGGTGCTGATGGGAAGAGAGAATGAAGCTGACAGAGAAGGTGCCCACCATGAAAACAGCACATATGACCCATTTGTGTAAAGTCACATATATGTGAATGTGAAATGCTTGTAAAGTTCAAGATGATAAAACAAACTAAGCTTTTCATTTAAAATGTTATAAGACATAAGAAAAAAATCTAAAAAATAATGAGGAACGTTATAAATATAACAAAATGATTGAATCTGAAAATTGGAAAAGATTACAATCCTATCTAATAATAGACAAAGATTGAAATTAACCATACCTCCACTACACTTCCCATTGGCTAATCAGCGAGATATGCAAATTAACTGCCAACAAAGATGGCGGCCAACAGCCATGCAGCTGAAGCGAGCAGAAGGCTTGCTTGCTCCAGTGATGGAGGAAGCCAAGCTTCCTCCCTGCTGCAGCCGGGCTCTGAGCTCAACTCTAAGAAACAAAGTTGCAATTATAGAAGCTAAACAAACCCCAGATACCTGCTTTCAGCAGGCCGTGGCCTTGGAGCTGGAGTGGCAACAAAGTTTCAATTATAGAAGGTAAATAAATCCCAGAATTAAAAAAAGAAAAAAAGGAGAGGCTGGGAGCTTCAGTCGCCGGCAGGCTTGGCCAGCCTGAAAACCCTCAACCCCTAATCCAGACTGGCCAGGCACCCCAGTGGGGATCTCCACCCTAAAGGGGGTGCGGGCAGCCTGAAAACAGCCATTAGCCCCTCACCCAGGCTGGCCAGGCACCCAAGTGGGACCTCCACCCTGATCCTGGACACCCTTCAGGGCAAACCAGCTGGCCCCCACCCGTGCACCAGGCCTCTATCCTATATAGTAAAAGGGTAATATGCAAACTAACCCTAACAGCAGAAAGACTGGAAATGACTGGTCACTATGACACACACTGACCACCAGGGGGCAGATGCTCAATGCAGGAGCTGCCCTCTGGTAGTCAGTGGGCTCCCACATGGGGAGCTCTGCTCAGCCACAAGCCAGGCTGAAGGCTGCCAGTACAGTGGTGGTGGTGGGAGCCTCACCTGCCTCCTCAGCAGCCCTAAGGATGTCCGACTGCAGCTTAGGTCTGCTCCCCGCTGGCAAGTGGACATCCCCAGAGGACTGCCGGGCTGCCAGAGGGATGTCTGATTGCCAGCTTAGGCCCAATCCCCCGGGGAGCAAGCCTAACCCATCAGGTGGTCATCCCCTGAGGGGTCCCAGACTGCTAGAGGGCACAGGCCGGGCTGAGGGACCCCCCCCCCCCTCTGAGTGCACAAGTTTTTGTGCACCGGGCCTCTAGTTCATAAATAAAACCAAATAAAGAGACATAAATAAGTAGACAGATGTCTGACAAATGTAGTAAAAAATGATAACACAATCACAACATGGATTACAGAGAGCACTGTGCAAAGATTGAACTATGTGTGTGTGTAATATTCTCTAGGTCAGTGGTTCTCAACCTTCTAGCCCTTTAATACAGTTCCTCATGTTGTGACCCAACCATAAAATTTTTTTCGTTGCTACTTCATAACTGTAATGTTGCTACTGTTATGAATCGTAATGTAAATATCTGATATGCAGGATGGTCTTAGGCGACCCCTGTGAAAGGGCGGTTCCACCGCCAAAGGGGTTGCGACCCACAGGTTGAGAACCGCTGCTCTAGGTCATCCCCAGAAGTCATCCTGCCATGAGTGCCAGGGAAGGCAGTGGGCTGCTCAGGTAGGAGGCACTGACCTCGGAGAAGGGACTGCAGGCTCGAGAGGAAGTGGAAGCCTTTCTGCAGGGGAGCAAGAGAGGAGGGAGACAGCCACAGCAGTGGCAGATGCCGGGGACTTGGGTTCACCTCTCTCCACATTTGGGTTCCGAAGTTAAAATGGGGGAAGATAATAGGAAATATTACACCTTCAGATCAAAAGCCTTAAGCAAAAGAAGCTGTGTTCTCTTCTCGGGGTGCTGTGGAAGAGCCTCTCTCAGGGGCCCCTTCATTCCAGAGGAGAGGAGGTGCGGGAGCCCTTCATTCCAGAGGAGAGGAGGTGCGGGAGCCATCAGAAGAAGAGCTGGAAGGAGCACCCCCACCCCCCCATCCACACCCTGTCCCCCT
>NW_005362713.1:198226-206206 GCF_000412655.1 Myotis brandtii | reverse complement strand
CGGGGGGGGGGGGACCCTGCAGGAGCCTGCGGGAACCCTGGGCACGCAAGGGCGCAGGCCATGGAGACGTCCTCATGAAATGACAGAGAAATGTGAAGGCTGTGCAGATGTGCAGACTTCTCACCACAACACAAACATGCGGTTTGAATTAATAAAGCACTGTTGTAATTGACAACGGTGCTAATAAAGAATGCTACAAACATGCAGAGGAATACCAAGCAGCCACTAAAACTTATGTGGTTGACTCTTTTCCTGGTAAGTGTTCATGACTTATTCTTTTTTTAAAAAATATATTTTATTGATTTTTTACAGAGAGGAAGGGAGAGGGATAGAGAGTCAGAAACATCGATGAGAGAGAAACACCGACCAGCTGCCTCCTGCACACCCCCCACCGGGGATGTGCCCGCAACCAAGGTACATGCCCTTGACCAGAATTGAACCTGGGACCTTTCAGTCTGCAGGCTGATGCTCTATCCACTGAGCCAAACCGGTTAGGGCGACTTATTCTTAATTGGTTAAAAAAAAATATTATAAAACAGTATGACAAGATTCACTTTTAAATAAAAGCAAAAAAATCTGAAATGTACACACTGAATATGTTCACAGTGGATATACTGCAGCTATTTTTAGGGGATAATATTTTTGCAGAAGACCACAGAAAAACCAAGTGATGCTTTAGAGAAAAGGAGTGACACTGCTTATTTATGTCAGCGGACTCAGGGAATAACTTTCCAAATCTGAGTAAAGTAACATGCAGGGAGCTTCTCTTTATATCTCCCTGTGGTCTTTGTCCCACAAATATGGATTATGCTTCCGGTCCTTTTCACGGGCCTTGCAAGAAGGCCCCCAGGTATTGGGGGTCTCCAGGCCATATCTAATGGTCTGGCTGGTGCCACCGTTAATAACCCTCCCTCCGGGGCAGTGCACTGTTCACAGTTTTATGGCCTCTGTAACAGGTTCTGCAAGACCAGTTTCTGGGAAGGAGGTAGTGACTTAATTATAGGTTATCAAGAATGTACACTGAGCTGGCTGGCATGGATTCAGATCGCTAGCCCCCCAAATATCAGGGTTACATTGGAATTAGCCCTTTTTAGCCTTCTCAATATTACAAATACCTTTTAACCTTATCTGCATTATCTAGTTTTTCTATAATGAATATAAACTATTTGTGTAATTAAGTATAAGGGTCAAATTAAGCTGGAAGAAAAAGAAACCCTAAATTTATTTATTTTTTTTAATATTTTTTTATTGATTAAGATATTACATATGTGTCCTTATACCCCCATTACCCCCTCCCCCCCCCCCCGCTCATGCCCTCACCCCCCCGTTGTCCGTGTCCATTGGTTAGACCTATATGCTTGCATGTACGTCCTTTGGTTGATCTTTCCCCCTTAACCCTGCCCTCCCCTACCTTCCCTCCAAGGCCCGACAGTCCAATCAATGCCTCTCCATCTCTGGATCAGTCCTTGTTCATCAGTTTATGATGTTCATTATATTCCACAAATGAGTGAGATCATGTGGTATTTATCCTTCTCTGACTGGCTTATTTCACTTAGCATAATGCTCTCTAGTTCCATCCATGGTGTGGCAAATGGTAAGAGTTCCTTTTTCTTCTTCCTCTTCTTAAAGAATACCTTTCAGCATTTCATATAATGCTGGTTTGGTGGTGATGAACTCCTTTAGCTTTTTCTTATCTGTGAAGCTCTTTATCTGACCTTCAATTCTGAATGATAGCTTTGCTGGATAAAGTAATCTTGGTTGTAGGTTCTTGCTATTCATCACTTTGAATATTTCTTGCCACTCTCTTCTGGCCTGCATGGTTTCTGTTGAGAAATCAGCTGACAGTCGTATGGGTACTCCCTTATAGGTAACTGACTTTTTTTCTCTTGCTGCTTTTAAGATTCTCTCTTTGTCTTTTGCTCTTGGCATTTTAATTATGATGTGTCTTGGTGTGGTCCTCTTTGGATTCCTTTTGTTTGGGGTTCTCTGCGCTTCCTGGACTTGGAAGTCTATTTCTTTCACCAGGTAGGGGAAGTTTTCTGTCATTATTTCTTCAAATAGGTTTTCAATATCTTGCCCTCTCTCTTCTTCTGGTACCCCTATAATTCTGATGTTGGTACGCTTGAAGTTGTCCCAGAGGCTCCTTACACTATCTTCGTATTTTTGGATTCTTTTTTCATTTTGCTTTTCCGGTTGGGTGTTTTTTGCTTCTTCGTATTTCAAATCTTTGACTTGATTCTTGCGATCCTCTGGTCTGCTGTTGGGAGTCTGTATAATATTCTTTATTTCAGTCCGTGTATGCTTAATTTCTAGTTGGTCCTTTATCACAACATCGAGGGTCTCACTAGATTTCTTAAGGATCTCAATACATTTATCGGCGGTTTCCATAAAATTCTTGAAAAATCTTAGAACCGTGGTTTTGAACTCTATATCCAGTCGTTTGCTGTCCTCCATTTCTGTCATTTGTGACCTGTTTCTTTGTCTTCGCATTTTGTCTGCTTCCCTGTGTTGGTAGAGTGGTTTTGTGTGCTAGGTGTCCTACAGGGCCCAGTGGCTCAGCCTCCCCAGTTACCTGAGGTGGACACTCTTGGTGCACCCCCTTGTGGGCTTTGTGCACAGTCTTGTTGTAGTTATGCCTTGATTGTTTTAGGTGTCACTGGGAGGAATTGACCTCCAGGCCAATTGGCAGTGAGAATCAGCTGTGTCTGCAGTGGGAGAACTTCTGTGCTGAAGACACCCTTCTGGGGCAAGACTTGCTTCAGTGGGGCTTTGGTGCTCACTGAGTCTGCCCCCTGAGTGTGTTCCTTATGAATCTGAGGAGTTGTAATCTGGGTGGTCCCACTCTGACCACTGGGTACACTGGCTCTTGGATCTAAGGAGGTGCTAATTAAGCCTCTTCCTGAGGTTACCCAGCAGGAGCTACGAAGAGATATGCAGATTCCCCTTCCTTTTTTGGGGGTTTGGGGGTGCCCAGATGAGGCCCAGCTGTGAAGCAATGCAAGCTGCTGTGGGGCCTTGGGCCTTCTCTTGGAAGTTCTGGGTCTGTCTGGCCCAGCTGCAATTTGTTAGGTAGTTGTCAGGTTGTAAAGGACCCGGGCATTCATATGCAAAAGCCTTTGCAGCAGCCTGGATGGGGCGGGGTCTCGGAATCAACAGGGCGGAGCAAGCAGCTATGGCTGATTCTCAGCCCTGCCCTAAGGGGCCGCGAGTCTCAGTGTCCTGGTAATTGCTGCCAGCACCTCTGAGGGAAAGCCGCCCTCAAGTTCCGAGTTCTGCCTGCTGCCAGACCGTCCAGTTTCTTCCTGTATGAGCCCTGGGACCCCAGAGATTTCCCGGAACCAGAGTTCAGAGCAGTCGGGAGCTTGTGACTCCCTCCTGATTCATAAAGACAGCCGCGTCCTCAGGTGCCCGCCCCTTTCCGCTCGCGCTGGAGCCTCCGTACCTCTGCACTTTACTTTCGCAGCTCCTCTGAGTCTGTGTGCTCTTCTCTTTCCTTCTACTTGTAGAATTTCTACTCAGCCAGCCTTCCTGTGGTTCTGGATGATGACCGTTCTGTCTTTTAGTTGTATTTTTGAAGTTGTTGTCAGAGGCAGTAATTTCCGGTGTTTACCTATGCCGCCATCTTGGTTTCTAAGAAACTCTAAATTTAAAATGAGGACGGCACTGGGAAAATTGGACAGATATGTGCAAAAAAATGAAACTAGACCACCATCTTACACCATATACAAGAATAAACTCAAAATGGATTAAAGACTTAAATGTAAGTCACAAAACCATAAAAATCCTAGAAGAAAACATAGGCAGTAGAAACTCAGACATCCCTCAATCTTTGCTGATCTCTCTCCTCCGGCAAGGGAAATAAAGGAAAAAATGAACAAGTGGGACTACATCAAACGAAAAAGCTCTTGCACAGTAAGAGAAACCATCAACAAAGTGAAAAGAGAACCCACTGAAGGGAGAGCATATTCGCAAATGTTATATCTGATAAGGGGTTAATTTCCAAAATATATAAAGAACATCTACAACTCAACACAAAGAAGACAAACAACCCAATTGAAAAATGGGCAAAGGATCTGAATAGACACTTCTCCAAAGAGGACATACAGAAGGCCAAGAGACATATGAAAAAATGTTCAATGTCCCTGATCATCAGAGAAATGAAAATTAAAACCACAATGAGGTACCATCTCAGACCTGTCAGAATGGCTCCCAGCAATAAATCAACAAACAAGTACTGGCAAGGATGTGGAAAAAAGGGAACCCTCGTGCACTGCTGGTGGGAATGCAGACTGGTGCAGCCATTGCCAAAAGCAATATGGAGTTTCCTCAAAAAATTAAAAATGAAACTGCCTTTTGATCCAGTGATTCTACTCCTGGGAATATATCCTAAGAAACACTAATTTCAAAGAATATATTCACTGATATGTTCATTTGCAGCATTATTTATAGTAGCCAAGATCTGGAAATAGCCCAAGTGCCCGTCAGTATTTGAGTGGATAAAAAAGCTGTGGTGCATTTATACCATGGAATATTACTCAGCCTTAAAAGAAAGAAATCTTACCTTTTGCGACAGCATGGATGGATCTGGAGAGTATCATGCTAAGTGAAATAAGCCAGTCAGAGACAGACAAGTATCACATGATCTCACTCATATGTGGGATCTAATGAACAAAATAAACTGACAAGATAGAAGCAGAGGCATGGATGCATGGAACAGACTGACAGCTGTCAGAAGGGAGTTTTTGAAAATTAAAACAATTCCTCCAGATTGTTCAATATGTTATCATTTTGTAAACAAATTCATTGTTGTTGTCTAAGTTTAAAAATCCTACCATGGCTTCTAGTGTCCTAACCATGTTTATCTCTTTTCAATATTTATATAGTTTATTGACAAAGGAAGAAACAGATCCTTCTACAAATAACTTGCTAAAAATCTGAATTTCCCATGAGAGGAACCAATGTCACCCCAATAAATTCAATAAAAAATAAATAAAAATAATAAAAAATAAATAAAATGAGGATGGCTCATTATTATGAGGATAAGGCCATTTCTTAAGGCTCCACAGCTGGAAATGGCAGAGTCCTCCACCAAGGGCCCAGCAGGGGCTTCACACCTGCCCTCAGGCAGCACCTGCTGTGTTTTCAGAATTGCCACTAGCGTGGTATTTCCATACAATGAGACCAAATTTTCAAAGGAAATTTGCTTGAAAAAAATGCCCGTAAGATAATGTTAAGTGAAAAAAAGCGAGCTGCAGAGGGGTGCAGACATGAGTGTCTGCCTCACTTCCTCACTCAAGGCCAGCTCCCCACAGAGGCAGAGGGGTTAGACATATCGCTGTCCAGGGGGCCTCGTGGTGGGAGGTGGGGCTCCGGCCAGGCCTGGAGGCTGTGTGTCTTCCAGGGAGCTTGTGTGCACGTGCGCGCACCTTGCCCCTCAGCTCACCTGGCCCCGCCCACACCAGCCCTACCTACAGGCACACTTCCATTTTCCACATAATCACAGATTTAAGTGTTTATAAAAGCTATATAGAAACATGATGAAGCACCATGAGGATGATCATCAGGTGAGGCGGAGCACACCCCAACTTCTTTTAATCATAATTTATTAACTTCAGACATTCTCTCTTTACTTTTTATGGATAACTAGAGGCCCAGTGCATGAAATTTGTGCACGAGTATGGTCCCTAGACCTGGTCGGCGATTGAAGTGCAAGCATCTGGTGTGGAAGGGCAGGTCTCAGCTAACCTCTGGGCCCTGGGCAGCACCTGGGCCCCTGGAACCCCATGTGCCCCCCTCCGCCTGAGTCATGGTGCCCGAGTCCCCATGCAGAGATGCGGTGAGTGTGGTGCAGGCTGAGGCGCAGTGTGGGCCTCTGGGAGGCCCAGCAGTGCCACATGAAAGCCAGGTTGGCAGCGTGCTCTCTCCTGGCCGGCCTCACAGACTGGCTCCTGTGCAAATCCATGGGGAGCCCGACTGGCCCCTGCTGTCCCGGCAGCTGTGGCCCAGCTCACCTGGAAGAGGCCGCGTGGGTGCGGGGCAGGCTCCTTGTGGGCGCTTGGCACCTGAGTGTGGGGGCTTCCACAGCACATGAGCCCTGGTGTTCTGGGGGAGGGGAGCAGGGGGAGTGAGAGCGAGCTCGACGGACACCCTGCATTCTCACCACACCTCTGTCCCGTCACCCCTGCCCCCAGGGCCTGTTGGCTGCTGGTCACCATCTGCGGGGCGATTGATTTGGGCTGAGCCCCCCTCGCCCAGCTCCCTCAGCACCTGGGAGCTGGGCAGTGGTCCTGCCCCTGCTGCCGCTGCTGGACACCATCTGCAGGATGATCAGCGGGGCTATGGGGCCCCGCTCACAGCTGCCTTGGCCTGGTGCCACCTGTTCACCTGCTCCACTATCCTGCCACTGTCACTCTCTTGTTGAGGCCCATCAGGGCTAGCAGCACCTCCACTGCTGCCCGTGTGGCATCGCAGACACCCGTCATGTTCTGCTGCCCCCTGGTGGTCAGCACATGTCATAGCGAGTGGTGGAACTCCTGGTGGAGGGGACACTTAGCATATTAGGCTTTTATTATATAGGACTAGAGCCCTGGTGCATGAAAATTCGTACACTCAGGGGGGTGTCCCTCAGTCTAGCCTGCATCCTCTCGCAGTCAGGGACCCCTTGGGAGATGTCAACCTTCCAGTTTAGGCCTGCTCCCTGGGGGATTGGGCCTAAGCTGGCAGTCAGACATCCCACTGGCAGCCCAGGGGCCCTCAGGGGATGTCTGACTGACAGCTTGTGGCTGAGCGGAGCTCCCCCTGTGGGAGCACACTGACTACCAGGGGCAGCTCCTGCATTGAGCATCTGCCCCCTGGTGGTCAGTGCACGTCATAGTGACAGGTTGTTCTAGTTGTTCCACTGTTAGGGTCAATTTGCATATTATCCTTTTATTATATAGGACCAGAGGCCTTGTGCACGAATTCGTGCATAGGTGGGGTCCAGACAGCCCGGCCCCAGTCAGGGCGGATCGGGGCTGGGCCTGTCAGGAACAGGAAATGGTGAGAGGTTGGCTGGCCAACCTGCCTGGATCAGGGCCCAATCAGGGCCCCTGTTCAGGACTGGGCTGGCTGGGGGAAGGGGCCATGGGTGATTGACCAGTGGGTCCTGCCCCTTATTGAGGTTGGGGGGCTGATTGGGGGCAGGCCTGGCCATGGGGAGGGGCTGTAGGTGGTGGGCAGGCTGACCCCACCCCTGAATGGGGTGGATGGGTGGTGCCGATCAGGGGCCAGGGGCTTGGGGAAGGGGCCATGGGGGGTTGGCCGGCTGACACTGCCCCTGATTAGGGTGGGGAGACCGATCTAGGGTGGGGCTGAGTGGGGGGAGGTGCTGTAGGAGATTGGAGGCCAGCCCCGCCCTCTATTGGGGTGGGGGGCAATCAGGGGTGGGGCAGGCCAGGGGAGTGAGAGGGTGAGGGGCTGTGGGCGATCAGGATTGTGGGGGCCCATTGGGGGCATGACCAGCCAGGGGAGGGGCTACAGGAGGTTGGCAGGCCAGCCCTGCCCCCTATTGAGGTAGGGTGACAATCAGAGGCGAGGCTGGCCAGGGGGAGAGGCTGTGGGAGGTTGGTTGGCCAGCCCCGCCCCCTATTGGGGTGGGGGGGTGATCAGGGGTGGGCAGCGGGGGGAGGGGCTGTGGGCCTATCGTGGTGAGGCAGGCTAATGGGGCGTGGCTGGCTGGGGGGAAGGGAGGGGACATTTGGCCAGCAGGCTCAGCTCTTGATGGGATGGGAGAGTCGATCAGGGGCAGGCAGGCAGGGGAGAGGGGCTGCCAGCCCCACCCCCTGATTGGGTGGTTTGCTGACCACAGTGGGCGTCATAGTGGCCTGTTGTTAGGTCATTATGGCCATTAGGGTAGCTGCCTTTATATATATACTAGAGGCCCAGTGCACAAAAATTTGTGCACTCGGGGGGCGGGGGAGGGGGGGTCCCCCAGCCCGGCCT
>NW_005362713.1:193455-195241 GCF_000412655.1 Myotis brandtii | reverse complement strand
TTATTTGCAACATAGTACATAGTTTCTTAGAGTTGCAACTCAGAGGCCGGCAAGTGAGGCGGGGAATGTTGGAGTCTGCAGTCACTGAAGCAAGGAAGCCTCATGTTCGCTTCCAGCTGCCTGGCTGCCGGCCGCCATCTTGGCTGACAGTTAATTTGCATAAGGATATGCTGATTAGCCAATGGGAAGGGTAGCTGTCGTACGCCAATTACCATGTTTCTCTTTTATTAGTGTAGATTAGAGGCCCAGTGCACGAAATTTGTGCAGGGGGGGGGGGTCCCCTCAGCCCAGCCTGCACCCTCTCCAATCCGGGACCCCTTGGAGGATGTCCATCTGCTGGGATCGGGCCTAAACCGGCAGTCAGACATCTCTCTCACAATCCTGGACTGCTGGCTCCTAATCACTCACGTGCCTGCCTGCCTGCTCACCCCTAACTGACCCCCTGCCAGCCTGGTTGCCCCTAACTGCCCCCTCCCTACCTATCTGATCACTCCTAACTGCCCCCTCTTACTGGCCTGGTCACCCCTTACTGCCCCCCATGCTGGCCTGGTTGCCCTGAACTGTCTCCCTCTGCCGGCCTGGTCGCCCCCAATTGCACCCCCCCACCAGCCTAGTTGCCCCTCACATGCTGCCTGCTTTTTAGTCATTTGGTTGTCCCTCACTAACCCCCCTGCTGGCTGGTCGCCCCACGCAGCCTGCTTGTTCAGTCGTTTGGTCGTCCCTCACTAACCCCCCTGCCGGCCTGGTTGCTCCATGCTGCCTGCTTTTTAGTCATTTGGTTGTCCCTCACTAACCCCCCTGCTGGCTGGTCGCCCCACGCAGCCTGCTTGTTCAGTCGTTTGGTCGTCCCTCACTAACCCCCCTGCTAGCCTGGTTGTAGGCATCCATCTTGTGAGGGCATGAGCATTAATTTGCATATTACTTCTTTATTATATAGGATGGTTTAGCTCTCTCAGGACCCCTTCCCACCTGGTGCTCTCCTGTAGGGCTCTGTTACTACTTCCGGTTAAATCAGTCAACAGCGGCTGCTGCATTGCGCCTGTGCTGGCCTGGGCTTTGCAGAGGTAGCTGTGCTTTGACTCTGTTTCCTTTTCCGACAGCCTGTGGCGTCCTTCCCGTTGAGTCCTGACGTTCTTTCTTTGCTTCCATTAAACAATAACCACAGCAGCGCCTCCTGCGGCCGGGATGGAGTGACCCTTTCCCAGGAGGCGAGCCCTCTCCGGGGCAGCTAGCACCTGCTCTGACTTGGGCCTGCTGCTTGGCATCAATAGGGGCTTTGATGGGGGATGGGGGTGGGGGACGGAAGTTAGCTGTGCAGAAGCGGGGTTAGAACTTCTCCCAGAATCCAAAGGGACAGCAAAAGGGAGATGAGCCCCACCAGGGGCCCCACCAGGTCCAATCTGTGCTGGGGCTCTGCTGCACCTGCCCCCTGGGGTGATGCCTCCCTCTAAACCTCCTTCCAGCAGCACAACACCCCCCCGCCCCACCTCCCCAGCAAGATCTGGCTCCCACCTTCACGCAGCTCCTTCCACGAATCTGAGCCTTCATTCCAAGCACCCCCTGGGCTTCCAAGGTGGACGGGGACCCAGCACCACAGCCCAGTCCCAGAGCAGCCTGGGTTGGGAGGGAGGGCTCTGGCCTCCAGGGTGCTGCTGGAACTGCCCTGGGCCAGCTCTCCTTGGCCACACCCTCGGCTCCTCACTTGTGTGCAGTTAACCAGCCCCATCACAGATCTCGGCGCCAGCACCAGTCCTGGCTCCCGCCCCAGCCCCAGCACAGCCCTGGC
>NW_005362713.1:189551-193261 GCF_000412655.1 Myotis brandtii | reverse complement strand
TCAGCACCAGCACCAGCGCCAGCGCCAGCCCCAGCCCCTGCGCCAGCGCCTGCGCCAGAACCAGCACCAGCACCAGCGCCAGCGCCTGCGCCAGCAACAGCCCCAACGACAGCAAGCCTGTCTCAGGGACCAAAACGCTGCTGGTTCTCAGGGCAGCACCCGCACCCACAGAAGGAAGCGGCTCTTCCCCGCCCTCAGCGCCCTTCCTGGGAGTCACGCAGACATTCTACCGAGTCTGAGTCCACTGCCTTTCCTTGGGGCCTGGAAACAAAGGAGCCACATTGTGCTCAGAGGAGGCTCTGGGCTCCCTAGGGGCTGGGAATGCCCCTCCTCCAACGCCTTCGTTTTGTTCTCAGCCAGGAGCCTTTCTTCCCCCAGCAGGTGCGGTGTCCGACATTCTATGGGGGAAATAGCAGGAGGGAAATCCACCAGCATGTCACCAGTTGTTATCTCTGGTGTGGATACGAAAGTGATCATTTTTCCTTTATATACCCTTATACAATTTTCCTGTTTTTGAAAACCATATCTACCATGAGATGCTATTCAACAAATGTTTTAACCGTGTACAATGCAGCCAGGGTCAGAGCCCACCGTCAGCGTGAGCTGGAAGCAGACCATTCGGACACATGTGACCATGGGGTAATGTCCGCAGGAGGTCTGTGTGCAAGCATGGTTGTGGGGTGGGAGGCTGTATGGCCACCCCTGAGTGCCCAGCACCCAGAGCAGGCCTGATGTCTAATGGTCACTGGCTGTTTGAAAATCCACTCTTGAGTGAATGAGGGAAGGAATTCCCACTGGTGGAGTCTGATCCACTCGGATGTTGGCACTCAGGGCGGAGGCCAGGCCTGGCATCTGGCAGCCCAGCCTTTCATGTGCTGGTCCCGGGGGAACATGATATAAATAAACTGAGGGCACTGTCTAACAATAGATACCTGCTGTGTGCGTGCTGGCGGAGCAGGCTGTCCGGTGGACAGGGCACCCGGTGAACAGGGCACCCAGTGGAGCAGGCTGCCTGGTGGACAGGGTGCCTGGTGGAGCAGGCTGCCTGGTGGACAGGGTGCCCTGGGAAGCTGCAGTGCCCAGCAGTGCGGACCTGGTTTCAGAGCTCAGTTGTACCTCGGAGACTCCTGTGGTTAAATTCAACAGAGCAGCAGCATGCTCTCTCAGTTTCCTGCTGAGGGAGGATGGTGTGGATTTCTGCGGTCATTTCCCTCGTTCCCAAGGCTAAAAGCTCATTCCTGAGAGTCAGGAGACAAAGGCACGGGCGAAGTGGGACTTCCCACAGCGGTCTCCCTGTTTATTGGGTCTCTGGCCTAATAATTCTTTGTTCTTAGCTCCCAAGAAGATGGCGATGCCTAGATTGGTGTTAACATTTTTGCCAAAGACCCCACTTTCAGGTTTGGGGGATTGTTTTTTCTCCTTCTGGTGATGCACCTACATGAAATGCCCATAATATTACTGCTCCACAGTGAGCCTGAGGGAGGCAGATGTTCCCAACCAGTGAGTCTCTAGAAATAAGGTGTCCACTTAAGGTGAAGGAACAAGTAAATTCTACCTCATTTTTACCTCTAAGTTGTAAAGAAAGACATTGTGCATAAACTGATGAACAAAATAGATCCAGAGACATAGAAGCACCGAACAGACTGTCAAATCTCAGAGGGGAAGGTGGGGGAGGGTGGACACATGGACACAGACAATAGGGTGGTGAAGGCCTGGTGCTGGAGGGGGGAAGCAGGAGTGGGCTGGAGGGAGGCAATAGGGGAAAATGGGGACATATGTAATACTTTCAACAATAAAGATTAAAAAATCCTATATAATAAAAGCCTACTATGCTAAGTGTCTGGTTGACAGGTCGGCCATTCAACCAATCAAAGTGTAATATGCTAATGATATGCTAAGGCTGCTCAACTGCTTATTATGATGTGCACTGACCACCAGCTGGCAGACGCTCTGACCAGTAAGTTAGCTTGCTGCTGGGGTCTGGCCGATTGGGACTGAGCAAGATGGGGCAGACATGCCCTGGAGCCCTCCTGCAGTCCCTCCCCGGCTGGCCAACCTCCCGCGTCCCTCCCCAGCCCCGATCGTGCACCAGTGGGATCCCTTGGCCTGGCCTGCACCCTCTCACAATCTGGGATCCCTCGGGGAATGTTGGAGAGCCGGTTTCAGCAAGATCCCATAGGCCGCAAATTGTCCCCTTGAGCAGGAGTTCAACTGTTCAACCAGGGGGCAACTCCAATCGTGGTGGGCCGGCCGGACCCCACCCATGTATGAATTCATGCACCAAGCCTCTAGTAAATAAATAAAGAGAGAGGTTGTAGAGAGGTGGGGGCCTCTGCACTGTCTTCTCCCAAAATGGAATCCAGAGACTGGGAAGCACCCCTCAGAAGTCAAAGTGGACTGAACATGCCCAGTGGGCTCCCATGTGCTTTGGACCCTGTGACAGTCCATTTTACACTCTGGGCCCAGTTGTCTGGTCACACACTAATCTAGAGGTTGCCGTGCAGGTGTTCTGTGGGGTGAACATTTAGGGCCTGTTTACTTTAAGTAAAGCAGGTCTCCGTAATTGGTGGTGGTGGGAGGGTGGGATTCACCCGAGCTGTGAGGCCTCGGGAGCAAAAGGCTGATGTTTCCCACAGAAGAGACTCTGTCTCAGGCTCTCACGTAGAAATTCAGCCTGGTTTCCAGCTGGCTGGCCTGCCCTGTGCATTGCCCTGGGCCTACAGGCCAACCTCCAGAATTATGAGTCAATTTCTTAAAATAAATCACTTTCTATCTCTCTCTTTATCTCTTCCTTCCAGCTCTCTCTCCTTCCTTTCTTCTCTCTCTTTCCATGCTAATTAATTAATTAACACTATTGGTTATGTTTCTCTAGAGAATTCTGACTGATACTGACAAAGGCTCTCTCCTTGACCAGACTTTAGTCAGTCTGATCTGATCCCTCTTCTTGACGAGGTCTTGTCCTGGGCCTATGAGCCAAGCATAGCCAGAAAATCCTACTAGCCAGCTTAGAAAAATTCCCTCCCCACACAACCTGGTATTCAGCCAAACTCCTCCTTCTCCACCTTTGATAGTTGATGTAGGTTCTCTTTCTCCCAACCTTTTATATCTAACCAAGTTCCTCTTAGTAACATCCTATCCTCTCCCTCGCCCTGCCCTGGCTGTAATCCATGTGTCCCTGATGGTATCTGGAGGTGCAAAAATGAAGTTGGGAAAAGGGGGAAAAAGTAAGAGAGAAAAGAAAGAGAATGAAATAGAAGAGGGGAAGAAACTAGTTATATGGGGAGAAAACTCCAATAGAACAGCCACTAATCCCAACAAATTCCAGCAACAGATTCCTAGAGATGAATGAAAACTACAAACAACAACTAATATCAAGCAAGGCGAGGGAAAACAGAAGCAAAAAAATGATGGGAAAAAAACCCCAACAGAATAATAAAAAGAAAAAGCAAAACAATCTCACAAACAAGCATAAAAAACCCCCAATATACTCAACAATCAAGCAAACAACAACAAAACGACAGAGAAAAAAAATTTGGATAGTGAAGAAAGAGAAGAGAGAGGTGTATATGGATTTAGAGCAGGGGATTGGAAATTAGATATATAAGTAGGGTAAAATTTTAACAAGGGGTAAAAAGAAGGAATAGGGAAAATCTAAAGCAGGAATAGGGTAAGAGAAACAGGACAACAAAAGGGGAAAAGTGAGGAAGAGA
>NW_005362713.1:184824-188318 GCF_000412655.1 Myotis brandtii | reverse complement strand
GCTTGTTTCTCTACCTTATCTTCTAACTCACTAATTCGGTCCTCTGTTTCTTCTAGTCTACTGTTGAAACCTTCCATGGTGTTTTTGATTGTAGCTATATCACTTTTCATTTCTTCCTGATTCTTGCATAGGTTGTTGATTTTTCTCATCCATCTGGTGAATGAATGATACAACCATTACTCTGAATTCTTTTTCTGACATAGCTTCAATTTCACTAATTTCCTTTCTTGGCAACTCCTCATTTTCTTTCCTCTGGGGATTATGTCGTCTCTCCATTTTGACTATCACCAGAAGGTTCAAACGTCGAGTTGCCTGGGCCTGGGCCTTGTGCAGTGGGAGCTTCTCACCACCCTAGTGTCACTGAAGAGCTCTGACACTAAGATGTGTGGCTGTCATGGGTTGGTGGGAACCAGGCCCGCCCAGAGCCAACGTTCTCAGAGCTCAGTGTGGCCTCGTGTGCGCACCTAGAATCAGAGACCCCACCTGCACCACACTGAAACAGAGACCCCCCTGACGTGTGTTGAAAATCAGAGCCCCCTAACATGTGCCAGGAGTCAGAGTTCCCCAAGAATCCAGTATCTCAGCCTCACACTGAGAATCAGGGTCCCTGTGTGCACATGCACCAAGAATTGGAGTCACTGGCTCTTAGTGTGAATGCACTGGGAATCAGGGATCCCAAGCGCATGTGATAAGAAACAGAGTCAAGTTCACTGGTGCTTAGTGCTGCCTCCCGCTGGGAGAATCGGGGGTCCTTGTCAGCTTGGGGGACTTCAGTGAGCACTTGCCCAGAATCGAAGTCAGGTGGCACTGCCGCCCTGCATGGGCTTTGGGTTTGGTCGCCCGATTGCGCTGTGGGGAACAGATTCCCAGTGTCCCCGCACTCTCAGGCTCAAATTCCTGTAGCAGCTCTGTGCACCCTGTGAGGGGCGGGTCTATCAGTTACTATGGCACTGCCCACGAGCCTGTGGGGAGGGGGATGGGCTCTGTTACTCACAGAGATCTGCTGTGGGGATGTCTGGATTCGTAGTGTCTGTGGGTCTGTAGCTGTGGTCGCAGGTCTCTGTCCCCATTGGCTGCAGGGTCCTGGTTTGCTTCTGAGACCAGACTGGGTGGTGCTGAGGCCAGGATCCTAGTCTCAAGCAGCTCTGTTTCTCAAGATGGCGTGGTCTCTTTGCCCGCGCTGGCCGCCCAAGAGTGTCTGCGCTGGGAGCGGGGCTCCGCCGTCTAAGACTGCCCGGTTTGGCAGCCCTTAAGAAGACCTGCAGAATCTAACTCTCCGTAGCTCATACACACACCACACATGTCCACACACTCCTCTATCACTCCCTCGCGCTCTCACACTCTCTCCCTCCCTACCTTCCTGCCGGTCGCCATCTTCAGTCCTCCCCCAGACACATTTCTAAATTTTGTAAAACTTTTCATGGCGACAAGGAGACTTTTCCTAGCTCACTCGGGAGGGGGACAGGATCACCACGTGTCTCCCTTCCCGCACCTCCTGCTTGCCTTTCATAAGTTATTTGAGCATTCAGCCTGGGGTTTGCATGGTCTTGCTCCTGACATTTCTCCAAAAATTTTCCCTTCCATAGTAAATAATCTCCTCCATCCAGAGTTGCATGAGCCAGAGAATACCAATCATAAGGAGCTAAGAATGCTCCAGAAATATTATTCATAATTTCTCCTGTAATCCTTCTCAGATAGCTCTTTGCACAGGTGATTCTATTAATGATGAATTAAACATTCCAGATTAGGACTTGGAGGTGGAGGGGACCATGAAGGCCATTCCTCCCATTTTTCTTTTTGCTCCTCTTTAGGAGCAGAGGGTGCAAGGGGAGGAGGTTTATCCTCCTTAGACTCTCTAAAAGGCTCTAGCAAATGAAATACCGTGTTCCACAAGGAGAAACAGTTTGGAGGCAAGTTTTTCCCCTGCTGCTGAGCTTTTTTCAAATTTTGACCAACTCTTTCATAACTTTCAAGATCTAAGGTACCTTCTTCAGGAAACCAAGGGTTAAGTTCTATAACATCAAGCAAAAACTGTGAGTACCTTCTGAAACTTTAATTCCTTAAGCATGCAAATCAAAGTCTACAATAAAGTTTCTCACTTTTTAACCGAATTCTGCCCCATTAGCCTGGCTAAAAAGACACGTTCTCACCCTACTTACAGATCGTGATTTCTGCAGCTGGCCGTGGGCTTTGCGTGCGGTTAAATTCCCCACCTAACCGGTGTTCCCACCTATCTGGTGAATTCTTCGTTTTTTTGTTCTAGGCCAGTGGTTCTCAACCTTCCTAATGCCGCAACCCTTTAATACAGTTCCTCATGTTGTGGTGACCCCCAACCATAAAATTATTTTCGTTGCTATTTCATAACTGTAATTTTGCTACTGTTATGAATCGTAATGTAAATATCTGATATGCAGGATGTATTTTCATTGTTACAAATTGAACATAATTAAAGCATAGTGATTAATCACAAAAACAATATGTAATTATATATGTGTTTTCCGATGGTCTTAGGCGACCCCTGTGAAAGGGTCGTTCGACCCCCAAAGGGGTGGCGACCCATAGGTTGAGAAACGCTGCTCTAGGCGAAGTCATCTCCTCCAGATTTCCCTCATTGAGGTGCCAGATGTGAATGTTCCACATCCTGTGTGGTTCAGGGTTTGGGATCTGGAGATGGGGCCACATGCAAATGAAAGAGATGAGACAATAAATAATAATTTGGAAATATTAGGGGCCAGGCGGGCAAGCCCAATGCAAGAGAAAGGACTTCCACTGGTGCCCAGGCCTTGCCAACCTTTTATTCAATGTTGGATACATATCTAGCTCTTAGTCAGGCAGGTAATTGCAGTTAAGATTTACTCTGAGACTATTTAGTCAGGAAATAGCTTGAGCTCCCATTGTCTGGACTAAACAATAGGTGCATAGCTATGGGCTCAAGGTTCACCAGTGTTCCGGGATCCTTGTTTACACTTCTCTGATAGTGAAGACAATGGGTGGCTTTCTGCACTGAAAGAGAATTGGGGTGCTTCACTGGGCTGGAAAAAGTTTAGCTAAATCAGAAAGCAAGTCTAATTAATCAAGTTTGCTCTATATCTATAAAAGGCTAAGTTGACTTGTGCATGGGCAATACATATAAAGCTCTCGCTGACGCAATCGTATGCATGTGTTTCGATCTGGCATTTGGTTGACACTTCTATTATAGAGAAAAGGCGAATAGTGATATTAAAATATTTCTTATAATTAATTTCCTTTCTTTTTGTTTGTTTGTTATATTTACTTTTTTATTTGTTCCTTGAACTTCAGCCTCAACTGAAGGCTATTAAAATAGTGACTTTTCTTGGCACTGTGCCATGCAGAAACTTCTGCAATGAGCTATATAAATTGTTTTTTTGGCAAACTTAAACTGCTGATGTTGGGATACAACTTTATTTTTAATTTTTATTTTCTTATCTTTAATTTCTTTATTGGTTAAGGTATTACAAATGTGTCCTCATCTC
>NW_005362713.1:181907-183965 GCF_000412655.1 Myotis brandtii | reverse complement strand
ACAGTGGCTGCACCAGTCTGCATTCCCACCAGCAGTGCAGAAGGGTTCCTTTTTCTCCACATCCTCTCCAACACTTGTTGTTTGTTGATTTGTTGATGATAGCCATTCTGGTGAGTGTGAGATGATACCGCATTGTCATTTTGATTTGCATCTCTCATATAATTAGTGACTTTGAGCATGTTTTCATATGTCTTTTGGCCTTCTGTATGTCCTCTTTTGAAAGGTGTCTATCTAGGTCCATTGCCCATTTTTTTTATTGGATTGTTTATCTTCCTATTGTTAAGTTGCAAGAGTTCCCTGTAAACGTTGGAGATTAAACCCTTATCGATGATAACATTGGCAAATATGTTCTCCCATGCAGTGGGCCTTCTTGTTGTTTTGTTGATATTTTCCTTTTCTGTGCAAAAGCTTTTTATTTTTATTTTTTTTATTTGTTTTGTTTTAATAATTCTTTTTTTTATTTCTTAAAGTATTACAAAGAGCATTACACATGTCTCCTTTTTCCCCCCTGCTTTACATTCCCCTGGCTTCCCCACCCCCCAGTGTCTTGTGTCCATTGGTTATTCTCATATGCATGCATACAAGTCCTTCGGTTGATCTCCTACCCCCCGCAACCCTCCCCAGGCTTCCCACAGTAGTTTGACAGTTGCTCATTGCCTGCTCTGCCTCTGTATCCATTTTTGTTCATCAGTCTATAATGGTCCTTATTATCCATAAATGAGTGAGTTCATGTGGTATTTTTCTCAGCTTCCCAGGGGCCATCTCAGTCTCACAGGGGCCGTCCCAGCCTCACAGGGGCTGTCCCAGCCTCACAGGGGCCATCTCAGCCACACAGGGGCCGTCTCAACCTCACAGGGGCCATCTCAACCTCACCGGGGACAATTCAACCTCACTGGGGCTGATTCAACCTCACCGGGGCCATCTCAGCCTCACTGGGGCTGTCTCAACCTCACCGAGGTCGATTCAATCACACCAGGGCTGTCTCAGCCTCACTGGGGTTGTCTCAGCTTCGCCAGGGCCGTTTCAGCCTCACCGGGGCCTATTCAACCTCACCGGGGCCTATTCAACCTCACCAGGGCCGTCTTGACCTCACCGGGGCCGATTAAACCTCACCGGGCCGTCTCAACCTCACTGGGGCCATCCCAGCCTCACGGGGGCCGTCTCGGCCTCACGGGGGCCATCTCAGCAACACGAAGCTTGGCATTCTGTCCTTTGTTGGGCGGCTCCTTGCTGGACAAAATCTCCAGGCGTTCCTGGTGGCTGAATATCTGGTATGCTTGCTTTGATTTCGTTTTCTACCAAGTGCACAGACTGCCTGTCTTCCGTCACCCAGCATCCCATGTGATACTGGACCTGGTGGGCCTGCCTGTGCTTTTGCTGGTACAGCGGTTCCACGTCACCGGCCCAGCCGTGTCTGGCTCCGGCTTCCTCCGAACCTGATTCTGCTTCTTTATTGTGTCTCTTATGAATGTGAGGAGTTGGAATCTACATTCTGCTGGGCTGGGCTGCAAAAGCGTCGGTGGTTCTCTTTGTGTCACTAGCACAGCTTGGTTGAGGATGTAATTTGAGTAGGGTGGGGTCCCCGGGAATCACCAGGGCGGGGCCAAGGGCAATGACATCTCCGCTTCTACTAGCCTCTCCGCAACTCAGTGACTTGCCTCCTCGAGTGCCGGCGAGCAGTTCCACGAGACAGCCACTCTCGCTCTCCAGGTCGTTGCAAGGCCATCCCACTTCTCCCCTTAGGGGTCTGGGAGCTTAGTATCCCGCCCAAACCACGCTCAGTGGATTTGATAGTCCGCCTCCCCTTCTGGTTGAAAAAAAATGCGCATCCAGTTGCAGCCAGCCTGACACACAATTCCGTACCTCCACTCTTGGAGCCTCTGCACAGCCTACTCAGTCTCAATGCTCTTCTTTCTTTCCTTCCAGTTGTAGAGCTTCCACTGGGCCAGCTTTCCCATGGTTCTGAATGATGGCTGTTTGTCTTATAGTTGGTAGTCTCGATGTTGTTGTGGGAGGCAGCATGCACAGGTCTGTACCTTACGCCGCCATCTTGGTTCT
>NW_005362713.1:174368-178967 GCF_000412655.1 Myotis brandtii | reverse complement strand
CTGTAGACAGCAGATATATGGGTCATGTTTTCTTATCCACTCAGTTACCATATGTCTTTTGATTGGGGCATTTAATCCATTTACATTTAAAGTTATTATTGATAGATACTTGTTTGTCGCCATTTTTATTCTTTACCCCCGTGTTCTTTCTTTGTTTTTTTTCCCCCCCTTTTTTACAGCAGACCCTTTAGCATTTCTTACATTGCTGCTTTGGTGGTAATAAACTCCCATAGTCCTTTTCTGTCTGTGAAGCTCTTGATTTCACCCTCAATTTTGATTGATAGTCTTGCTGGGTACAGTATTCTTGGATTCAGTCCCTTCCTTTGCATGACTTTGTATATTTCATTCCATTCCCTTCTTGCCTGATGTGTTTCTGTTGAGAAATCTGTAGCTAGTCTGATGGGGGATCCTTTGTAAGTAACTTTCTGTTTCTCTCTGGCCGCTTTTAAGATTCTTGCTTTGTCGTTGGTGTTTGCCAATTTAATTATAATGTGCCTTGGCATCGGTCTTTTGGGGTTCATTTTCTTTGGGACTCTGTGAGCTTCATGGATTTGTGTGAGTTTTTTCTTCCCTATATCAGGGAAGTTTTCTGTCATTATTTTTTCAAACAGGTTTTCTATTCCTTGCTCAGTTTCCTCTCCTTCTGGCACCCCTATCATGCGGATGTTGTTTTGTTTTGTGTTGTCCCAAAGTTCTCTTAGGCTCTTCTCCTGCTTTTTAATTTTTTTTTTCTAAGAGAAAAGAAAGAGAATGAAATAGAAGAGGGGAAGAAACTATTTATATGGGGAGAAAATTCCAATAGAACAGCCACTAATCCCAACAAATTCCAGCAACAGATCCCTGGAGATGAATGCAAACTACAAACAACAACTAATATCAAGCGAGGAGAGGGAAAACAGAAGCAAAATATTAACTGGAAAAAAACCCAAAAGAAAAATAAAAAGAAAAAGCAAAACAATCTCACAAAAAAGCATAAAAAAACCCCAATATCCTCAACAATCAAGCAAACAACAACAAAATGACAGAGAGAAAAAAAACTTTGGATAGTGAAGAAAGAGAAGAGAGAGGTGCATATGTATTTAGAGCAGGAGATTGGTAATTAGATATATAAGTAGGGTGAAATTTTAACAGGGGGTAAAAATAAGGAATAGGGAAAATCTAAAGCAGGGATAGGGTAAGAGAAACAGGACAACAAAAGGGGAAAAGTGAGGCAGAGAGTTTTGGCATAAAGGTAAATTTGAGGTAGAGTAAAAAGGATGCTAAAGGAAAGATGAAAATAGAATGTAGAACACTAATCCCAAAATATTCACCTTAACAAAACATGACCCAAAGGGAACAAAGCATGAATGTACTCATGGCACTGATAACCCCAATATAAGCAACCACCTGAGAAAAGATAATTAGGGGAGAGAAAAGGGAGCACAAATGATATCTAAGAGAGAGAAAAAAAGATAGGAGAGAAAAGAAAAAGGAGATTATATATTTATGGAGAAAACACCACAGAGCCAATAGATAAACCAAGCAAATACAAACACCCTAATTAATTTCCTTTCAATGTGCAGGAATCCGTGCACCAGGACACTAGTAATTTTATAGCTTCTTATGTGGCTGCTATTTCCCATGTTCCTACAGCAATTAGAAATATTGACGTCAAGACTAGCACGTGGACTTACTGGAGGTACAGCAAGCAGGGGAAGAGAGAGACTGCACGCTACTGTGTCCACTAAGGACCATGGTACTGAATGGAGGTGACAGCTCTAATGGATGGGACATCTTCTGAGTACCTTTGGCCCAAGTGGGTGAGCCAGACTCTGGCTGCAGCCTGGTGTGGAGTGGGGCCCAGGACTGAAGAACAGGGCTGTGCAATTACAAGCAGTTTCTATGTGTGCAGGACGTCCTTTGTGAATTACCTTCCAGACCCACAGGGACTGGAGCAATAGCAAATGTGGGGAAGATTGGGAAGCTGAGGTCATCACAGGACTGGAGACCCTTTCTCAAAAGCAGCTGGTGGTGACGCTCACCTGGGTGAGGGAGTCGCTTGGCAGCTAGCACAGTCATCAGAGTGCAGTCATTTTTCTGATGTTAGGGAATGGGAGCTTCTTCCCCCAAACTCTGAGCAAAAACCCCACAAGATCCAGGTGGGGATTCAGCTCTAGACAAGTGTATCCAGCAGACCAGTCAAGAAGTCGGTCAGATGGACAAGGACAGGAGAAGGGGTGGCCTGAGATCCAGTGGTCATCTGACAAGAGGCTCATGGGTAGGTCCAGGCCTGCTATCCTCCTGGCCCGATTGGGGACGGCTCGGGATGGGGTTGGGCTGCCCTTGCAGAGATGTCGCTCCAGCAGGGAGTGCCTGGGGCAGCGAGGCCAGGTCCATCCTGTCTTCCCTGCTTTGTTTGGGGAATATGAGGACATGCTAAGGAGTGTCTCTCCTTTATTGTTGAAAATCGACAACTTTTCCTTTAGTGACCTGCACAATGATGATAATAAAAATAGCTAAGGTTTACTGAATACTTTCCATAGGCCAAACACATGACATGTATAATTGCATACAATCAGTCCTATTATCCCCATTTAATAGATGGGAAAACTGAGGCTTATAGAGTTAAGCAAAAGCCCCCAAATTGCACAGCCAGTGGAAACTTAATGTGAATGCAGACAAACTGAGTTGACAGTTAACCACTAGCAGTATGCTATGATCTTGGCACCAAAGCATGGCTACTGCTGAGCTGACTGCATCTCCAGGCACGACTTCAACACAGGCTCCTGGTCTTGGTGTTGGAGGTCAATTCAGTTCACTGGGGACCTAACCACATACCAGGAAATCCCTAGGTTGCTGTCAAGCATGGTGCTCTTTGGCTAAGTCAGTGTTCGAGGGCATTGCCAGCCCAAGTCTTCAGGGATGGCCTCACTTTTTTGCACTGATTTGCAGGCTCTTTAAAACACCAAGAGGAGCTCTTACCTCCAAATTGAAGAATAAAATCTAAAGATTCTCCTGATTCTGGGACAAAGTGCTTTTAATGTAGCTTTCTTATTAATTAGATTATTTGTCTCATTTGCCTATATAATGAGTGGACTGTGTAGGAAATCACACTGAGCACAAGGCATGCCAGACTCAGTGGAGGCATTTGTGGTGGGATCACTAGCCAGGCAGAGTAAAGAACATCTTTACACAATGGTGTGTGGGCTTCAGGAAGGCACAAGACAAGCACCTCTAATTACCATGAAGACAGAAGTGAAGGATGGGCTGGATGGCAATGTCATAGATAGAGTCGTAATTGGTTGTTTCAAAAGCGTCTCAAATGACAATTTCTATCCACTTGTAGTGAGGGTTCTTTTTTCCTCCTAGAAACTGTTGAATGTGTTCCTGTCAAAATCCCTCTTAAGTGGATCTTTTGCAGAGCAAGGGTTTTAATTTTTATGAAGCATAATTTAGCAGATTTTATTTTCATGAATCACCTTTTGCTGTCAAATCTAAGAACATTTTGTCTGGCTTCAAATTGCACCCCTTTTTAAAAATATATTTTTAAATTGATTTCATAGAAGAAAGGAGAGGGAGAGAGAGATAGAAACATCAATGATGAGAGAGAATAATCAATCAGCTGCCTTCTGCATACCCCACACTGGGGATCGAGCCTGAAACCCAGGCATGTGCCCTGACCAGGAATCGATGGACTCTGGTTCATAGGTAGATACTCAAGCACTGAGCCACATTAGCTGAGCAACATGTATCTTCTTTTTTTTTTTTTAATGCTTTCTCAGTTTATTTTTTTTAATTAAATCTTTATTGTTCAGATTATTACATTAGTTACTCTTTTTTCCCACCATAACTCCCCTCCACCCAGTTCCAACCCCACCCTCTGCCCTCACTCCCCACCCACTGTCCTCATCCATAGGTGCACGATTGTTGTCTAATCTCTTCACTCACCCCCACACCCCTTTCTCCCCCCCCCAATAATAGTCAGTCCATTCCCTTTCTATGTCCCTGATTCTATTACAATCACCAGTTCATCAGATTATTTATTCACTTGATTTTTAGATTCACTTGTTGATAGATGTGTATTTGTTGTTCATAATTTGTATCTTTACCTTTTTCTTCTTCTTCCTCTTCTTAAAGGATACCTTTCAGCATTTCATATAATACTGGTTTGGTGGTGATGAACTCCTTTAGCTTTTCCTTATCTGTGAAGCTCTTTATCTGACCTTCAATTCTGAATGATAGCTTTGCTGGATAAAGTAATCTTGGTTGTAGGTTCTTGCTATTCATCACTTTGAATATTTCTTGCCACTCCCTTCTGGCCTGCAAAGTTTCTGTTGAGAAATCAGCTGACAGTCGTATGGGTACTCCCTTATAGGTAACTGACTTTTTTTCTCTTGCTGCTTTTAAGATTCTCTCTTTGTCTTTTGCTCTTGGCATTTTAATTATGATGTGTCTTGGTGTGGTCCTCTTTGGATTCCTTTTGTTTGGGGTTCTCTGCGCTTCCTGGACTTGGAAGTCTATTTCTTTCACCAAGTAGGGGAATTTTTCTGTCATTATTTCTTCAAATAGGTTTTCAATATCTTGCCCTCTCTCTTCTTCTGACACCCCTATAATTCTGAT
>NW_005362713.1:170093-173292 GCF_000412655.1 Myotis brandtii | reverse complement strand
ACAGTCCCGCTTCTCCCGTATGAGTGTGGGTCCTTAGAGACTTGCCCGGAACTGGAGCTCAGAGCCTGAGACTCCCTCCCGATTGAAAACGACAACCGCGCCCTCAGCCTCCAGCCCGCTCCGCATGCACTCCGAACCTTAGTATTTTACTTCAGCACTGCGCCTCCTCTGAGCCTCGGTATGCTTTTCTCTTTCCTCCTAGTTGTAGAACATCCACTCAGCCAGCTTTCCTGTGGTTCTGGATGATGTCCGTTCCGTCTTTTAGTTGTATTTTTGAAGTGGTTGTTCCAGGCAGCAAACTCCCGTGTTTACCTATGCCGCCATCTTGGTTTCTCCCAACATGTATCTTCTTAATGAAGGGTCAGCCCTTGCACCTGCCATGACCACAGTGGCACAGTGCCCAGTCTCTGCCATCCTCAGGCCCCTTTCAAATCCCAGTGCCAGGAAAACTGCTGGACCTCCGTAGTGTGAGGGAATGACTCAGCACAGGAAACAGGGGTGTCTGCCTTCTGAGCTCTAACCCAAGAACCCCTAAACCCTGGCTTCTACTCATACAGCTCTAGTCCACTCTGCCCTCCCTCTGTCAAATCACAAAGTGAGTGGCTGCACACAAAAGTGGCTGCTCCTTTCTCTTGGTCCACTGAGCCATGCTGGCTGGGTCAATTGCACCATTTATTGAAAAGCTTATCATTGCTTCATTGAATTGCTTCTGAACCTTCATCAAAAATCAGTTGAGGACATTAACAATGGCAGTGGAGTACGTGGAGGCTACACAGACACGCTCCCAGGACCAACATGGAATTACAACTAAAATACAAAAATTATCCTGAATAATCAACAGAAGACTAGCTGGAGAGAACCCTGATAACCTAGGATGGAAAGTGGAGACCACATAGAGACTGGTAGGAAGGGCAGAGGAATGAAAGGGCAGGCCAGGCTCCCACAGACACTGGCTGAAGTCCTGGAGAGATATCTCAGCTGTGGGGGGTTGCCACTGAGAAGTCTGGAGTCTAATTTCCAAACTGGGCCCCCCAGAAGAGAGCACCAGAACTGAGAACGGTGCCCACATAACACCTGGCTGTGAAAAGCACCTGCTTTGCTGTCTGCCCTTAAAGGGCCAATGCACAAAATTTTTCAACTACAGGATATTGAAAAAAGAGATAGAGGAAGATATAAACAAATGGAAGACTATAGGGTGTTCATGGATTGGTAGAATTAACCTCATTAAAATGTCCACACTACCCAAGGCAATCAGCAGATTCAATGCAATCCCTATTAAAATACCAACAGCATATTTCACAGATCTAGAACAAATGCTCCACAAATTTATATGGAACCAAAAAGGACCTCAAATAGCCACAGCAATCTGGAGAATGAAGAACGAAGTGGGAGGGATAACAATACCAGATATCAAGTTATACTACAAAGCCACTGTACTCAAAACAGCCTGGTACTGGCACAAGAACAGGCATAGAGATCAGTGGAATAGAACAGAGATCCCAGAAATGGACCCAAACCATTATACTCAATTAATATTTGAAAAAGGAGGCAAGAGCATACAATGAATTCAAGACCGTCTCTTCAATAAATGGTATGGGAAAATTGGACAGATATGTGCCAAAAAATGAAACTAGACCACCAATTTACACCACACACCATAATAAACTCAAAATAGATAAAAGACTTAAGTCATGACTCAGACATCTCTCATAGCAACATATTTACAGATACATAGCCTAAGGCAAAGGAAACTAAGGAGAAAATGAACAAATGGGACTGCATCAAAATAAGGAGCTTCTGCACAGAAAAACAAACAAACAAACAAACAAACAAAAAACAACAACCCATTAACAAAGGAAAAGGGAGCCCACTGTATGGGAAAACATATTTGGCGATGATACATTTGATAAAGAGTTAATATCCAAAATATATAAGGAATTCATACTTAAAAAAAGAAAGAGAAATAATCCAATTAAAAATGGGTAAAGGACCTAAATAGACACTTCTCCAAAGATGGCCAAGAGACATATGAAAAATGCTCTAAGTCACTGATCATCAGAGAGATGCAAATTAAAATGACAATGAGGTATCACCTCACACCTGACAGAATGGCAACCACCAACAAATCCACAAATGACAAGTGCTGGGGAGGATGTGGAGAAAAGGGAACCCTAGTGCACTGCTGGTGGGAATGCAGACTGGTGCAGCCACTGTGGAAGACAGCATGGAATTTCCTAAAATAATTACATATGGAACTGCTATTTGACCCTGTTATCCCACTCGAAATATATCCTAAGAAACTCAAAACAGCAATCAGAAAGAACATATGCACCCCTATGTTCATAACAGCACAATTTACAATAGCTAAGATCTGGACACAGCCCAAGTGCCCATCAGTAGATGAGTGGATAAAAAGTTGTGGTACATTTACACCATGGAATACCAGGTGTACTCGTTAATAATAGCGGATTTTGTAATAAAAGAAAACATGATAATTTCAAGAGAAACATCAAAAGTGCTTTATTCAAAGTAATGTCCATCGCTAGCTACACATTTCCCCATCTTTCAGGTAATTTGTGGATATCGTCCCAATAGAACTTTTCTTGTTTTGAGGCAAACCATTCAGAGACCCAATTTTCCACTTCTTCATATGTTTTGAAGTGCTGCTCAGAAAGCACGTGTCCCATCGATCGGAACAAGTGGTCATCTGAAGGAGCAAGGTCTGGTGAATACGGCGGGTGTGTTAATACTTCCCAGGCAAGATCTTTTAACGTGTCTTTAACTGGTTTTGAAGTGTATGATGGTACGTTATCATGAAGCAAAATCACTTTGCTGTGTCTTCTGGCACATTCTGGTTGTTTCACAATCAAAGCGTGGTTCAAATATGTTGTCGGTAGTGATCAGTATTAATGGTTTCACCTGGTTTTAGAAGCTCATAATACTCCACACCTTCCTGATTCCACCAAACGCAGAGCATTGTCTTCTTTCTGAAGCGATTTGGCCTTGCAGTCAATGTTGATGATTGACCTGGATCAACCCATGATTTTGTGCATGTGGGATTCTCAAAATAAATCCACTTTTCTTTTTTTTTAATACATTTTATTGATTTTTTTACAGAGAGGAAGGGAGAGGGATAGAGAATTAGAAACATCGATGAGAGAGAAACATTGATCAGCTGCCTCCTGCACACCCCCTACTG
>NW_005362713.1:164095-169529 GCF_000412655.1 Myotis brandtii | reverse complement strand
TACAATAGCTAAGATCTGGAAATTGCCTAAATGCCCATCAGTAGATAAGTGGATAAAAAAAGCTGTGGTATAGTTACACCATGGAATACTATGCAGAAGTAAAAAAGAAGAATCTCTTACCCTTTGGGACAGCATGGAGGGACCTAGAGAGTATCATGCTAAGTGAAATAAGTCAGTCAGGGAAAGACAAGTATCACATGATCTCACTCATATGTGGAATCTAAGTGATAAAAGAAACTGAAGAATGGAGTGTATCCAGAGACATGGAAGCATGGAACAGAGTGAGGACTTTCAGAGGAAAGGCGGGGGATGGTGGGTGGGTGGGAGATTAACAACCAAAGACCTTGTATGCATATATGTATAACCCATGGACATGGACAGCAGTGTGGCGAATGCCTGGTGTGGGGGGCGGTGGTGGTATCAATGGGGTTCAATGTGGGGGAGGGACATGTGTAATACTTTCAACAATAAAGATTTAATTTTTAAGAATCAGTTGGGCACGTTGGTGTGGGTCTCTGGGTTCTTCATTCTGTCCCACTCTTCTATTCGCCTATACTTCTGCAAAGACTGCTCAGCCTGATCACTGTAGTAGGTCTACAATGTGTCTTGACATCAGGTGGAGGTATTCTCCCCAGTTTCTTCCTTTTTACAAGATAAAAGGTATTTAAGTTCATTTGCCTTTCCATATACATTTTTTTTGAAAATCTATACCAAAATCTTTGCTTGGACTTTAACAGGATTGCATTCTACCTATATATCAATTTGGGAGAATTAACATCTTTATTGTATTGAGTCTTCCAATTCATGAACACACTGTGTGTTCTTTCATCGGCGTTGCATAGTTTTCAGCATGTATGTTTTGTCTTTGAGCAATTATAAATAGTAATGTATTTTACTTTCAGTTTCCACCTGCTGGTTTCTAATGTATAGAAATATATTTAATTTTTGTATATTTTTCTTTTATCCTGTGACCTTGCTGACCTCACTTACTAGTTCTAGGAGTTTATTTGTATATTTGTTGAGATTTTCTACATCTTGTCATCTGCAATTAGAGGCAGTTTATTTCTTTTTTCCAATCTGCATGCTGTTTACTGCCTTTCCTTGCCTTAATTACACTGGCCAGAACTTTCAGCACTGTATGAAGTAAGAGTTGTGAAAGCAAACATCCTTGCTTTGCTCCTAATTTTAGAGAGAAAATATTCAGACAACTATGTTCATTGTGAGTTTTTGTAGATGCTCTATATCAAGTTTCCCTCTATTCCTATTTTTCTGAAAGTTTTCTATTATGATGGGAGGTTGAATTTATAAAATGCTTTTTCTACATTTTTATATGATTACATATTTTTATTTTTTAATCTGTTAACATGGTGAATTACATTGATAGATTTTCCCATATTAAACCAATTTTGTATCCCTGGAAGTAAGCACTCTTGGTCATGTTATGTAACTGTTTTGTGTATTATTTATATTTGCTGATATTATGTTAAGGACTTTTGCATCTATATTCATGAGGTGTATTGGTCTGAGGTGTATTGGTCTGTAGTTCTCTTGTCCTGTATTTGCCTGATTTGGGCATCATGGTAGCATGTGGATAATGATAACTTCATAAAATAAACGGAGAAGTCACTGGGGTGGTGGGGGCTGGCCTGGGGTGGGAATGGCTGGGGGAAATGGTCAATCAGGGAAAAGGAGACATATGTAAAACTTTAGACAATAAATCAAAAAATAATAAATTGAGAAGTGTTTTCTCTTCTTCTATTTTCTAGAAGAAATTGCATACAATTGGTGGTGTTTCTTCTTTAAACATTTGATAGAATTCTCTGGATCTGGAGATTTCCTTTCTTGGAACTTTTAAATTATAAGTTCAATCTTCTTAATAGTTGTAGGGTTATTTAAATTATGTTTAATATTGGGTGAGTTGTGGTAGCTTGTGCTTTTTACTTGAGCCCAAATGACCTTGTATCTCTCTCATCACAAAAGCACCTCATCTGAAAGGTATGACTTTCTCAAACCTTAGCAGTGCTGAGGTCCAGAGAGTCGGGCACAGGCCACTTCCTGCCTAAAGGTGAACACTTGCTGCTCCAGGACCTTGAGTTAAGACTTTACTCCTCTCAGCCCTTCCCCAAACCCACCCTTCACTCCCAGGGCCCTCGATGCTTCCAACTGCTTCTCTGTTGTTTCTCTCTCTGTGCTCTGTTTTCCATTCAGACCAACACACCACCTCATGGGTCCTGGCATTCGACCATGAGTTTCCATATCAGCATTGCTCCTATGGCACAGGACCACAGTGGGGGCAAAATCATGTTACAAGTCACAGGATAATGACCCTTACACCTTGACACTCAGTCCCTAGACCAGCCGTGGGCAAACTACGGCCCACGGGCCGGATCCAGCCCGTTTGAAATGAATAAAACTAAAAAAAAAAAAAGACTGTACCCTTTTATGTAATGATGTTTACTTTGAATTTATATTAGTTCAAACACTCCATCCATGCTTTTGTTCCGGCCCTCCGGTCCAGTTTAAGAACCCATTGTGGCCCTCAAGTCAAAAAGTTTGCCCACCCCTGAACTAGGCCCACCTTCCCTGATGCCCCATGGACAGACCCTCTCCCACCCTGCCCCATCCTTGGACATGGGGAAGATGTGGACATTTGCATGAAAGAAGTCTACTAGATATTGATTTTGAAATCACTTTTAAAAAATGTAGAAGAAACAACTACAACATATGGACTCATGGGGCTGGAGGTGATGTCATGTGATGTAGAGCCTGCATGGAAGACAGGAAGCACTAGCAGAGGCTGAGGTGGCATTTTCTCCTCTGGGGAGTGTTACTTTGGGAAATGGTTGTGCCACGTGTATGTTGCCTCCTGGGCAAGCTGTTCTGGATCACCCCTCTAAGCTGGAACTTTCATCTGAGCTCCTGGAGCACTGTGAATTCACCTATCATAGAGCTGAGCTGTATGGTGAGATAGATTTTGAGATATAATTCACATCATAAAATTCACCCTTTTAAAATGTAGAATTTAGTGGTATATTCACAAAGTTGTGCAGTCAATCCCACTAATTCCAGAGCATTTTCAACATTCCTGGCACCCACTAGCAGTCCCTCTCTCTTCCAACCTCTGCCCAGTTGTGGCAACACTAATCTACTTTCTGTCTCTATGTATTTGCCGATTCTGGACATTTCATTTAATGAAACAATGTAAAATGTGGTCTTTTGTACCTGGCTTATTTTGCTTTGTTTTTTAAAATGTGGTCTTTTGTACCTGGCTTATTTTGCTTTGTTTTCAAGATTCATCCATGTTGTAGCATATATATGTACGTCATTCCTTTTTTATGGCTGACTATTTCATCATATGAATAACCTACATTTTGTTTATCCATTTATCAATTAATTGATATTTGGATAATTTTTATATTCTAACTATTATAAATAATGTTGCTATGAAAATTAGTATACAGGATTTTGTGTAGAAATATGTTTTTAATTCTCTTGGGTAAATATTTAGGAGTGGAATTGCTGGGTCACATATAACTATGTTTAACTTTTTTCTTTTTTTTCCTTATGTTTAATTTTTAAAAAAAATATTTTTTTTATTGATTGCAGAGAAGAAGGGAGAGGAAGAGAGAGAGATAGAAACATCAATGATGAGAGGGAATCATTGATTGGCTGCCTCCTATATGCCCCCTACTGGGGATCGAGCATGTAACCCGGGTATGTGCCCTTGACTGGAATCAAACCTGGGACCCTTCAGTCCACAGGTTGATGCTCTATCCACTGAGCCAAACCACTAGGGCACTATGTTTAACTTTTTAAGGAACTTTCAAACTGTTTTTTCTAAGTATTGCACCTTTAGCATTCCCACCAGCAATGTATGGGGGTTGCAATATCTCCACATCCTAGTCCCGTGGTCGGCAAACTGCGGCTCGCGAGCCACACGCGGCTCTTTGGCCCCATTGAGTGTGGCTCTTCCTAAGCCTTAGGAGTACCCTAATTAAGTTAATAACAATGTACCTACCTATATAGTTTAAGTTTAAAAAAATTGGCTCTCAAAAGAAATTTCAATCGTTGTACTGTTGATATTTGGCTCTGTTGACTAATGAGTTTGCCGACCACTGTCCTAATCAATACTTATAATTGTCAATCTTTTTTATTTAATCCTCACCAGAGGATATATTTTTATTGATTTTAGAGAGAGAGGAAGGGAGAGAGGAAGAGAGAGAAATATCAATGAGAGAGAACCAACTATAGGCCGCCTCCTGCAAGCACCCAGACCAGGGATTGAACCTGCAACCTGGGTATGTGTCCCGCCTGGGAATCCAACCTGTGAACTTTCAGTGTATGAGACAATGCTGCAACCAATGGAGCCATACCAGCCAGGGCAATCTTTTTTATGATAGCTATCTTAATAGGTGTGAAATGGCATCTCATTATGGTTCTGATTTGCATTTCTCTAATAACTAATGATATTGAGCATTTTTCACGGACTGATTTGCCACTATATATCTTCTCTGGGGAAACATACAAATGCTTTGCTCATTTTTTAAAACTTGAGAGTTCTTTGTCCTTTTATTGTTGAATTGTAAGAGTTCTTTATATATTCTGGATACTAGTCTCTTATAAAATGTATGATTATCTCCCAGTGTGTGGTTGTCTTTTCACTTTCTTGAGTGTCCTTTGAAGCACTAAAGTGTTTCATTTTAAAGAAGTCTGATTTATCAATTTTTATTGTTGTTGTTTGTGCTTTTGGAGTCCTATCTAAGAAACAACTGCCTATACAAGGTCATGAAGATTCATGCCTATGTTCTTTTCTTAGGATTTTACTAGAGGCCCAGTGCATGAATTCATGCATGGGTGGGGTCCAACTGGCCCAGCCCCAATTGGGGTGGATCGGGGCCAGGCCTGTCAGGAGGAGGAGATGGCAGGAGGTCAGAGGCCTGCCTGGCCCTGATCGGGGCTGATCAGGGCCGGGCCAGCTGGGGGAAGGGGATGCAGGTGATTAGCTGGTGGGCCCCACACCCGATTGGTGGGGGGGGGGCTGATCGGGTGCGGAGCTGGCTGGAGGGAGGGGCCTCAAGCTGATTGGAGTGGTGGGGGCCCATCAGGGGTGGGGCTGGCTGGGGAAGGGGCCTCGGGAGGTTGGCCAGCCGGCCCCACCCCCTGATCTGGCCGGTTCACTGGCCACAGTAGGCGTCATAGCAACTGGTCATTCTGGTCATTATGGCGTTCTGGTCCCTGACTTTTTATATATATACTAGAGGCCCGGTGCACAAAAATTTGTGCACTCGGGGGGGTGGGGAGGGGGGTCCCCCAGCCCGGCCTGTGCCCTCTCGCAGTCTGGGACCCCTCGGGAGATAATGACCTGCTGGCTTAGGCCTGCTCCCGGGTGGCAGAGGGCAGGCCCAATCCCTAAGTGCAGCCCCTGGTCAGGCTC
>NW_005362713.1:138705-161652 GCF_000412655.1 Myotis brandtii | reverse complement strand
TTTCTTTTTTTTTTTTTTTTTCTGGGCCAGCTTTAGCTCTGAGGCTTGGCTCTAGCTCTTAGGCCTCGGCTGCTGAAAGCAGGTATCTGGTTTGTTTGGGTTCTATAATTGAAACAATGTTGGGGTCCTGCTGGCTGAAGCTGGGCTAGCTGAAAGCATGTTTCTGGGGGTTTGTTTAGCTTCTATATTTGTAAGAATGTTTCAAACTGCAAGCTCAGAGGCCGGCAGCGGCAGGCGGGGAACGTTGGAGTCCTCTGTCACTGAAGCAAGCAAGCCTCATGTTCGCTTCAAGCTGCCTGGCTGCTGGCCGCCATCTTGGCTGGCAGTTACTTTGCATATCGCCCTGATTAGCCAATGGGAAGGGTATTGGAGGTATGGCTAATTACCATGTTTCTCTTTTATTAGATAGGATATAGATAATTGTAGCTCTGACATTTAAGTCTATGGTCCATTTTGAGTCTATTTTCGTACAAGGGTGTGGTACAGCTCCTCTCCGTTCTTTCCTATGTGAATGTTCACTTGTCCCAGCCCCATTTGTTGAAGACACTATTCTTTCTCTGCTGAGTTGTCTTGGCATCCTTGTTGAAGACTAGTTGACTGTATTTATAAGGGTTTCCTCTGGATATAATTAGGTTTATTGACCTGTTGGTCTGCCCTTATGCCAGCAGCACACCGTTTTGATTACTGTAGCATTGTAGTAACTTTTGAAGTCAGGAAGTGTGAGTTATCAAACATTATTCTTTTTTTCGAGGTCATTTTAGTTGTTCTTGGTACTTTGAATTTCCATGAAAATTTTAGAATCAGATTGTCAAATTTTTTTCCAAAAAAAATCTGTAGACTAAGTTGGAGAGTATTGCCAGCTTAATAATATTAAATCTTCCAATAGGTGATTATTAGATGTCTTTCCATATAGTTGGGTTTTCTTTAATTCCTTTCAATAATGTTTTATAGTTACCAGTGTATACAATTGCTATTTATATTTTGATCTTGTGTCCTGACAACTTTTCTTTTCCTTTTTTTTTATTATAAATTTTATTGATTTTTTACAGAGAGGGAGAGGGATAGAGAGTTAGAAACACTGATGAGAGAGAAACATCGATCAGCTGCCTCCTGCACACCTCCCACTGGGGATGTGCCCGCAACCAAGGTACATGCCCTTGACCGGAATCGAACCTGGGACCTTTCAGTCCGCAGGCTGACGCTGTATCCACTGAGCCAAACCGGTTAGGGCCTGAAAACTTTTCTTATTTGTTGATTATCTCTAATAGTTGTGTGTGTGTGGTGTCTTCCTTAGGATTTTTCATATTCAGGGCCATGTCATCTGCAAATAAAGATAGTTTTCCTTTTCCTTTTAATCTGGTGCATTTTCCTTCTTTTAAACTGCATCACTGCCCTCCAGTACAATGTTGAAGAGAAGTGCTGAGAGTGGACATCCTTGCCTTGTCCTGGGTCCTTGGTGGAGTTTTCAGCATTTCCCCATTAAGTATGATGTTAACTGTGGTTTTTTCATAGACATGCTTTATCAGTTTAAGGAAGTTCCCTTCTATTTCTAGTTTGTTGAGTAATTTTTATCATAAGAAGATGTTGGCTTTTTGTTAAATGCTTTTTGTATATCTATAAAAAATGATCAAGTGAAGATTAATCATTTTCATCAAAGTTGCAAAGTTTTTGGTCATTATTTCTCAATATATTCTTTCTGCCCCTTTCTTTCTCTTTTTTCTTTATGGGACTCCCATTATGTGCATGTTGTTATGCTTGGTGGTGTCCTACAGGTCTTTGAGACTATTCATTTTTCTTAATTCTTTATTCTTTCTGTTCTTCATACTGGAAAAATCTCCAATGGTCTGTCGTAAAGTTCACTGATTCTTTTTTCTGCCTACTCAGATTGGATATTGAGCCCCTGCAGTAAATTTTTTTCATGTCAGTATTGTTTTTTTCAAATCTAGACATAGTATTTGATTTTCTTCATATTTTTGCTTTATTGCTATTCTATATTTGGTGAGAGATTGATCTCATCATTTCTTTTAGTTCTTTAGATGGTTTTCTTTAGTTCTTTGAACATTTTTAAAATACACAATTTAAGGTCCTTGTCTAGTAAGTCCAACATGTGAGCTTTCTCAAAGCACTGTTTCTATTGACGTATTTTATTGTTTCTTTGCATGCTTTATAAATTTTTTTGTTGAAAATTAGACTCAGCGATTTTTTTCTTAATAAACACTTCCTTAGTTTCCAGGGCTATGAAAGCATTCATTTTGATTTTGGGGGGGGGGCGGGGGAGGAAGAAGTGTTCTCATTGCTTTTATGGAGGAGAAGATTTTCAGAGACCCTTATTCCATCTTTTCTGCTGACAGTCTAGAGCACTTCAAATCAATCTCTATTTAGCACTTGTAACAAATGGTAATGTACGACCTCCTTTTCCCATGATAGGTTCTGAGCTCCTAGAAGGAAAAGGTTGTGTCTTACTCATCTCTTTGCCCTCCCCTTCCAGAACGAAACGGAGTGTTTGGTGAATAGCAGACTATCCTTGAAGAAATAAGCGAACTGCCAAAGAAGGTAACCCACTGAGAAACAGTTTCTGCGATGTCTAAGGATGCTATGGCTTAGGGTAATTTCTTAACCCTAGAGAATCCTGGAAACCTCTTGTTGCATTTGTATCTAGTTCTGTGGGTCTCCATTTCTACCATGTCACTTACTAGAGTGTCCTAAGGCAATTTTCATCATCATTTAGAGCAGTGGTTCTCAACCTTCTGGCCCTTTAAATATAGTTCCTCATGTTGTGACCCAACCATAAAATTATTTTCGTTGCTACTTCATAACTGTAATGTTGCTACTGTTATGAATCGTAATGTAAATATCTGATATGCAGAATGGTCTTAGGCGACCCCTGTGAAAGGGTTGTTCGATCGCCAAAGGGGTCGCGATCCACAGGTTGAGAACCCCTGATTTAGAGTCTCCTTTTTCTCATACATACAATGTGGATAATAATAATAATTAAGATCAGAATATTGTGAACCTTGTTTGGTTCAGATGATTGGATATGACACATGTAAAGCCGATAGCAGTGTCTGTTCATAATGATGAGTGTTTAGTCTTCTTGCCTTTTATAACTCCAGGGAGCTCTTTAATCATATCCTCTTAATTTAAGCAAGGGTTTGGCAAATGTACCTGCCAATAGCTACTAGTAACAATGGTGTCTTAGCTCTCTGATGTCTGAGCTTCTGCAAAGGCCTTCTTTGGAACTCGGGCAGGCAGAGCAACCCAGTGCTCCATCCATGGGCCTATGCACCAACACAGCTATGAGCAGAAAAGCCCTGCGGTGGGGCTGCTGGCCAGGCATGGAGACCAGAGCTGTGAGTCAGGGTCCTGGAGAACTGGCGACAGGGAAAGTAGGCAACCCTAGGATTTACCTACAAAGGGAAGCAAACCACAGACTCCTAGAAAGCCACGTGGAGGGTCCTCGTACCTTCCAGGATGATGGGGGACAAGTCATGCTGGGGTCTCACTCATTAAAAGAAAAGAAAAAGAGCTCAGCCTGTGTGGCCCAGTGGTATGAACCAGGAGGTCACAGTTTGATTCCTGGTCAGGGTACAGGCCTGGGTTGTGGGCTCGTTCCCCCAGTGTGGGCCGTGCAGTAGGCAGCCGATCCATGATTCTCTCTCATCATTGATGTTTCTATCTCTCTCTCTCCCTCTCTCTTCCTCTCTCTGCAATTAATAAAAATGTATTTTTTTAAAAAGTGGGGGGGAGAGGGGGAAAAAAGAAAGAAAAAAACTTCAGTTTTTCTTTTTTAAATTTTGAGAACAACTAATCTAATTCAAAGTCCTTCTTAGATGAAAATGCAGGCCAGACAAACTCAGTGACCAGCCCTGTCCAGACAGGAGGGGCAGCAGAGCTGGAGCCCAGCATGGGCATTATGCAGATGGGGAGTCCGGAGTTCCTTTCCACCTGCTGCCACCTAAGTCACCTCCCATAGCACCTGAGAAAAACACCTGAGCCTGTGCTGTTAAATGCTCACTGGACTCAAATACTTGGGTATCTAAGAGGCATCTTTATTTATTCCCCTATAAGCCTGTTTGTCTTCCCAATCTTAGCATATGAGACCTCCAAAATTGTAATTTGCTCAGCATTCATTCTATACTCTCCCACCAGGTAGGGCTTGTGCCATTTGAGTGGGACCAACCACACTCATACCTTCCTTGGTCCAAGCCTGCTAAGGTAATCTCATCCCCTTACCCACATAATTTAAAACTGTAATCTATTCTTCTGGCAATAGGATTTGTTCATAAATGTCTCAATCAATATCAAGATCAAAATTTTTGTTTGATAATTATTTGAAATGATGCTTACTCCTCCTCCATGTAAGTGGAGCCATCTTACAACCATGTATGAAATCAACAAAAGGATAAATGGACACATAGAGGGTGAGGAATAGCTGGGGCAGGACTGAGAATCAGAAAAATAAGTCTAGAGCCCTGATCAAACTTTGCCTGAAGCCTACATATATCACACTTTTCATTTGTGTTAAGTCGGTAAGTTGCCCTTATTTTCTAAAGACAGTTAACATTATATTTTCTGTTTCCTGAAACCAAAGGCATCTAAATGGATAAACATATTGAAACTACTAGCAAGTTCTGTCATATCTGCTTCCAAAACCACACACCATATCTGTTCACTTCTCACCAAGACCGCCGCATATCCCAGTTCAAAGCAACAATTCTCTAGCTGTGCTAGGTAACAGTCCCTCCTCCCATTGCAGTCTCCACACAGCAGGGTGATCAGTTACAAATGGAAATCAGATCTGGTGATTTTTCCTGTTAAAAACCTTCCGAAGGCTCTCATTTGCTCTTAGAATAAAGCCTAATCCCTTGTCCATATCCCTGCATTTTCTATGGCTTCTCTTTGACTCCATTGGCTCCCACTTTGTGGATCTTTATGTTTCTTGAACAGCCACACCCTCCCCACTTTTGCCGAGAATGCTTCACTCCTTACTCTTTCCCGGGCTGCCTCGCTTTTACCCTTTCAGTCTCAGATCAAGTACCACCTCCTCAGGTGTCTTTCCTGACCACCTCCCCTGTTCCCAGAGTGCTCATCACAATGCGTGATGATGTATCTTATGCACTTGTTCCTTTTTACTGGAAAGCAAGCTGTGCATGAGGATCTTGCTGTTTTGTTTAAACTGCTCCCTGACTTATACTAGGCTCAACAAATATGTTTTGAATGGGCACCCGAGAGCAGCTCGGAAAACCAAATCTCATTGGGAGGTGTTCCCAGGTGCCACACAGTGGTGAACAGAGGCCACCTGAGGACACCTTGGAACGTAGGCCTGAGTCACCTGGCAGGTGAGAGGGGGACGCACCCGTCAGCTGCTGGGAGGTGAGGCCAGGCCGTGAGGACCGAGAGCCCAGTGCACAGCTCGCTGCTCTGGCCACACGTGCCACAGCCTCGGCAGCAGCGGCTTCACTGGGGAGCGGGCTAGAAATGCTGAGTCTTGGCCCACCCCAACCAGACCCGCTGCACTGGCTCTGCACCCACAGGGCCCCAGGCGCCTGGTGTGTGCCTGGCGTGTTGAGAAGCTCGCTGTTACCACTGCACATGCACTGCCCACGCTGACCCTGAATCCACGCTGCGGCCAGGAGCCAGGCTTTCCGCGCTATGCGGCCCCCTCTCTGAGCCGTGGTCTCTCCATCACTTACAAGACCCGACGAGCACCTTGTAAATGGTGTCATGGCAATGAAACAAGCAGCTCGGCTGAGGCTGTCCTGCTCACCTGTGACCATTGGGAATTGGGGAAGTAATGAGAGAAAGATGTGAGCAAGTCACAGGACCAGGCAGGGTCCATGAAAAAGCAAGGGCTTCTAGAGAGAAATGTGTGTGTGTGGACAGGACTATATACTCATGTAAAACAGCGAGGAATGACCTCGGAGGTGATGCAGAGTGAACCTCAGCTCAGTCACGCTTCATAAACTGGAAGTTTTCACAGCACCCTTTTGCCCCCTAAATCAGTAGTTCTTTTAAAAAATATATATTTTATTGATTTCAGAGAGGAAGGAAGAGAGAGAGAAGCATCAATGATGAGAGAGAGTCATTGATTGGCTGCTTCCTGCACATCCCCCACTGGGGATTGAGCCCACAACCCGGGCATGTGCCCCAACCGGGAATCGAACTGTGACCTCCTGGTTCATAAGCCGATGCTCAACCACTGAGCCACACCTGCTGGACCAAATCAGCAGTTCATGGCTGCACATGAAACTCACCTGGGAGCTTTTAAAAGTCCCAAGCCCAGCCAATTCCACCAAGTGCCTGTGGTTTGTAAAGCTCTGACATGCTTCTCGAGCTGTAGGTGCACACCCACCCGCTGGGGAGCAGGGTGATGTCAGAAAGCACACTGAAATTCTCGGGGTCTGGGCAGGGCTGACTGCACCCAGGTGACGCTGAGGCTTCTGCTCTGGACCGGGGACCACCTGAATCACCAGGCCCCGGGGACTCAGAGGCGCAGACCAGCCTGAGAATGATGCCTTTGGGATGTTGAGGAGAGTTAGATGAGGTCCCCAATGGAGGGAATCTGATAGGATTGAACACCCACGACACGCCATGTGCTTTAAAACATTCCATCCCAACGAGCACATTTTGGTGAGAGTGGAACACATTCAGAACAAGAAACTTGCTTAAACTTGGCCTCACGTTCAACACAAGGCAGATCCTGATTCACACCCAGGTCTTTCCAGCGCCCAGTCAGTCCCAAGTGCTCTCTGAGCTGCCTGGCTGCCGACCCCCTGGAAGAGCCTCTTGGGGTCCCTTAGAGTTTAGGAGATGCAGACTGTGAGGGAGGGGAAGGAGGGAGGGAGAGAGGAGGGAGAGTGCGGACGTGCTCCTGGGAGGGAGAGCACCCTGGGACCCTTGTTTGAAGGGTTTTTTAATGCTGGGAGCTCAGGGTAAATCTTAGGAGGATCTCAATACAATACTCCTCAGTTTTATGCTGATGCGCCAAAATGAGATTTATTCCCTTAACTGCCTCTGGCCTTGGGTGTGGTCGGCAAATGGCACTAATTGCATTTCTGAATAGAGTGATTTAAGCTACTGACCTCTGATTGGGGAGCAGTGGACACCATTTACTTGTAAATGTCCTTGGTTACAGAAGATGGGGTTTGTGATTTACTAGATGGCTGTGAACTGTTTGACCATGTAATTGTCTGCCTCAGTTTCCCTGTTCCGTTTGTCCTGGCTGACCAGCCATCTCAAAAGAGCAATTGGATGAATGGAGCAAAGAACAGGTGGCGTCAGGGCCGAGGACACTTCAGAGAGGAGCAGCCAGTCACCTCCCCTAGAGGAGCAGGAGGGCAGGGGCTGCACTTGGTCCTGTGCCCAGGGCTGGCCCAGACTCAGCATCTTAGAAATGCTGCCATCACCACAAGCCACTCGCTTCACATCCGCCGTGGCTGGGACTGCTCCGGGCACCCCACTGGGAAAGCCCTCCTGCTCCGCATCCATAGCTCGGTGTGCTCCCACATGCAATACCAGCAAGAGGTGCCATCACCCCACTTTCCAGATGAGCAGAACATGTCAGAAAAGTTCAGGGGCAAACCCCAGATCCAGACCTGATCGAGCCCATGTGCAAGGGCTCTGGAAGTTTATGTCTAGCTCGACTTTCAACGAAAGGGGCCAAGGGGGCTAGGGCTGCCTGGGTGCCCCCAGGCCAAGGGCATGCAGTTCGGTTCCCTTCAGGGGAAATGTGGAATCATTATCATTTGAGGTAGCAAATTGGTGAACATCAGGTTTCTACAGCAGGAGCAGGAAAGATAGCTTGTCTGAGATGCTGCAGGAATCAGCAATCCACGTGCTGCCTTGCTGGGAACCGTGGCTCTTCCGAAGGGCACCCCAGGGCTGAGCTACCCTGACCTGCAGGTAAACATTTACACATATAGGTACTTGCTTCCCCCCTACTTTTTCCTTCGCTGAGGTTGCCTGGCAGGACACAGTGAGGACATTAGTGCTGCAGGAACCGAAGGCAGAGGCGCTCGGCCGAGGGAGCATGAGCTTGTGCTGCAGCAAATTGAACAGGAGTGTTCCTGATGGAAAACAGTAGAAATCCTCTCAATTCCGTGGCAAGGACAAAGATTGAATTTATGTACCTATGTGTAAATTTTGCAAAATTTCCTTACTTTTAAGACAGAATATAGATATAGTTGAGACTATAATTAATTTATACTTACTTTTTGCTACTCAGCCAGGCACACAGCCACTCCCCTCCCTTGGAAAATTTCCCTGTGGGGACCTTAGGGAGGAGGACAGAGATTATCTATTCCTTTACCTCAAGCAACTTGCTACTTTATTTGTGACTTTTATTCAAGTCCATTTGTCAATAGGCAGAGCCATCTCTCTCAACAAGGAGGGGACGGGAGGGGCTAGTATTCTATTCTGCGCATATTTCTTTGCTAAGATCTTGCATAGACTGTGAAATCAATGGATCCCAGAATGGGAGGTGATCTTAGAAAACAAGTGTGCCTTTTGAATTGGGTTTATACAGCCCCGGGGTTCTGCACACGTGGCATCGAGTCCTCCAAGGTTGGCAGGGGCAGCGGTGCCAGTTGGGCTCCCATCCCTGCCCTCCATCTGGTGTGAACAACCAGTCCTGTGACAGTGCACTGCCTGCTGGGTGGGTCCTTAGACGATGGAAATGCATTGTCTGCTCCTTCCAAATGCGAATCCACCATACGGGTGCCCGCAGGCTGGTGGCCATGAGCCCCGGGGCCTGCAGAGGGGCCTGCACTGCGCCCTCGGCCTCTCTTCAGTGTGTGCGCATGCAGAGAGCTCTCCAGTATCTCTCCACATAAGGACACTCATCCTGGCAGACCAGCTCCACTCTGATGCCCTCATTTAATCTTAATCACTTCTGTAAAGGCCCTATCACTAAGCAGTCACATTGGGGGGTAGCACTTCAACATACAGATTTTGGGAGGACTCAAATATCAAATCCATAACAAACATCTTGTTTTACAAGGAGTTTGCCTTTTGATAGAGTTTGAAAACCTGTGCCTTGTCAGAGCCCACTTTAGCTGTGGTGGGAGACAGGATGGCCATGGCAGCCTGTGCTCACTGCGGGAGCCAGAGAGGGCACATCACGGCTGGGGCCCCATCCAGCCCAGGAGCGATGCCTGGGCCTCCTCTGTTAGCTTAAAAAGTAATTTATAGATCCTCCCTTTCCCCAACTGGTGGGCGAGTATGACGTAACCTGCAGCCTGGAAATACCTGAGTGACTAACCATGTACCTTATATGGACTATACATTGAACCACCAATCAACACCTGCCAAATACCCTAAGCCCTTGTTCCTATATGGACCATACATTAGCCACCAATCAGCGCACACCGAGAACCCTAAGGCCCCATTCCTTCCCATTCCTCTCCTCAAAAGGTGTGTTCACCTCTGCACGGGTTGCTGTTCTCCCCTTGCGAGACAGTCCGACAGGTCTTTTTCCCCTAATAAAGCCTGTAATCCTGGTTTTCGGCTCCCGACTGGTCTCTCATTCTGGTGCCAAAACCCAGGGAAACTCTGTACCTTAAAAGGAATACAGTTCACACACCGCTTCTTAGTTATTCTCCAATGCCCCACCCCTTTACTGGGGAAAGACATCTTATCTAAATTCCATGCAACAGTCTCACTGACTCCCTCTGCCTACACACCCTCGGCCTCCGTCTTTCTTGTCTCCGCTGCTGACTCAGACTCGGCCTTGGTCATTCCCCCATTACCTCCAGATAAGGTCCACCCTATAGTCTGGGACACCTCTAATCCATCCATAGCCAAACACCATACTCCAGTCCTTATCCACTGCAAAAATCCTGACTCCTTCCCTTTGGTCCCCCAATACCCTGTCCCAACCTAACATCTACTCGGCCTTAAACCTACTTTTTCCAAACTTCTCCATTCAGGTCTTCTAAGGCCCACAAACTCCCCCTTCAACACGCCCATCCTTCCTGTTATTAAACCAAATGGCTCGTATCGCCTGGTTCAAGACCTCAGAGCCATCAACTCGGCAGTACTGGCCACAGCCCCTGTTGTGCCCAATCCCTATACCATTCTGTCCTCTATTCCCCCTTCGTCCTCCTTTTTTATGGTTCTTTATCTAAAAGATGCCTTCTTCACTATCCCTTTAGATTCACAATGTCAAGACCTCTTTGCTTTCACCTGGACTGACCGAGAAACTAGACACTCACAGCAGCTCACGTGGACAGTTCTGCCCCAGCGTTTAGGGATAGCCCCCACTTCTTTGGGCAGGCATTGGCAAAGGACTTGCAGGATCTGGCGCTGCCCAGAAGCTCTCTCCTACAATATGTAGATGACCTTCTACTGGGCAGCCCTGATCTCCAAACCTCTCAGGAGGACACGTGTCTACTCCTTAACTTTCTTGCCCAGAGTGGTTATCGGGTCTCAGCAACCAAGGCTTAGCTCTCCCAGTCAGCAATAAGATACCTCGGGGTTAGAATTTCACAGGACTGGAAGGAGATTACTGCAGACCGTAAAAGCCTTATCTCTTCCTTACCAACGCCAACCACCAAGTCTGACCCCCTTTCTTTCCTGGGGGTGGCTGGCTTTCTCCGCTCCTGGATCCCTAATTACAGTAACCTAGCCAGACCTCTGTATGAGGCGACTAAGGGGGACCCCAATGAGCCTCTAGACCCCTCTAAACCTATAGAATCAGCCTTCAAATCCTTACAGCAGGCACTTGTCCAGGCCCCAGCACTACACCTTCCAGACCTCTCATGGCCATTCATACTATACACTCATGAAAATCATGGCCTGGCTCTGGAGGTTCTAGGACAAGACAAAAGTCCCTCTTTCACCCCAGTGGCCTACCCATCAAAACAACTGGACCCCACCTGTAGGGGCTGGGCCCCTTGTCTCAGAGCCCCAGCAGCGGTAGCTACTCTGGCCCTAGAAAGCTCTAAACTTACCTTAGGGCAGCACACAACTATCAAATCCCCTCATCATCTTCAGGACCTTGTGACCCACAAGGCTATACAACATCTCTCACCTTCACTACTTCAGCATACCATCTGGTTTTCATTGAAAACCACCAGTTTTCTCTCACTCCTTGCTCTCCCTTGAATCCTACTACTCTCCTCCCCACTGGGACAGATCCTCCTCTCCACTCCTGCATTGAAACAATTACCCAGTTCATATCTCCCTTTCCTCATATTTCACCCACTCCTCTCTCCACACCTGAGCAGCTCTGTGAAACACACGATGACACCAAATGCCAGTGAAGCCCAGAGGGCATGTCTATCTGTCTAGGAGGAGCGGCGGAGTTTGGGGTAAAGACTGTAGAGATGCTGAAGGAAAGGTCCGAGTCCTCTTGATCACCCTTATTACTGTGACTAATGCCACTTACTTGGTCTTTGTATCCATATTGGCACCTATTTATTTATTTATTTATTTATTGTTAAGTATTTTTGACAGTATTAAGATGTTCACCATTCCCTCCCCACCTGGCTTCCTCCACCCAACCCCTACCTACCCCAGCCCCTCACCACCCTACTGTCTGTGTCCATGAGTGATGCAGATGCACATACAAGGTCTTTGGTTAATCTCTTCCCACCCTCCCTTCTGACAGCTGTCAGTCTATTCCATGCATCCATACCTCTGGTCCTATTTTGTTCAGCAGTTTATTTTGATCATTAGATCCCACATATGAATGAGACCATGTGATACTTGTCTTTCTCTGACTGGCTTATTTCACTTAAGCATTATACTCCCCAGGTCCCTCCATGTTGTAACAAAGGGTAAGAGATCCTTTTTTTTTTTTTTTTTTTGTATAGCTGCACAGTATCCCATGGTGTAAATGCTTTTTTATGCACTCGTCTATGGATGGGCACTTGGGTTGTTTCCAGATCTTAACTATTTTAAATAATGCTGCTATGAACATAGGTGTGTATATATTTTTTCTGATTGATGTTTCAGGTTCTTAGGATGTAGTCCTAGAAGTGGAATTGCTGGGTCAAACAGCAATTTCATTTTTAATTTTTTGAGGAAACTCCATACTGTTTTCCACAGTGGCTGCACCAGTCTGCGTTCCCACCAGCAGTGCGCAAGGGTTCCCTTTTCTCCACATCCTCCCCAGCACTTGTTGTTTGTTGATTTATTGCTTAGTCATTCTGACAGGTGTGAGATCGTACCTCATTGTTGTTTTAATTTGCATTTCTCTGATGATTAATGATGTTGAGCATTTTTTTCATATGTCTATTGGCCATATGTCTGCATGTCCTCTTTGGAGAAGTGTCTATTCATGTCCTTTGCTAATATTTTAATTGGATTGTTTGTCTTCCTGGTGTCGAGTTGTGTAAGTTCCTTATGTATTTTGGATATTAACTCTTTATCAGATGTATCATTGCCAAATATGTTCTCCCATACAGTGGGCTCCCTTTTCATTTTATTGATGGATTCTTTTGCTGTGCTTTTTATTTTGATGTGGTCCCATTTGTGTATTTTTCTTTTGCCCTAGGAGATGTATCAGTGAAAATTCTGGTATGTAAAAAGTCTGAGATTTTGCTGCCTATGGATTCTTCTAGGATTTTTATGGTTTCATGACTTAAATTTAAGTCTTTTACCCATTTTGAGTTTATTCTGTGTGTCGTGTCAGTTGGTGATAGTACCTATTTTTTAGTCACAAGTGCCATGAAGAGACAAAGAGGCCATGGACGTCTCCTGCGGTCATTGGGAAGCATCCTGGCCGTGTCATCCCATCAGCACAGTGTCTGACACACGGCAGCTGCTCAGTAATACCCACTGAGTGAGTAGATGAGCAAGTCCAGATGACACGGACAGGGGTTGGGGTCAAATTCTGGACACGAACCTGCACACAAGGACGTGATTGCTGGAGGGGCTGAGTGGTTGTCTTCCAGGACCTGGCCTGGTGGTTCACCTGCCTCCTGGTGGCCTCTGCAAGTCCATTCCGAGTCTCTGGCGGGGTGTGGGCTGAAGCCACTGGGCCTGGAGGGCTGGGGAGGCCTGACACACGGACAGGGCGGGCCCTAGGCCCAGTGAAGAGGCCTGCACTCTCAGGTCTGTGGACCAGGCTCTGGACTCTGTTGCTTTCACCTCTTTCCTGGCTTCTCAGGGCTCTTGTTCCCTTGCCCCCTACTTGGCCTCAGTTTTCCTGACATTCAAGGATCTTGGGGAGAGCATGGCAGCCCCAGTGACAGATGGCTGGGCAGTGGAGCCACACTGGTGTGTGCCTCCCAAGCCCATGTGTTGCGGGGGTGGGGGGGGGGGGGTGTGCACTGTCCCTACCAGGCCGCATCAGGGGCCACACAGGTGAGTGGAGAAGAGAGGTTTGGGGCCCAGAAAGAGTGAGACCTTGCTCAACAGGAGCTGTGGGCAGGCAGGAGAGCGAGGAGATGGGAGGAACGGCCACCAAAATCAGACCCACAGAGGGGCCCAGAGCAGAGCTCCAAGGAGGCAGAGTCGCTGCTCTCCGTGTTCTCTGACTGTAGAGTGACACCTGTTCCCTGGGGAAACCAGCTCGCAGGGAGGGCTGCGGTCTGGCCCAGGGCCACTGAGAGCAGAGGAAGTCCTGGGGGTCCCCAGCCGTGGACCGGTGGCTCTGACCCCGCCCAGTGACTATGCAAGGCTGGCAGAGAGGCAGGCCTGTGTCGGAGTCAGCCCTCTCCTGTGTCTCTCTGAGTTGCTCCATAGAAGAGTGAGGCTGGGAGGGGGGCTGAGGGCTGAGGGGCTGGAGGGCAGGAGGGCAGGGTGAGAGGCCTGCACATGGTGCCCAGAGGACTTTGGATCACACCCAAAGGTGAGGAGGCTTCCTAGGCCCACATGTGAGTGGAGGCGAGGGCATGGGTGGACTTGGAATTTCTCAAGCAAAGGGCTTCAGGCTTTGATTCCCTGCTGCCTGCCCCCCCCCCCCCCCCCCCCCCCCCCCCCCCCCGCCCCCCCAAGGGCACCGCTGCAGCCCTTCTCCTTTCCTGCTGACCCAGTCCAGTGGGGAGATGTCCTGAGCCCACTATTCCCAGCTCCATACAAACCTGAGCTTGGGCTCAAGGTGTCTTTGACCCCACTGGCCGTCTTGCCCGCCTCCCGCCCTCTACTGAGCACAGGGGGGCAGGGCCTGTGTGGAGGCTGCCACTCGTGGAGTCCTCAGCCTCTCAGCTTCCACCCTTCCTCAGTCTAGGCTCCTCTCTCTTCTTCTCACTGTGTTTCCTAGTCCCTCGTGGGTGAGGATGGCAAATGGTGAGTGAAGGTCGCTCTTCGATAAACACAGTTGAGGCTCTGGCAGTGGCACACGTCCAGGCGCTGAGCCCGTGGCCTTCCTGGCCACCTACAGCCTGTGGGTGTGCACCACTCAGGCCTCAGTTTCCCTCCTGGCCCCACTCTAGGGCCCAAGACAAGCCCCATGTGAGCGCTGGAGTGAGGCCAGCGATGTCCTTTCTCTGCAGCGGCTGGCACAGGGCATGGCCTAGAAGAGCTTGCGAGGGCGGCTGCGCCTCACCACCTGGTGCAGAATGACTTACTGGCCTCTGCTTGTGTGCATGCCCTGAGCTGCGTGTGTGGCCTGATTTCTGCATCTGCAACAGAGTCAGATGCTGGTGCCAAGGACCCAGCTTCTGTTCTGAGGACCCCTCCCCGGGACTGTCCTTCCCCCTGCAGCTCTGCCCTTCCTGCCTCACCAGGCCTTCTGCGGAGCCCTGAGCCCCCATCCCCATCTACCCAGCTCCAGTTCCTTGTCCCTGCAGCGCTGACTCAGGAGGAACAGACGTGGGCCCTGGGTGGGGACTTCGTGTTAGTGTCACAAGCCCAGGTGCCATTGGCTTCGCAGGGAGTGCACGGTGCTGCTCCTGCTGGACATGCTGGCCTGGGCGGCGATGCCTGAGCCCTGCACCTGTCCCACAGCGGAGGCGCAGGCCTCCTTCTCAGGCGTCTGGGATTCTAAATAAATCTTTTTTTAATGTTGGCGATTAAGCAGCATGGGCTGCTGTCTGACTAGGGCGTGCTGGCGGGTAACTCAGGGAGCACCCTGGCCCCTTCCACACACCCAGCCGTCCTGACATCGCTCTGGAAGCTAGGAAACATACCCGGATCACAATGTAATCAGTGGAATCCGAATGCCAGCAGCTGGGCTGAGCTGCGGGTACCGGGCTCTACCTCAGCTTCTGAGTGCTCTCAGTTCTGTTTCAATGAGCAGCTTTCCTGTGCACATCATCCTGTTCGAGCCTCACAGTAGCCAGTGGAGCCATATTAACATTTATGTCAGGGTCAGGAGCAATGGCTTCCCTCCCCTTGCCCTGGGGAGGAGAGCTATGACTCACATTCAGGTCCTGCCCCCCCCCCCCACTCCTGTCATGCAGCCTGGCATCTCAAGGCCCTGTGTCCTGGGCCGTGCACGGCCCAGGGTGAACCTGAGGAGAGGTGGTGAAGGATCGAAGAAAAGACAGACAAGAGAATACAGCTGGGGCTCGGTGGATCTCCCGTGCCTGGATGAGGACACAAAAGACCAGCCTGCAAGCTAATGCTTTATTTTATAGTCTGATTAAAACAAGGGTAGATTAACATGTATACAAATGTTCTTGTTTTGGCAACACTTGCTGCCCATTAGCTACTTAGGACGGAATTAGGGAGGGCTACAAGGTCAGGCTTAATTATGCTAGGAGAGCTCTGCCCTCCAGGCTGGGACTTGTTTAAGGGACTTGACCTGCCATAGGTCAGCCCAAGGCTTGACCCTAGAGCCTCTCCCTACAGTGTCTGGCCCAGGGCTGGGCTCATGGCCATTAGGGCTGAAGGATGCATGTCTGGAGTTTGGCTCTGGGGCTGCTGGTTAGGACCCACAGGCAGCACCCAGCCCTGGCTCTGTCCAGGCGGTGGGAGGGGGTGCGGGGGAGGGGGGGTCCTGGTCAGCCCTGGTCAGCACAGAACCCGAGTGGCTCCCTGGGCTGAGTCCCACCCACTTCACTGCAGGGACAGGCGCTGCCAGATTCCACTGCCCAGGGCGTAGTTCACAGCATTGACTGTGGGCACCATTTTGGCAATGAGAGCGGGCACCTGTTGTGGCAAAAACACCAGGAAAGAAATTGCAAAGCCTCTGCCTATCTCCCTGGTCCCACCTGGTGATCCCCTCCACCCCCCAAGGACCCATCACTGTCCTGCTGCCCTGTCCTCTCCGATTAGCTGTCCATGTGTCTTGTCTGGGAGCACATGGCTCTGGGCACAGCCTTAGTCCCTGGCCCCAGAGGCATGTCCCCCTCTGGCCGTCTGCCCTGTCACCTCACCTGAGGCTTAGGCAGCATCAAGCAGCTGCCCTTGTGGCCTGGGCGACAAGCACAGTCCCAGTGAATTATGGGTATTTAAAGGAAGAGAGAAAGAGAGAATATCATGGAGGTAGGAAAGCAAGAGAGAGACAAAGGTGGAGCGAGCCCAGGCTCTGGCACTGGGGGTCCCTTACCACCTGTAGCCTGGGGGGGATGAGGGCCGTGCCCGTGAGGGCTGCACAGAGATGCAGGAGGGCGTAGGGGCCCCAGCCGAGCAGCAGCGTCCTGGCTGGCAGAGTGGTATTCACCTGGGGAGAAATGGGCACGGAGGGGGCATGACTGCCCTGACGGCTGGCAGCCCAGGCAGCCAGGGACTGTGTGGGCATGTGCAGACTGGCATGTGGCCAGGCTGCGGGAAGGTGCTGAGCTTGTGGGGGAGCTTGGGGCCCCAGGGGCCCTTCTGCCATTTCAGATGCACAGCCTCAGCCTGTCATGTAAGCTTGCTTAGCCTCAGTTGCCTTGTCTGTAAAATGGCCAGATTCTACCTGACTGGCCTGGAGGCAGGGTCTGGTCGAACCCAGGCTCCCTGAGTATGTCTGTGTGCACAAGGGTCCCTGCGCGGCCCTCACACCTCAGCCTGGGAACCAGCTCTCCTGCAGCTGCACTGGGGTCCTGGGCTCAGAGGGGCCGCTTCCCACGCGGGAGACACAACCAGGACAGGCGATGTGGTGCCACGCAGGGGGCTTCTCGCTCGCGATCTAATTGTAAGAGGAAGTTGCCATGCTCTCCTCTCACGTGCACTCGGGTGAGGACTTGTGAGCCTAAACCTCAGTGTCTGTTTCTCTAGACTGTGTTCCTTTCACAGAAGGACTAAGCGCGCGGCCGGGTCGGGGCCAGGGCCAGGGCGGCGCCCGCTGATGTTGTCTGCCTCATGGTTTAAGTCAACTCAGAAGAATGCGGACGCCCGCGGCAGCCTGATCTCCGGGCGATGGCACCGGCCTGCGGGGCCGCCCGGAACCTGAACCTGAACGCAGTTCAGGTCCCAGCACAGCCTGGCCCTCCTGCTGGGACTCAGGGCCCCGCCTGCAGCTCGCAGAGTGTGCCCCGCTTCCAGGTCAAAGGGAAGCACCTGCGCAGGCGTCTCAGCGGCCCAGCTCCCTTTCCTGCCCAACCGCAGCGGCGGCAGAGGGCTCAGCCAGCCCCTCAATAAGACCGCTCCTCCTCTGGGAGTTGCGAAAATGTGCCATTAATACCTGGATTTAAAAAATCTCTGATGCTTGTTTTGACTCATCTGCTAAAGATTATCCAGGTGACAAAGTTAAAACAAAATTGTGGCAGGGAAATATCCCTGTGGAAATTCAGAAGTGGCCGAGGGTATGAGTTCACGTCAGGGGGAAGAGCTGGTGCCTGGGATTAGATTCATCCTTTCCACGCGTCCAAGCAGCTTTGAAAAAGCATGTGATTTTGCCCGGCTGCTGTGGCTCAGTGTTTGAGCATCGACCTGTGAACCAGGAGGTCATGATTTGATTCCAGTCAGGGCACATGCCCGGGTGGTGGGCTCAATCCCCAGTGTGGGGCATGCAGGAGGCAGCTGATCAATGATTCTCTCTCATCATTGATGTTTCTTTCTCTCCCTCTCCCTTCCTCTCTGAAATCAATAAAAAAAAAAAAAAATTTTTTAAAAAAGCATGTGATTTTGTGCCAACCCTCACGTCCTTGAGAAGAAAGAACCGTAACAGTGTGGACGGAGTCTGGCAGGGCCCCGGCTTTCCGGGCTCAGTGTCTAGCCGGTAAGCCTGAGCAGCCCTGGCCCTTCCCTAAGGTCATGGCGACCAATCCCCAGCACCCACAGGAGGGGCGCTCTCGCCCTCCCCTGGGACAGCTGCATTGCTTCTGATTGTTGAAAACACAGGAACCCCATTGCATCTGCCATGTCCCTGAGCAGCGCAGAGTCCTCTGCTCTGGGTTTAGGCCTTACCTGGGGGGGGCTGGTCCTCCCGAGTTTCTGTTCCATGAGCCGATAGGATGTGAATGTGATGAAGAGGGGCAGGAGGAAGTTGAAAAAGGCCATGAGGAAGAGGAAGCTGGTGAAGTTTCTGCAGACAGAGGGGAGCGGGAGGCTGTCCCTCAAGGGTGAGAGCTCCCCGAGTCCCTCCGCCTCAGCTCCGGGCAGTCGCATGCGGGAACTGCTCCCACGAGATGGGAGCTCAGAGTGTGGCCACTCCCCATCCTGCCTGCACTCCCTCAGAATCAGGAAGCCACCAGGGCCTCCTACACGCCCCGAAGGAGCCAGGGAGCTGGGTGAGGGTCCTCCTTCACTAGCTGTTGCCCATCCAAGTGCCCAGCTCAGTATGTGCTCCCAGCATGGGCGGTGGGCACTTCTGTTTGGAAACCATGTTTACCAGATGGAGATGCCAATGGACCAAGAGGAAGGAGCATTCCAGGAGTGTTCCTGGCACAGGGATTTTAAAGGAGCCTGTGGATAGCAGAGACTGGGCACTGTGTCACTGAAGAAATTGCTGTGGTCATGGGAGGTGCAAGGGCCGACCCTTCATTAAGAAGATACCATGTCGCCGGCCAGTGTTGAGAGTTGACCTATGAAGCAGGAGGTCACAGTTCAATTTCCTGTCAGGGCACAGGCCCGGGTTGTGGGCTCCATCCCCAGTAGGGGATGTGCAGGAGGCAGCCAATCAATGATTCTCTCTCATCATTGATGTTTCTATCCCTCTCCCTCTCTCTGAAATCAAGAAAAAACATATATTTTTTAAAAGAAGATACCATGTCACCTTGGTGCTGTCCACTAAGGGCAGGTGGGGGAAGGGGTGCCGGAAGTATGGGCACAGCCGGGGAAACGCTGCCCAGAGTGCATGGCAGGTGCTGGGAGGACCCAGGGTTCTCAAGTGGGTTTCGTCAGGGGCAGACACTTCGTGAGCAAATGTGAGTAAACATATAAAGCAGCAAATGCAACATGGTTCTAGTGGAAGTGAGAGGGGAGCTGGAGCCCATGTGGCCCCTCCTTTCAGTCCTGGTCTCCCAGGGGCCCCGGGGAGGGGACAGGCAGTATTAGACATGGCTCCCTGATAGCGAGCCTTGTGCATCTGCTGTCTCTCCAGGGCTGGCCCAGGGCCTGGCTGCCACAGAGGCTCAGGGGATTTAGAGACCTGAGCACTGTGCCAAGGAGGTTCCTCCCAAAGCAAAGACCGTGACATTCCCTGAATCCATCGAACCCCAGGGCAGGACTCCCTGTAGAAAGCAAGCAAGTCGAAGCTCCGACGGCTGACTGCTGAGATGGCCAAGGGTCCTGGGCTCAGCAGCTGCTACCACCAACCAGGCCAGTGCTCACAGCCGGCCGCTGCCGGGCCCACCTCTGCACTCACACTGCAACCTTGCGTCACTCGGCCGGTCAGAGTGGGTTTCCCTGCCCACCGTCAGCCTGCAAGTGGGCATCACAGCTAAGGAGTTGGGATTGCCTGGCCAATGTTGGATTTTCAGCTATGACATCGCTGTCCCCCGGAAGGGCGCATCCCGCCTCACCTGCTCCCCCTGGCGTAGCCCAGACTGCAGCAGGTCCCCAGGGGCTCGTAGTCATAGTGGCCCCAACCCAGGAGGGGCAGTGCTGCCCAGAAGGCCGAAGACAGCCACACGAAGAGCACCAAGGAGGCGGCCATGCGCCATGCCAATCGGCTGCCTGCAGGGAGGAGGAGGGTTGTTGAGAGGAGTTGATGGAAGAACAGTGGGCTTCGTGGTCGGGCACAATGACCTGAACCCTGCATCCAATCCCCAACAGCTTAAGCCTCAGGCAGGGGAAGAGCTCGGAGTCTCACTTTTCCTTCCACAAAATAGGAAAGGTGGTTCCTGCATCAGAGGGCTGCTATGGAGAATAAAGAGGTCACAGATGGAAAGACCGAGCAGACACTCCATACTCCTTTCCTCCGAGGACAGAGAAAGGAGAGGTGGCAAAGAGAAGGTGTGCTTCCCAAAGCTAAGTTAGGAGAGACACACGGGCAGAGGCCCTGGGGGCATTGGCGGAGGGAAGTGGAGCCTGGAGTTACCGCCTCTAGCTCTCGCTCAGAAGCAGCAGTCTGCTCCGGACTCAAGAGCTCTGGGCGTGGGGTTTGGGCATCTCACTGCCATGGGTGGAGGCTAGGTCCTGACAGTGTTTTTGGTCCTGACAGTGTTTTTGGTCCTGACAGTGTTTTTGGTCCTGACAGTGTTTTTGGCCCCAGTGGCCTGACCTCCTCCACCTACATCCCTCACATCCTCACCCAGCCCTTCCCTCCAGGGCTGCCTCCTGGTCTCGCTGCAGAAGGCCTTTCCCAGATGCCTTCTCTGTCCATAGCTCATGTTCCTCTGTGGACAGGACTCCAGGGGGATCAGCAGAGAAGAGCAGGTCTACAACCCCCTCACCTGACACTGATTCCATGGACACAGCCCCAGATAGAGTTGGCTTGGATATGTCCCCTTCTATGAACTAAATCTTTATGCTCCCCATCCAAAATTCATACCATGAAGCCCCATAACCATGTGGACTTTGGGAGGCACTTAGGTCCCAAGAGTGGAGCCTCCATTTTGGATCAGTGCCCTTCTATGAAGAGATAAGGCCCAGCCGGCGTGGCTCAGGGGTTGAGCATCAACCTATGAACCAGTAGGTCACAGATTGATTCCCAGTCAGGGCACATGCCCAAGTTGTGGGCTCAATTACCAGTAGGGGGCGTGCAGGAGGCAGCTGATGGATGATTCTCATCATTGATGTTTCTCTCTCTCTCTTCCTTTCCCTTCCTCTCTGAAATCAATAAAAATAAGTTTTTTAAAAAGAAGAGATAAGAGAGAGATGATCTCTTTCTCCTTCATGTAAGGACACAGCAAGAGGCAGCACCTGCAAACCAGGAAGAGCGCTCTCCTCAGAACCCAGCTGTACTGGCACCTGACCTTGGACTTCTAGAACCAGAGAGAGAACTTTCTGTGGTTGAAGCCCCCCGTCTTTGGTGTTTCCTATCTGGCTAAGACCCACAGTAATTACAGTGGCACAATAATTCAAAGACATATTGACCCGTGCGTTGCATTAGCCTTTTTGGCTTTGGAAACAGATGACCGAGGTGCACACCTAAGGTCACCTAGGAGGGAGTCTTGCACTCAGTCCCACCTGCCCCTCCTGCCCCTCCAGCCCCTCCCTGCCTAGTGCTGCACATACCCTCCAGAACAGGAAGGGCCTTGGTCTAGGACTCTAGGCCCTGGCACCGGCTCACTGCCGTGTTGAGACAGAGAAGCCTGTTGCTCTCTGAGAAGGTGTGCGTGTGTGTGCACATGTGAGAGTCCATGTGTGCGTGAGGTGGTTGAGGGAGTTTGGGGGGCAGGGCTGGGATGGTGGTGGGAGAGGAGCTCCAATGTCAGATGGGACAGGAGAGGCCAGAACAAAGGCAATGTTTTGGTCTGGAGAGAAGCATGTTGTGCTAGGGGCAGGAACCGCGGCATAGAAAAATTACTGATTGTTTTAAAGAAACAAAGTGGTATGATTGAACCCAGCCAGGTGTGACCCCATTTTCCTCCCGAACTTTTTACCCTGCCAGTTAACGCTTTGTAGTTTTTGCAAATAAAAGCTTTGCTGCACCCTCGGTCGGTACTGCAGCTGCGAGGCTCCCTTGTGAGGAGGTACGCGCTGTAGTCGCTGGCCAGCTTAATAAAGGCTCTTAAATTTAAATTGTGCGTCGGTGGTCTATCTCGCTGATTGAACCCATAACAATGTGACTTTGCCAAGGGTGTGCGTGTGTTTGTGGCAAGGGCAGATCTGTAGTTCCAAAGGGGCAGTGCCCAGGGCTCCAGGCCATGCTGACCACGTACCCCACAGAACCTCCATTGCTCTAAACGTGGAGACAGGGACAAGGGAGAGGACACCTCTGAAGGCACAAAGGCCAGGCCGACTCCCAGCACAGCCCCATCAGCTGTGGCCTAGACACAACCTCGCTTCTCTGAGCCTCTGCTTCCCGGTCTGCCAGCTGGGCATTTGCCGTGGGGTTCGCCGTGGGGTTTGCCATGGGGTTTGCCGTGGGGCTTGCTGTGGGTTTGCCGTGGGGTTTGCTGAGCCACTGCTCACCGAAGCAGGTTTGTATGCTCTGAGGTGAAGGGGATTCTAGAGAGCCTATGGGTGAACATGAGTTTTATATTAATGTGTATTAAAATTATAAGAACATTAAAGCTGTGAGGTCACAGATATTGTTTAGAACAAGAATAAAGAGGGTGTTAGAATTTTAAAAGCGGCTCACTTCTAAAAAAGAAATATCAAGTAAATAACAGCAGGTGGTACACTCACATGGCCAATTAAGAAGATGGCACTTGACAATATGGCTTGGGAAATGGAGAGCTAGACTAGTTTTCATGAAGCTCTGGCATGGCACAGGCTCCGTGGAAGTGTGAGGTGTGGGGGTCACATGCCCAGCCACACACACACACACACACACACACACACACACACACACGTACACATCACCTCTCTGCTCCCCAACAGTGCCTGTCATCAAGGACATTTTCTGTATCCATGATCTGATTTGATTTTCAGGATAAAACTGAGATTGGTTACAAAAATCATCTAGCAGAAGAGGAGACTAAGGTTCAGAGAGGACCCCTGACTTGCCTGAGGCTACAGCAAGGGCACAGACAGCTTGTCCAGCACATGCGGTCTTCCTCCTTGCCTGGTGCCCGCAGCCCA
>NW_005362713.1:136774-138672 GCF_000412655.1 Myotis brandtii | reverse complement strand
TTGGGAAGCACTGAGCAGATTTCCATCCTGATCACCCTCACTGCCTGGGGATCCCTCCTCCTGGGACCCCCAAACACGTACGGGTGCAGTAGTGATGGTAGCGCCCCCAGGCAACGGCCGCGCTGCCGCAGATGCTGGCCAGAGCGGCTGCGAAGCCCTGGAAGCCGTGAGCCTGGCAGCCACCTGAGCCATAGGGCCAGCGCCTGCGGAGACATGGGCACAGTGACCCTCCCTTGGCCTCTGCACCCAACCCCTGCCCAGGAGTAGCGTGGAGGCCCTTCCTTGACATCAGCCCATCAGCCCAGCTCCTCAGGTGAGGCCGGTATGATCTGTTTTTCCTATGAGGTCCCTTGGGGGGGAGGGGCGGTGCAGGCTCAGGCTCAGCCCCATGGCTGGAACAAAGGTCTCTGTGTGATCAGGAGCCTCCATTACAGTAAATGGAACACCCTGGTTGGAAAGAGAGCTCATACCTTTATTCCATAGATGGGGAAACTGAGGCTGAGAGAAGATAAGGTGCTGAGCCAAGGCCACAGAGCCGATGAAGGCAAAGTCAGAGGGAACCCCAGGCCTCCCAGCTCATGGCCTCGGGAGCCAAACAAGGGTAGAGCTTCAGCAGAAGCAGGAGGAGGTCCCAGCCAGGAGCCCTCACTGGCTCGGACCCAGGCCATTCACACCAGGGGGCGCCAGCCTCCACCTGCAGGAGCCAGGGCTCAGTCCCCCTAAGACAGTGGTTCTCAACCTTCCTAATGCCATGACCCTTTAATACAGTTCCTCATGTTGTGGTGACCCCCAACCATAAAATTATTTTCGTTGCTACTTCATAACTGTAATTTTGCTACTGTTATGAATCATAATGTAAATATCTGATATGCAGGATGTATTTTCATTGTTACAAATTGAACATAATTAAAGCATAGTGATTAATCACAAAAACAATATGTAATTATATATGTGTTTTCCGATGGTCTTAGGCGACCCTTGTGAAAGGGTCATTCGACCCCCAAAGGGGTCGCGACCCACAGGTTGAGAACCGCTGCCCTAAGAGATCTTGGAAACACCCGCTGGGGCCGAGTGGGAAGACCCGGATTGCCCTGTGAGGTCCTGTTTGCTTCCACAAACATAATTTAGGGCTTCCCAGGGACCAGTGATGGTGTGAAGCTATTCACAAGTAATAGCACGTCATACTTCCAACCACCACATGAGTTAGGTAATAAGACCCAGTTTAGAGAGGAAGCCAAGAGGTGGGAAATAATGCAGCCAAGATTCAAACGTGGGAGCCGGTGGCAGGGCCCGCTCTTCACCCGGCAGCCGCTGTGGTCAGGCGGAGAGCTCCTGTGCTCCAGGAACTGCTGCGGGTCTGGGGTTGGATCTAGCCCAGCTCAGCCTGCTCAACCCCACCCCCACCCCCCCCAGCCCGGGTCAGTTTTCTGTTGGTAGGAGAATGCTCAGTGCCCAGAGGTCAGGCCGGGGGCAGGACCCAGAGATCAGGGCCCAGGGAGGGCAGTACCGGAGGAGGCTGGCCGTAGCTGCGGTGAGGGCGTTCAGGCTGACCCCGCTGTCCGCCAGAGCCAGGCTCAGCACCAGCAGGTGGCTCGGGGTCCGGAGCTCCGGGCTCGTGCAGAAGGAGAAGATGGTCAGGCTATTGAGGCTGAGGCCGGCGAGAGCTGAAAGGGAGGTAGGGGCTGGCAGAGGGGGCTTGTGAGGCCGCCTGGGTCAGAACCAGGAGTGTGGGCTGAGCGGAGCCTAAACAGCCCTCTACCCCCCCCTCCCCCCCCAAGCCCTCACACTCAGCAACTCTCAGTGAAGCTCGTCCAACAGCCCCAGGAGGGCTGGCCTCACAGACGAAGCCATGCGAGCACCCTGCTCGCCACCTGCTCGCCACACGGCAGCCGAACGAG
>NW_005362713.1:132306-135989 GCF_000412655.1 Myotis brandtii | reverse complement strand
GGGAGGCTGCGGCAGCGCTGGGTGGTCGGGGCAGGCAGACTTGACCTTGAAGTTCGGCTGGTCACTCCCTACCCACGCTAAGCCGCAGCTTCTCCCATCTAAGTGAGAAATGGGGAAGCATCCTGCCTTCAAAACTGAGCACTTACTAGGAAGACAGGGTGAGAGAGAGCCTTCTGGAAAGAGGAGCAGCGTGTGCAAAGACGTGCCGTGGTGCAATGTCAAGGCGTGTTCAGGGCACAGGGGAGCTGGGCTGCAGCTTCCCAGGAGAGAGGAAGCGCGGCCGGGCCACCAGGACCAGCCCGCCGGCTCCACTCCCACTCCACTGGTGACTCTCGTTGGGTGAGAAAATGTGCAGATTATTTCTGATCAAGGGTTCTCCTCACCGGTCTCGCCTGGCTGGCCCGCAGCCCCAGCTCTGGCCTCAGTGAGCACCGTGGGGATGCGGGGTGAGGCTGGCACCTCATGGGCCCCGTCGCCCAGCCATGGGAATGCTTAGGGCCGAGAAAAGGAGGTGGTGGCAGGAATGGGGTGCGGAGAGGTGTCTGTCTCAGCTGGTGCCTTATGACCCCTTCGTCCCCACACACACAGGAGGCCAGGGCACCGAGGGCCAGAGCTCCAGTGACTCGGCTGCAGGCACATGGGAGGCAGTACTGTCTCCAGCGCCTACCGGGGCCTGATCTTACACAGATTCTCAGAGTCTCCAGGGAGTAAACAGTTTCCGTGTTGGAGGGACAGTGCAAAGGCTTGCAGCTGGTGCTTGGTTGCGCCCTGGTAGATGCCCCCTCTCAGAGGCCCTCCTCCCTGACCCTCTGCTGGCTCCTCCTTCTCGGCTCCCAGACTGCAAGTTGCATCTCCCCAATGCAGCCACCAAAAGCCCCGGGGACCCAGCACAGAGGGGGCTGGGGACATCTCCTTGCCAGCCTCAGAACTGCAGCCTGACTCTGGGCGACCAATGGGCCCCGCTCTGCCCGGGCGCCTGCTCACCTTCCACCAGCAGCACCACCCCTACAGCCAGCACCTCCAGCTCCCCAAAGCCTGTGGGCAGGGACACGGCCTCTGCCATCTCGCTTCCCCTGGCCCAGCGCTTCTCTGGCTCCTGAAAACCAGACCCCTCCCTTTTAAAGGGCCGGTGGACACACGAGGGCCCATGGCGGGGGGGATTATGCTGGACCTTGGGCTCTTTCTTGCTGCCCCTCCTCCCACAGTGTCCTCTGGGCCAGAGCAGAAGGTACGTCCCCGCTGCACAGGGCAGCCTTTGTGAACCAGCCCAGCTGGGGGATTAGGACCGGACTCCAAGCTGAGCGGCTAAGCCGAATTAGAAGAGTTGCATAACCAGGGAGGGAGGGGAGCAAAAGGAGGGATTTGAAGCTGTAGCTGTGCCTGAGAACTGGTTAGGAGCCAGGTCCTGGTGTGTTTGTCGGTGCTGACAAGCTGAGCACCTGAGCGTGGGGGAAAGGATGGTGGCTAGGAAGCCACCTGTTGTCATAGAAAGAATCCCAGCTGGGGTCAGAGACTCGGGTTCTGGTTCTGAGTCTGCCATCACCTAGCTGTGTGCCCTGGGGTGGGCCCACTGGGGGCTCTTCTCCGCTTTTGCAATGTGGGCATCTTTCCTCAGGGCCTGTGCAGGTCTTGGATAGAAGACTCCGTGGTGCATGTGGTGTTCGGGGCGGGGGGGAGGGGGGACGTCCCGACGCCCACAGAGCCCTTCAGCTCCCCAAGCATCAGTCTCCCAGGGCCCACAACCACTATGAGCTTTGGCTTCTGCAATGAGGTCCTGGTACAATTTACACACTGGCTCATGGTGAAGTTTACAGCAGGAAACATCGATCTGGAGCAACTCTACTCATTTCAGGTAAAGAGTGCTATCAGCAACACAGCTCATGCCCACTGGTGCTCGCTAAGGCCAGGCGTGGACTAACTCCCGGGGGATGGTTCCTGCCACAACTCAGATACCGCCACCCTTGCAGAGGGACCTGTTCTAGAGGGATGGCCTAGGCTCTGCTCAGAAGGCCGTGCTCCGCCTGGCTGTCCATGGCAGGCGGGAGGCAGCTGCTTGCCGGGTGCCCAGAGGCTCGTGAGCCCCTGGGAGAGCATTTGGAGGTCTCTCCAAACCTCTGCGTCTCCCCACTCCGCCATGAGCAGGTACTTGCAAGTGCCAACAAAACGGGGTCCTGACGACTCCTAAGAGAGCTTCTGCTTTGTGGGCTGTCGAGGCCTAGGGAACTTGGGTTGTTCAATTTTCATAAACACCCCGAGCAAAGTAACATTACTTCCCTTTGACAAATGAGGACACAGAGGCCAAGAGGAATCATGTGACTTATCAAAGGCCATAGCCCTGAATGGAAGCGCTGGGATTTGAACCAGGCAGTGTGGTCCTGAGCTTGGGCTCTTCCTCACGCCTTCGCTGTCCTCACCTTGTTGCGTCTGCACCACAACACACATCACAGAGAAGAACCTCCACGGCCAGCACCGACGCCAGGGCCTGTCTTGTCTCCTGTAAGCCAGGTGCCTGGTGGTCTCTGCTGCCCATGGCCGGGCTGACCTTGGGGTTCTGCAGATGGGTGGCCAGCCAGCTGGCCCAGCTATGCTTGCCCTGTCCACCCACCTGCCCCACCTTGCCAAGCTCGGCCTCTCTGGGCCTGTGGCTGTTGTTACAGAGGGGACCCCCACCCCTACTCTCAGGATGGGTGATTCCAGGGAGCAATAAGCCTCTGAGTACTGTGACTGGCCGAGCTCCTTCCCTAATCCCCGTTCTGTCCTGTTTATCTGATGGCCTCAGGCAGGGGGGTGGAGCAGGCAGGACAGATTGGGCCAGGCCAGGCCCCTGCCTGGGCTGCAGCGGAGCCTGGAGCCATGAGGGTGGCGCTGGGCATGCTCTGGCTCCTGGCCCTCAGGCCCCCACCCCAGGCCTGGAGCTCCTGTCCGCCTCAGTGCAGCTGCAGCCTCCAGGTCCTGGGCAATGGCAGCATGGCCAGGTAGGGCGCCAGGTGTGTGGGATGGCATCCCAGTCCCCAGCTCCACCAGCTGGCTGGGGTGGGAGGGTTGGATGCAGGGCTCAGAGAGTGGCCAGGTGAGACCTCCATTTCCCAGGACCTTGAGGCTGATCTGTGCTGAATTATTGTCTGGACAGCAAGGCATGGCTCTGCCTCAGAGGTACCAGGCACCTCTGCAGGCGGAGTGGGGTGGGGCACAGGTGTGCAGCCCCAGGAAATCCTTCCCGAATCCTCCTCCAGGACTTCTCCCCTTTACCTCTTCCTCCCCCCTCCCTCCCTCCCTCCTTTCCTTCCTTCCTTCTTTTATTCCTTCTTTCCTCCCTCCCTTTTTTCCTCCCTCCCTTCCTCCCTCCCTCCCTTCCTTCCTTCCTTCCTTCCTTCCTTCCTTCCTTCCTTCCTTCCCACCACTCTCTCCATATCTCCTTAGCCTCCTCTTTCCCAGGCCTTTCCTATTCTCTTGCCTCATCTCTCAGAGTGCCCATTCATATCCCAGGTATCTCTGACTACCCTCCCAGGATGGACCACCTGCCTCCTATGCGCTGCCTTTTTGGGTCTCCTCTGGCAAAGCCCTCAGAGCCTCAGCCTTGACCTCTTCCTAGAATGGGACTGCCCATTCTTTTGCAGCAAACACCCCTCCCTCCACACCTCTCTTTGACTTTCCCCACCCCCTCTGAGCTCTGGGAGCACCTC